>NC_053492.1:7357674-7692674 GCF_905171775.1 Rana temporaria | reverse complement strand
CATTTAAATTAGGCGCGCTCCCGCGCCGAGCGTAGAGCGCATGCTCCGTCGGGAAACTTTCCCGACGTGCATTGCGGCAAATGACGTCTTCAAAGTGAACGTGAATGGCGTCCAGCGCCATTCACGAATCGCTTACGCAAATTACGTAAAAATCGAACGTCGCGACGCGGGAACGACGGGTATACTTTAGCATTGGCTGCCCCTGCTATTAGAAGGGGTAGCCTTACGCGAAACACGCCGTACGGAAACGACGTAAGTTGCGTACGCAGGGCTCGCGCAACATTGTGAATTGGTGTTAGTATGCGATTTGCATACTATACACTGAGCACAATGGGAGCGCCCCCTAGCGGCCATCGCAAGAATGCAGCCCAAGATCTGCGTGGCATAAGAGCCTTATGCCACGCAGATTTTAGGGTGCAGTCGGCGTTACGATGTTCCTGAATCAGGAGCATTCGTAACGCCGGGGCAAGTAAGCAATTGCGCTGTGTAACCTATGGTTGCACAGGCGCAATTGCTTCTTGAATCCGGGCCAGTGTCAATAGGACTGGGCCATTGCCCGCTCACCACACTGGAACATGAGATGGAGGAGGATGATGGATGGTGATGATGATCTCTCAGGAATGTGGTTTAAAGAATGACATCAGGTCTCCGCTGCACTGCACCATGGCTCCCCCGAATCTGAAGCCTCTGCAGGATAGATGGGATAAGAGCGGCCTCCAGGCTGCTGTCCGTAGGTGTCCCTCCAGATATCCTCTGGATAAATCCGCACGAGCAGGCTGCGACTCAGCTGAAGCTTCCCACTCCTGACTCCCTGCATGCAGATCCACGCCGGGTCCCAAGAGAGCGTGCTAGGCCTCAATCCATCCCTCTTATATAGTCTCTCCAAGCAGTCTGTTGCTTTCTGCCAGCCAGCTGGTAGATGTAGTTCCCCAGGAGTTGAATAGAATTTGTCACTTGAGACCTGGGACTACAATTCCCTGTATGCTTTGCTTCTTGGCGTTAATCACTCTGCTGACAGGATGTGAGGACACAGTCTTCGCTGCCACTAGAGGGAAACGGTGTCACTGCTGCAATGTGTATTCTGATACTGCAAGATAGCCATCTCCCTGCTACAAAAAGGAATGAACATGTGTGATGAAAAAAGCAAATATTTTTGGAACAAAACTTGGTTTTACAGAGTAAAGACGGCTAAATCGGCATCTGTGTAGACTAGTGTACAAACTAGGGTTGTCCCGATATCACTTTTTTTGAGACCGAGTACAAGTACCGATACTTTTTTTTAAGTACTCGCCGATACCAATACGTTTTTTTATGTCATGTGACAGTGGGAGTATTTTTTTACTTTTTGTATTTTCAGTGTGTTTTTTAATTTACATTTTTATTATTTAAAAAACAAAAACAAACAAAAAAACAAATTATTTATTGCAATTTTTTTTCTTTTTTAGTCAGCCCTGTTGGGGAGCTTTGGTGAGATATTAGGGGTCTTAACAGACCTCTGACATCTCCCCTTTAAGACAGAGAAAGGGACTAAGGACACAGATTCCCCAGTTCCTTTCTCTGCAGCCTCAGCTAAAATTAATGGAGAGAAGCTCCTCGCCACAGGTTACGATGCTCAGTTATGTGAATGGACAGAGTCAGTGATCACTGAGCCTGTTCATTTGGAAAAGGTAGGAGCCGGGTTTAGCGGCTCCTACCTCCACTCTCCATCCTGACAGATTGAGGAGGGGGGGGGACAGCACAGAGGAGGCGGAGAGCATGGAGGAGGAGGACAGCACAGTGAAGGAGGACCGGGGGAGGGGGACAGCACGGAGGAGGAGGACCGGGGGAGGGGGACAGCACGGAGGAGGAGGACCGGGGGAGGGGGACAGCACGGAGGGGGACAGCACGGAGGAGGACCGGGGAGGGGGACAGCACGGAGGAGGACCGGGGAGGGGGACAGCACGGAGGAGGACCGGGGAGGGGGACAGCACGGAGGAGGACCGGGGAGGGGGACAGCACGGAGGAGGACCGGGGAGGGGGACAGCACGGAGGAGGACCGCACGGAGGAGGACCGGGGAGGGGGACAGCACGGAGGGGGACAGCACGGAGGAGGGCCGGGGAGGGGGCCAGCACAGAGGAGGACAGCACGGAGGAGGACCGGGGAGGGGGACAGCACGGAGGAGGACAGCACGGAGGAGGACCGGGGAGGGGGACAGCACGGAGGAGGACCGGGGAGGGGGACAGCACGGAGGAGGACCGGGGAGGGGGACAGCACGGAGGAGGACCGGGGAGGGGGACAGCACGGAGGGGGACAGCACGGAGGAGGGCCGGGGAGGGGGACAGCACAGAGGAGGACAGCACGGAGGAGGACAGCACGGAGGAGGACCGGGGAGGGGGACAGCACGGAGGAGGACAGCACGGAGGAGGACAGCACGGAGGAGGACCGGGGAGGGGGACAGCACGGAGGAGGACCGGGGAGGGGGACAGCACGGAGGAGGACCGGGGAGGGGGACAGCACGGAGGAGGACCGGGGAGGGGGACAGCACGGAGGAGGACCGGGGAGGGGGACAGCACGGAGGAGGACCGGGGAGGGGGACAGCACGGAGGAGGACCGGGGAGGGGGACAGCACGGAGGAGGACCGGGGAGGGGGACAGCACGGAGGAGGACCGGGGAGGGGGACAGCACGGAGGAGGACCGGGGAGGGGGACAGCACGGAGGAGGACCGGGGAGGGGGACCATCAGCAGTGATCGGTGACTGCCCAGGTATTGGGTGAAGCATTTCAATGCTCGGTATCGAGTACAAACCATAAATCATAACGTGATATTCATTTTTTTTTTTTACTCCAGGAGTGTATGATGAGTTTTGAAATTCTAGAGAAATGCTCAAATAATGCATTTAACTAAACACATTTGTACTGGAGATTTAGTCGACTAAAACTAAAAAAACAATTGCAGAAGACTAAAACTAAAATGCCATTTTAGTCAAAAAGAATAAAAGAGAAGTATGGGTTTCCTTTTTTGTTTTTTTGCTTACATCTATTCTATGTGAGCTGCTGATATTTATAAACCCTCCCAGCCCCATCAGAAATGCCCCCATTCTGTTCAAATCAAGATCAATACCTGTGGGAGGTGCTACAGTCTTTCATACAGCATCATCCTGACAATGGCTTGGATATGAAGTCTGGATCCGCCCCCTTTCCTGTCATTTCGCTTGATTGATGTCGGCTCTCCTCCCTCTGCTTGTTCGTGAAACTTCACAGAGCATAGCTGATCCCTCCCTCCCTTCTCACTCCCCCCCCTCCCTTCTCACTCCTCCCCCCCCTCCCTTCTCACTCCTCCCCCCCTCCCTTCTCACTCCTCCCCTCCCTCCCTTCTCACTCCTCCCCCCCCTCCCTTCTCACTCCTCCCCCCCCTCCCTTCTCACTCCTCCCCCCCCTCCCTTCTCACTCCTCCCCCCCTCCCTTCTCACTCCTCCCCCCCTCCCTTCTCACTCCTCCCCCCCTCCCTTCTCACTCCTCCCCCCCCTCCCTTCTCACTCCTCCCCCCCTCCCTTCTCACTCCTCCCCCCTCCCTTCTCACTCCTCACCCCCTCCCTTCTCACTCCCCCCCCCCCCTTCTCACTCCTCCCCCCTCCCTTCTCCTCTGCAGCATGTTTCATTGGTCAGAAGAGTTGGCAGAGATTTCAGCACTTCAGTGAGAGAAGTCACTGATAGTGCCGTGTATGAGAATCTACACTATGGGCCAGATTCACGTAGGAGATACGACGGAGTTTCTCCAGATTTGCCGTTGTATCTCTGAGGCGTCGTATCTTGGCGCCTGATTCAAAGAATCAGATACGCCAGAATTTCTCTAAGATACGACCAGTGTAAGTCTCTTACACCGTCGTATCTTAACTGCATATTTACCCTGGCCGCATGGGGCGTGTACGCTGATTTACGTCTAGAATTTGTAAATCAGCTAGATACGCCTATTCACTAACGTACGCCCGGCCGTCGCAGTACAGATACGCCGTTTACGTTAGGCTTTTTCCGGCGTAAAGTTACCCCTGCTCTATGAGGCGCAGCCAATGTTAAGTATGGACGTCGGGCCAGCGTAGAATTTTCCGTTGATTACGTCGTTTGCGCAAGTCGTTCACGAATTGGGCTGTGCGTCATTTACGTTCACGTCAAAAGCATTGGCTTTTTGCAGGTTAATTTGGAGCATGCGCACTGGGATACTTTCACGGACGGCGCATGCGCTGTTCGTAAAAAGCGTCAATTTACGTGGGGTCACAATAAATTGACAAAAAACACGCCCACATGTTCCATATTTGAATTAGGCGGGCTTACGCCGGCCTATTTACGCGACGCCGCCGCAACTTTGCTTTGAGAATACTGCACTTGCCTGTCAAAGTTGCGGAGGCGTAGCGTAAATAGGATACGTTACGCCCGCTCACAAATACACGCTCCCTACGTGAATCTGGCCCTGTATATTTATATCCATCAGCACAGCCACGTCTCTTAGGGGAGGGGACAGAGGCAGGGGGTGTGTTGTTGAAGATGTACACACCCCCTGAAACTTTTCAAACTGAAAATGGAGCGTTTTTGCCAGCTGAAGGAAAGTTCATGTGCACATACTGTAAAAACTAAAAAGGTAGGTAGAAAAAAAAAAAAAAAGAAGATTAGCCGATATGTGACATGTTCTAGTTATTTAACCCATCCCATACTTCTCCTTTAAGTCGAAAATCAAATCAAAATTTACTGCCAAAATGAACATTGCTTAGCGCTTGCAGCCACTTATAAAACGTAAACGCACCGCAGATAGGATTGGTAAATTACTAGGGGAAAAAAATATTTAATTTCAGAAAGAAATATAACTAACCGACAGGTCAACAGGAACCTCCGAGGGAAAAACGACCTCCCTTCCATACATCAGAGCAAAAGAAGAAGATTGTGTGGTGGTTTGCACTTTGGACCTCAAGGGAAATATTGTCGCTTCCAAGTAGACGTCCCAGTTATCCAGCTTCTCGTTCACCAACTTTGTAAGAGCTCTACATGACAAAAACAAGAATAGCGCCATAAAAAACACATTTACTCTTGAAATCAGTACAATACTTTTTGATATAAAAGGTGCACTACTGAAAACCAGTGGAATGCAAAAAATACTAAAATTTAAATAAAAGAATAAATTGTAATAAAACATTATTAACCACTTCCGGCCCAAGGACGTTCCCGGACGCGATCGCTCCCCGGAGCTGAAGAACGGGGAGAGCCGTGTGTAAACACGGCTTCCCCGTTCTTCACTGTGGCGGCGTCATCGATCGTGTGATCCCTTTATAGGGAGACACAATCGATGATGTCACA
Source organism: Rana temporaria (assembly GCF_905171775.1). NCBI lineage: Eukaryota > Metazoa > Chordata > Amphibia > Anura > Ranidae > Rana > Rana temporaria. The sequence goes on along the minus strand of NC_053492.1, from coordinate 7,687,352 downwards.
CCTACAGCCACACCCCCTTACAGTTAGAAACACATATTAGGTCACACATAACCCCTTCAGCGCCCCCTAGTGGTTAACTCCCAAACTGCAATTGTCATTTTCAAAGTAATCAGTGCAATTTAAATGCATTTTTTGCTGTGAAAATGACAATGGTCCCAAAAATGTGTCAAAATTGTCCAAAATGTCCGCCATAATGTCGCAGTCACGAAAAAAAAATGACCACCACCATTAGTAGTAAAATTTTTTTTTATAAAAATGCAATAAAACTATCCCCTATTTTGTAAACGCTATAAATTTTGCGCAAACCAAACGATAAACGCTTATTGCGTTTTTTTTTACCAAAATTAGGTAGAAGGATACGTATCGCCCTAAACTGAGGAAAAACAACATTTTATATATATTTTTGGGATATTTATTACAGCAAAAAGTAAAAAATATTGATTTTTTTTTCAAAATTGTTGCTCTATTTTTGTTTATAGCGCAAAAAATAAAAACCGTAGAGGTGATCAAATACCACCAAAAGAAAGCTCTATTTGTGTGAAAAAAAAGGACGCCAATTTTGTTTGGGAGCCACGTCGCACGACCGCGCAATTGTCTGTTAAAGCGACACAGTGCCGAATCGCAAAACCTGGCCGGGTCCTTTAGCTGCCTAAAGGTCCGGGTCTTAAAGTGGAGTTCCACCCATAAATATAACATTACATCAGTAGTTTTAAAAACATTTCATTAGTCCTTTACGAATTTTTTTTTTTTTTAGATGCCTTCAAAGTGTTGTTGCTAGGCAGAATAGTTAATCTTCCCACTTCCTGCACCTAGGTGCTTAATGCTTCCTAACCTACACCGCACAGACTGTAGTGGGTGTAACTTTCCAGGAGTCTGTGCACTCCCCAGTCTCAAAGAATCATGTGACTTGGACAGCACAGATGCTGAAACCTGATCTGACACTGCTTGTGCAGCACTGAGCATGTGCGAGATCTGCAAGGCTGAAATCCAGGAAGTCATACAGTCTGGCTTCATAATGCCCACACTTAAGATGGCCCCAGTCAATTTCTATTTTATAAAGTGTCTAAATGCTGTAACAACCTAACAAAACGGACCTTAGTTTACAGACTAACTTTACTAGAATACATTAAGCTTGTGTATTACAGGGGTATTTATATTTAAAAAGTGAAATTGTGGCCGGAAATCCGCTTTAAGTAGTTAAACGCCCCTATCCCCAGTAGCTTGTGCTCAGAAGCGAACACACGCAAGTCCTGTCCACATATGTAAACGCTGTTCAAACCACATATGTGAGGTATCGCCGCGTGCATTAGAGCGCCAGCAACAATTCTAGCACTAGACCTCCTCTGTAACTGTAAACTGGTAACCTGTAAAAAAAAAAAAATTAAGTGACGCCTATGGAGATTTTTAAGTACTGAAGTTTGGCGCCATTCCATGAGTATGCGCAATTTTAAAGCGTGACATGTTAGGTATCTATTTACTCGGTGTAACTTCATCTTTCACATTATACAAAAAAAATTGGGCTAACTTTACTGTTTTGTTATTTTTAAAATTCATGAAACCGTTATTTTCCTAGGGTGTTTGCTAAAAAAAAAAAAAAAAAAAAAACATATTTTGGGCTAGATTCAGAGAGAGTTACTCCGGCGTATCAGTTGAATCTACGCCGTTGGAAATTTAAGCGTAATCTGGAAACCAGATACGCTTAAAATTAGGCTAAGATACGAGCGGCGTAAGTCACTTACGCCGTCGTATCTTAGGGTGCATATTTACGCTGGCCGCTAGGTGGCGCTCCCGTCGTTTTCAGTGTCGAATATGCAAATGACTGGATTTGCCGATTCAGAAACGTCCGTGCGCCCGGCGTATTTTTTTACGTAGTTTGCGTAAGGCTTTTTCTGGCGTAACGTTGCTCCCGCTATATGAGGCATAGCCAATGTTAAGTATGGACGTCTTTCCTGCGTCGAATTTTAAACATTTTACATCATTTGCGCAAGTCGTTCGCGAATAGGGCTGTACGTCAATTACGTTCACATCTAAAGCATTGACGTTTTGCGGCGAAATTTCGAGCATGCGCACTGGGATTCTTTTACGAACGGCACATGCGCCGTTCGTAAAAAACGTCAAATGCGTGGGGTCACAATTAATTTACACAAAACACGCCCACATCATCCACATGTAAATGGGCCGGCGTAAGCCCGCCTAATTCAAGCTACGCCGCCACAACTTACGGAGCAAGTGCTTTGTGAATACTGCACTTGCCCGTCTAAGTTGCGGAGGCGTAGCGTAAATGGGAGACGCTACGCCCGCACTAAAATACGCCAGGATACGTGAATCTAGCCCATAGTGTTTGGGGGTTCTGAGTAATTTTCTAGCAAAAAAAAAATAGGATTTTTGTACTCACCGTAAAATCCATTTCTCTGAGTTTATAGACGGACACAGCCTTCTTTGACATTAGGGTTATGCTTCTTCCTACCATCTCCTGGTAGGAAGAAGCATAACCCTAATGTCAAAGAAGGCTGTGTCCGTCTATGAACGGAAGAGAAATGATGATTTTTGCATGTAGGAGAGGAGTGCCAAAATAGGCCCGGTATGGAAGTGGTTAAACCAGAATTGGAAATGAACGTGCCTCTTTATGTTGTCGTTGGTTTTCTCATCCAGCCCATTGGTTTGTGGATGGTACGTAGCCGTCACACTCCTTTCCACGCCAAGTAAACTACAAAGCCTATCGTTGAGCTGTAAAAAGATAAGGATGCATAAGATACAAAGAAAGTAGCAAGAAAATAACTCTCTAATCATTTTTACAACATTGCCATTTTGAAAGGACACCTACTTGATCGACAAACTCTGTGCCTTGGTCAGACAGGATTCTTTTGGGACAGCCGTGTCTATAGATCATTGAACAGAGGCGTTGTCCCACTTCAGCGGCACTTTTCGTTTTTAGCGGGAAAGCCTCCACCCACTTTGAAAAATAATCTGTTGCTGTGAGGATATATTGATATCCGTCAACAGTTGTTGGCATAGGTCCTGTTACGTCGATGCCAATGAGCTCCCAGACATTTGACACCTAATAGGATTAAAAAAAATGTATATTAATTTTTAAATGTATGAAATTAGGGTTGTCCCGATACCACTTTTTTAGGACCGAGTACAAGTACCGATACTTTTTTCATGTACTCGCCGATACCGAATAACGATACTTTTTTTTAAAATGTGTCCCCAAATGCAGCCATGTCCCCTTACATATGCAGCCATGTCCCCCCACATATATTGCAGCCATGTCCCCCCACATATATCCAGCCATGTCCCCCCCACATATATCCAGCCATGTCCCCCCCACATATATCCAGCCATGTCCCCCCCACATATATGCAGCCATGTCCCCCCCACATATATGCAGCCATGTCCCCCCCACATATATGCAGCCATGTCCCCCCCACATATATACAGTCATGTCCCCCCCACATATATGCAGCCATGTCCCCCCCACATATATGCAGCCATGTCCCCCCCACATATATGCAGCCGTGTCCCCCGACATATATGCAGCCGTGTCCCCCCACATATATCCAGCCATGTCCCCCCACATATATGCAGCCATGTCCCCCCACATATATGCAGCCATGTCCCCCCACATATATGCAGCCGTGTCCCCCGACATATATCCAGCCATGTCCCCCCACATATATGCAGCCATGTCCCCCCACATATTGCAGCCATGTCCCCCCACATATTGCAGCCATGTCCCCCCACATATTGCAGCCATGTCCCCCCACATATTGCAGCCATGTCCCCCCACATATTGCAGCCATGTCCCCCCACATATTGCAGCCATGTCCCCCCACATATATCCAGCCATGTCCCCCCACATATATCCAGCCATGTCCCCCCCACATATATCCAGCCATGTCCCCCCACATATATCCAGCCATGTCCCCCCACATATATGCAGCCATGTCCCCCCACATATATCCAGCTATGTCCCCCCACATATATCCAGCCATGTCCCCCCACATATATCCAGCCATATCCCCCACATATATTGCAGCCATGTCCCCCCACATATGCAGCCATGTCCCCCGACATATATCCAGCCATGTCCCCCCACATATATCCAGCCATATCCCCCACATATATCCAGCCATATCCCCCACATATATTGCAGCCATATCCCCCACATATATTGCAGCCATGTCCCCCCACATATGCAGCCATGTCCCCCGACATATCCAGCCATATCCCCCACATATATTGCAGCCATGTCCCCCCATATATCCAGCCATATCCCCCACATATATTGCAGCCATGTCCCCCCACATATGCAGCCATGTCCCCCCACATATATCCAGCCATATCCCCCACATATATTGCAGCCATATCCCCCACATATATTGCAGCCATGTCCCCCCACATATGCAGCCATATCCCCCCACATATGCAGCCATGTCCCCTGACATATATCCAGCCATGTCCCCCCACATATATCCAGCCATATCCCCCACATATATCCAGCCATATCCCCCACATATATTGCAGCCATGTCCCCCCACATATATTGCAGCCATGTCCCCCCACATATATTGCAGCCATGTCCCCCCACATATATTGCAGCCATGTCCCCCCACATATATTGCAGCCATGTCCCCCCACATATATTGCAGCCATGTCCCCCCACATATATTGCAGCCATGTCCCCCCACATATATCCAGCCATGTCCCCCCACATATATCCAGCCATGTCCCCCCACATATATCCAGCCATGTCCCCCCACATATATCCAGCCATATCCCCCACATAGATTGCAGCCATGCCCCCCGACATATATCCAGCCATGTCCCCCCACATATATCCAGCCATGTCCCCCCACATATATTGCAGCCATGTCCCCCCACATATATTGCAGCCATGTCCCCCCACATATATCCAGCCATGTCCCCCCACATAGATTGCAGCCATGCCCCCCACATAGATTGCAGCCATGTCCCCCGACATATATCCAGCCATGTCCCCCCACATATATCCAGCCATGTCCCCCCACATATATCCAGCCATGTCCCCCCACATATATCCAGCCATGTCCCCCCACATATATCCAGCCATGTCCCCCCACATATATCCAGCAATGTCCCCCCACATATATGCAGCCATGTCCCCCCACATATATGCAGCCATGTCCCCCCACATATATGCAGCCATGTCCCCCCACATATATGCAGCCATGTCCCCCCACATATATGCAGCCATGTCCCCCCACATATATGCAGCCATGTCCCCCCACATATATGCAGCCATGTCCCCCCACATATATGCAGCCATGTCCCCCCACATATATGCAGCCATGTCCCCCCACATGTAAAGTAGATAGTGCAGCGCTAGAGGAAAAGTCCAAATAAAGATCATCCAGGTGATTCTCTTATAAGTGACTGACAATATGAGGCATGCAGGTGATATAGCGTGGGTTAGCAGGAGACCTCCACCAATAGTAACAATGGCCGCTCACCTCACTGATAATAAAAAATCGCTTTCCCATAAGGGTCAATCCCAGGCATGTAACAGCATAATCCAAGCAGGAAAGGAATACATCTCAGGTAATATCAGCATGGATGGCAGATCTCAAGTAATATCAGCATGGATAGCAGCCATGGAATCCGATGTAAGAAAAACAAAACATAGTGTTTCTCCGCAATAACCAATATAACATTTAATAGTGAAAATACACTTACATAAAAAGCACTATATCCAGTGCTAGGAATCAAATGCAAACAAAAACGCACAGCGTGGTCCGATAGATGGCAGCGGGTGACGTCACGTACTTCCCTACCGAACGTTGCGTCCCAAGGGCGGGACTTCTTCAGCGGATGTAGGGGAGAGGAAACGTGCACCCAGTTATATACATGTATGTTGCTATGGAACATACATATATGCAGCCATGTCCCCCCACATATATGCAGCCATGTCCCCCCACATATATGCAGCCATGTCCCCCCACATATATCCAGCCATGTCCCCCCACATATATCCAGCCATGTCCCCCCACATATATCCAGCCATGTCCCCCCACATATATCCAGCCATGTCCCCCCATATATTGCAGCAATGCCCCCCCACATATTGCAGCCATGTCCTCCCACATATATTGCAGCAATGCCCCCCCACATATTGCAGCCATGTCCTCCCACATATTGCAGCCATGTCCCCCCACATATTGCAGCCATGTCCTCCCACATATATCCAGCCATGTCCCCCACATATTGCAGCCATGTCCTCCCACATATATCCAGCCATGTCCCCCCATACCTAGTAGATGATGATGCCGCCGCCGCCGCATTAATCAGCGTGCGGGGAACATTACAGGCAACTTTCGTTTGAATAGCTGTCCATTCCTTGCAGCGCCATGTATAGACACTCCCCCTTGCTCGGGATTGGACGGATCTGTCCAATCCCGAGCAAGGGGGAGTGTCTATACACGGCGCGGCGGGGAATACAGCTATTCAAGCGAAAGCTGCCTGTAATTTTCCCCGCACGCTGATTAACGCGGCAGCGGCGGCTTTGCGGCGGCGGGGCAAGTATTCTATTCAGGCATCGGGGGCATTTGCGGGAGTACAAAGTACTCCCGCAAATACTCGGTATCGGTCCCGATACTGGTATCCGTATCGGGACAACCCTATATGAAATATATTTTTTAGCTCATAAAAAAATGATGCTGCTTTAAGAACATTTACCTTAAAATACTGCAATGGCTGGTTAACGTTCAGCGGTTTTTCCACCTTCCGACACTTAACACATTCCTTGACCTTCAAGAAAACAATTGTTAACGTGTGCGCAGCTTTCAGAAGTATGTAAATACACAAAAAATTATTAGACTGCATACCCAGTTGTCAATATCTAAAGTCATGCGATTCCAGTAAAATCTGGCGCACACTGCAGAGCGTGTCTTTAAGATGCCCATGTGACCCCCAGTTGGAGAAATATGAAATTCCAGAAAGATTTTCCTCGCCTCTTCTTTGGATTGGATGGCTCTTTTTTTGCCATAGAAAAGCTTTCCATCTATAATGAAAGTGGACAGTAAAATGTGCATTCATTAACCACTTGCTTACTGGGCACATATACCCCCTTCCTGCCCAGGGGAAATTTCGGCTTTCAGCACTGCAACGCTTTAAATTAAAATTGCGTGGTTGTGCGATAGGCCTCCCAAACAAAATTGACGTCCTTTTTTTCGCACAAATAGAGCTTTCTTTTGGTGGTATTTGATCACCTCTGCGGTTTTAATTTTTTGCGCTATAACCAAAAAAAGAGCGACAGTTTTGAAAAAAAACCCCACAATGGGCCAGATTCACAAAAGAGATATGACGGCGTATCTCCTGATACGCCGTCGTATCTCTGAGATACGATTGTCGTATCTATGCGCCTGATTCATAGAATCAGTTACGCATAGCTAGCCGTAAGATCCGACAGGTGTAATTGACTTACAACGTCGGATCTTAGGATGCAATTCTAGGCCGGCCGCTAGGTGGCGATTCCATTGCGGTCGGCGTAGAATATGCAAATGACTAGTTACGGCGATTCACGAACGTCCGCTTTACCCGTCGCTCTAAATTTTAGTTGTTTCCGTCGAGATACGCAGCGTAAAACTAAGCATGCCCTCTAGGTGGTGTAACCCATGTCAAGTATGGCCGTCGTTCCCGCGTCAAAATTTTAAATTTCACATCGTTTGCGCAAGTCGTCCGTGAATAGCGCTGGACGCCATTTACGTTAACGTAGAAACCAATGACGTCCTTGCGACGTCATTTAGCGCAATACACGTCGGGTAATTTGACGGACGGAGCATGCGCAGTACGGAACGTGGGAACGCAACTAATTTAAATGGTGCCCGCCCCATTTGAATTAGGCGGGCTTGCGCCGAGCGGATTTACGTTACACCGCCGCAAGTTTACAGGTAAGTGCTTTGTGAATCAGGCACTAACGCTGTAAACCTGCGGCGGTGCAACGTAAATCACATACGTTACGCTGCCCAGGAGCAACGTAATTCTATGAGAATCTGGGCCAATATTTTTTACTTTTTGCTATAATAAATATCCCATTTTTTTTTTTAAAACTATTTTTTTTTTCAGTTTAGGCCTAAACGTATTCTACATATTTTTGGTAAAAAAAAAAAAAAAAAAAATCGCAATAAGCGTATAGTGATTGGTTTGCGCAAAAGTTATAGTGACTACAAAATAGGGGATAGAATTGTGACATTTTTTTTTTATTAGTAATGGCGGCGATCTGCGAATTTTGTCAGGACTGAGATATTGCGGCGGACACATCGGACACTTTTGACACATTTTTGGGACCATTCACATATATACAGTAAACAGTGCTATAAAAATGAACTGATTACTGTATAAATGTGACTGGCAGGGAAGGGGCTAACACTAGGGGGCGAGGAAGGGGTTAAATGTGTATCCTGGGTGTGTTCTAACTGTGTGTGGAGGGGGGTGACCGATGCTGTGTCCCTATGTACAAGGGACACAGATCGGTCTCCTCTCTCCCTGACAGGACGTGGAGCTCTGGGTTTACACACAGAGCTCCACGTCCCTGGCTCTGTTTTTGCCAATCGCGGGTACGTAGCGGACATCGCGCCTGCCAGGCACGCGCATCGGCATCTCGGGGACGCGCCGGGTACACTCGCCCCCAGTGGCCGGAGGACCCGAGGACGTCATACGACGTCCTCCTGGATTTACAGAGCCACCGTGAGGCCGTCTTTTGACTATGGCCCGGGGCTCGAGAAGTTAAAGAGCCATCTTACCACTCCACTGCAATAGATTGTATTTCTGATACGCACCATGTAGTCTGAATTTGGAGGAGTACTTCCGAAGGCCGCGTTTTTTATTTTCAGAAAACCCCGATGGGTATGCTTTCACAGAGAGAAAATTAGCAATCGCTTCCCACCTTTCCTCCATACCTAAAAGAAAATGTAGCAGACCACTATAAGCCAACATTGAGCATCAAAACCTGTACGCGCGGGTTGGTAAGATCTTACAAATAAATAAATGCACAAGTCTTGATAAAGGCAGGGGGAAAAAAAACTATTACAGTGGAACCTTGGAACCTTGGTTTACAAGTAACGCGGTTTACGAGCGTTTTGAAAAAACAAGCAACTTTTTTTTTTTTAAATCCTGACTCGGTCTGCAAGTGTTGTATGGCAAAACGAGCAGGATTCAAGCCTCTGCGGTGTGCAGTACCGCATTTGGCCAGAGGCGCGGGGGCGCCTGTAATGCCGCTTACACACGACCGTTTTTCAGGTTCTAAATAATTTCTTTTTTTTAATGTCATTAAAAACGATCGTGTGTGGGCTGCAGAGCATTTTTCACGATCTAAAAAAATGGGCATTAAAAAATTTCGAACATGCTCTATTTTTTCACAACGTTTTTAACGTTGTAAAAAATGGTGGTGTGTGGGCTTTAACGACGTGAAAAAAAAACGCGCACGCTCAGAAGTTGTGAGATGGGAGCGCTCGTTCTGGTAAAACTAGCGTTCGTAATGGAGTAAGCACATTCATCACGCTGTAACAGACTGAAAAGCGCGAATCGTCTTTTATTAACACGAAATCAGCCCAAAGGGTGGCGCCATCCGAATGGAACTTCCCCTTTATAGTGCCGTTGTACGTGTTGTACATCACCGCGCTTTGCTAGAGCATTTTTTTTTTTCACGATCGTGTGTAGGCCAGGCCGTTTTAATGATCGGGTTGAAAAAAAACTGTTTTTTTTCTAGACCCTTAAAAATGTCATTTTTTAGAACCCGAAAAACGGTCGTGTGTACGCGGCATGACACTCGGAACAGTTCGGAGCCGTTCAGAAATACCTCCCTGAGTGTTTACGAGCCTCTCCAGTCCCCCCCCGCCTCTGGCCACATGCAATAGAAGTAAATGCCGAACAAATTGTCTGTGTTTCCATTGACTTCTATGGGAAAATTCGCTTTGATATGCAAGTGCTTTGGATTAGAAGCATTCTCCTGGAAAGGATTGTGCTCGTAATCCAAGGTTCCACTGTACTACAAAATGGTTTTAAAGCGGTAATGAAATTATTTACAGCAGGGTTTGACAAATTTGCTTGGAATCTAGGAGCCAGCTAAAAAAGTTAGGAGCCAGAAAACGCGCACCGTCCCGTCGAGCTTGCGCGCAGAAGCGAACACATACGTGAGCAGCGCCCGCATATGTAAACGGTGTTCAAACCACACATGTGAGGTATCGCCGCGATTGGTAGAGCGAGAGCAATAATTCTAGCTCTAGACCTCCTCTGTAACTCAAAACATGCAACATGTAGAGTTTTTTAAACGTCGCCTATGGAGATTTTAAAGGGTAAAAGTTTGACGCCATTCCACGAGTGGACGCAATTTTGAAGCGTGACATGTTGGGTATCAATTTACTCGGCGTAACATTATCTTTCATAATATAAAAAAAAAAAAAAAATGGGGATAATTTTACTGTTGTCTTATTTCTTAATTAAAAAAAGTGTAATTTTTTCCCCAAAAAAGTGCACTTGCAAGACCGCTGCGCAAATACGGCATGACAGAAAGTATTGCAACGATCGCCATTTTATTCTCTAGGGTGTTAGGATAAAAAATATATATAATGTTTGGGGGTTCTAATTAGAGGGAAGAAGATGGCAGTGAAAATAGTGAAAAATGACATTAGAATTGCTGTTTAACTTGTAATGCTTAACTTGTAATACCAACGGCCACCACCAGATGGTGCCAGCTCACAAAAAAAAAAAACTGGCGCCCGGGATTTGTCGAGCCCTGATTTACAGTCTTACTATGTTTTGCAGCGGTCTGTAACTGCCTACTTTGGCAATATACTGAACATTCAACAGGTAGTAAACATAAAAAATTAGCCTTATTACAATACATAAGCATTAATAAAAATGGTATTTATCCATGTAAATTGATAAATGCCCCAGCAATTAGGATTATTCAGATATTACTCACTGGTCGGGGAGCCCGATAGATCCGGCTGCTATGCAATAGACCAAAACCAAATCCAAAGCCTGTGAAGGTAAAATGTAAGGTATAACATTTTATGTATATTAGTAAGATCGCAGATACACGCCCGAGCAACATTTATTGAAGTACAGGTATATTCAGACTTTACAACAAATAATTCAAGGATACCCCATCCTGTGTCTCCGTGCGCCCCCACCTCCCCTGCCGCGCCGGCCGGTAATTGAGACCACACATGCGGCCTTCTGCAGGCCTAAGCTTCCTACTGTGATCTGGCGCCATCTTGTGGTGGCCTTCGGCATGACAAGTAAACCAGCAATTCTAATGGAGCTTCCCCAGTGTTTTCACTGTCATCTCCTTCCCTCTAATTAGAGCCCCCAAACATAGTGGGCCGGATTCAGGTAGGAGATACGATGGCGTATCTCCAGATACGCCATCGTATCTCTGCGCCCGATTCTTAGAATCAGTTACGCATAGATTTGACTAAGATCCGACCGGCGTAAGTCTCTTACGCCGTCGTATCTTAGGCTGCATATTTACGCTGGTCGCTAGGTGGCGCTTCCGTCGATTTATGCGAGGAATATGCAAATTGGGTAGATACGCCGATTCAGAAACGTGCGTCTGCCCGGCGCATTTTTTTTACGTCGTTTACGTTAGGCTTTTTCCGGCGTAAAGTTACCCCTGCTATATGAGGCGTATCCCATGTTAAGTATGGACGTCGTTCCCGCGTCGAATTTTGACATTTTCACGTCGTTTGCGCAAGTCGTCCGTGAATGGGGCTGTGCGTAATTTACATTCACGTCGAAAGCATTGGCTTTTTGCGGGTTAATTTGGAGCATGCGCACTGGGTTACTTTAACGGACGGCGCATGCGACGTTAGTCAAAAACGTCATTTACGCGGGGTCATGTTTCATTTGCATAAAACACGCCCACCTCTTCACAATTTGAATTAGGCGCGCTTACGCCGGCAGATTTACGCTACGCCGCCGTAACTTAGGGCGCAGGTTCTTGGTGAATACAGAACCTGCCTCACTAAGTTACGGCTACGCCCGCATAAAAATAAGCCATTCTACGTGAATCTACATATACATACATACACACACACACACACACACACACACACATATATATATATATATATATAAATATATTTTTGTAACACCCTAGAGAATAAAATGGCGGTCGTTGCAATACTTTCTGTCACACCGTAATTGCGCAGCGGTCTTGCAAGCACTTTTTTTGGGGAAAAAAATTTAAATTAAAAAAATAAGACAACAGTAAAGTTAGCCCAATGTTTTTTTTTTATATTGTGAAAGATAATGTTACGCCAAGTAAATTGATACCCAACATGTCACGCTTCAAAATTGCGTCCGCTCGTTAAACTTTTACCCTTTAAAATCTCCATAGGCGACGTTTTAAAAAAATTCTACAGGTTGCATGTTTTGAGTTACAGAGGAGGTCTAGGGCTAGAGTTATTGCTCTCGCTCTACCAATCGCGGCGATACCTCACATGTGTGGTTTGAATACCGTTTACATATGCGGGCGCTACTCACGTATGTGTTCGCTTCTGTGCGCGAGCTCGGCGCACGTTTTCTGGCTCCTAAAGCGGGGGTTCACCCTAAAAAAAAAAAAATCGAACATTACATTCAGCTCACTACCGACATTGACAGTATGCAGATCTATTTTTTTTTTTTTGCCGTACAGCTATTTTCTTAGCCGGCTTCCGGGTAGTGAATCCCGCGGGAGTGGGCGTTCCTATGCAGCAGTTAGTGATTGACGTGATGACAAAAACTACCCACCCCGTCGCATAAGGAGCGTCACGAGTTGCCGAAGGAAGTCGAACGTCGAGTCGGCCATATACGGCGCCTGCACACCGACGTTCGGCTTCTTTCGGCAACTCTTGACGCTCCTTATGCGACGGGGTGGGTAGTTTCAAGGGTGGGGTGGGAGTGTCTTTGAGTTGTATATCTGTGGTAACACATGCTTGAATAAAGAGAGTCTGCCGTTTTTCATCCCACATTGCGTTACGACCAGTGACTGGGTGGGCTAAAAGAGCCTTGGATAGTGCTGGTTCAGGACAAAGGAAGCATTTACGGAAAAACATTGTTTGTCAACAAAATGTGCCCATCAGAGCCCCGCCTTACATCAGATGCCCCCATCAGAGCTCCCCCTTACATCATATTTCCCCCCCATCAGAGCGCTCCCTTACATCATATTTCCCCCCCATCAGAGCTCCCCCTTGCATCATATTTCCCCCCCATCAGAGCCCCCCCTTACATCATATTTCCCCCCCATCAGAGCCCCCCCTTACATCATATTTCCCCCCCATCAGAGCGCTCCCTTACATCATATTTCCCCCCCATCAGAGCCCCCCCTTACATCATATTTCCCCCCCATCAGAGCGCTCCCCTACATCATATTTCCCCCCATCAGAGCTCCCCCCATCAGAGCACCCCCTTGCATCATATTTCCCCCCATCAGAGCCCCCCCTACACCATATTTCCCCCCATCAGAGCCCCCCCTACACCATATTTCCCCCCATCAGAGCCCCCCTACACCATATTCCCCCCCCCCCTACACCATATTTCCCCCCCATCAGAGCCCCCCTACACCATATCCCCCCCCCCTACACCATATTTCCCTCCCATCAGAGCCCCCCCCCTTACATCAGATGCCCCCATCAGAGCCCCCCCCCCCCTACAAAAGATGCCCCCATCAGAGCTCCCCCTTCCATCATATTTCCTCCCCATCAGAGCCCCCCCTTACATCATATGCCCCCATCAGAGCTCCCCCTTGCATCATATTTCCCCCCCATCCAAGCGCTCCCTAACATCAGATGCCCCCCATCAGATGTATACATGTACCATACTCATGACAACACCAAATCCGCCCAAAAGCTACCACCAAAATTTGCGCTGCAAGATCACACCCATAATCCACCCAACAACAATCGTTTTCCACCAATGAGAGTGAGGCAGAATCTGACATTTAGAATCTCACACCCTCCGTGCTTTGCCTCCTGTCAGATAATGCCTCAGATGAACTGCCAAAATGCGAAGTGTTAACGTCACGTCAGCCGATCGGGATATCAGATGGAGTGATATTACATACTATTATCTGATGGGAGGCATTATTCGACAGGACAGGCAAGCAACAGACGAGCGCATCCAAGAGATGAAGCCGGGGTCACTACACGGAGAATCAATCCAAGGAAACAACAGGCAGGACGAGGAATAGCAAGAAGGAGCTCAGAGACAAATGAGAATATTGCTCAGCCAATGGGAGGTTATCTCAGCATGACTTACATAATGAAGGAGATGAGGGGGAGGGGAGGAAGTCACTTAAAGCGGGGGTTCACCCTAAAAAAAAAAAAAAAACTGTTCTATCCAGCATACTGCTGACATCAACAGTATGCTGGATTTTTTTCGGTCTGTACTTACCTTTTTCCGTAGTTTTCACCCGGCTTCCGGGTTCTCGCTCCCCCGGGGAGTAGGCGTTCCTAAGCTCTGCATAGATGAGTGACGTGCGCGTCATCGCCTTCCGAAAATATCCGAGTGGGACTCGGCACTTTACGGCGCCTGCGCAATTAGCTCTATACGGCAGGCGCAAGCGCCGTATAGCGCCGTAAAGAGCCGAGACCCCGTCGGATATTTTCGGAAGGCGATGACGCGCACGTCAATCATCTATGCAGAGCTCCCCGTCGGGGAAAAGGAGCGACACGCCCACTCCCCACAAGGACGAAGACCCGGAAGTGCGGCTGAAGACAGGTAAGTGTGCACAAAAAAAAAATTGACAATGCTAGAAGCCTTTATTAAGGCTAGAGATAGGTTAGGGAAAATATTTATTTTAGGGTGAACACCCCGCTTTAAGGTGACCATAGATACATGGAAATTCAGCTGGCTCCGCAGGGATCGGTCACATTTCCCTCCATGTGTGGTCACTGCCGGATAAAAGTAACTAGATCAGCGCCTCAGCCAATAGCTTCATCTGTGCATTCGGAGAGCTGAGGCGCGCCCCCCATTGTCAGAATACAATAGCACAGCACTGAACGATAAAACTGAACCATGTATGGCCAGCTTTGGAAGCAAGAAATATTAATCATCAACTGATCCCCCTGAAGGGGTAAATCTAGGTTTCCACACTATATATGTGTGTATCATCATCTGCTGGAGATAAAAGACGTCACAGTGACTATGGAGGAAGAGGACGGACATGACGGGGTTACTGGGTGTAAATAGAAAATAAGATCTTATTACCTCCTCTGCTGCCACTTCCAGCAACGTCTTCTTCCTCATGGAACCTTTTAGCTACATCGGAAATCACTTCCTGTGTGTACCTGACATCACTTCCTGTCTTCCATAGAGACTTGCTGTCTGTAGTCTATAGAGACTTCCTGTCTGGGTAGAAGTGAGATCACCATCTTGTGGAGCTCAGAGGAACTGCAGAAACATCTCGTAGTGTGAACACGGCCTTGTGCTGTGTGTGTATGTACTGTATATCCTTATAGATGGGTCATCTCCACTCCCACCAAGGGGGATAGAAATATATTACTGCTTGGGGGAGGGGGGGAGACATTTTGGCCCCTTTGATTTTGCAGTAAAATTGATGTGAGATTTAGTCATGTAGAACATCTGTTATATGGATACAAAGATCCCCAGCCGAGAGTAAAGGGTGGAAATGGCTCCTGATCCCCAGATTTGGGCAATTATGTCACCAATATAAATAGAAAAAAACCTGCGCTATGTGTAACAACTCAAATACCTACAGAAATAACTTCTACCGGACTGCTGCTGTAACAAAGGTAAGTGTTCCCTTTATCACCTAGAAGAGCATTATGTGTCACAGCGCTGTCCTATTGTGTGTGCCGCCCATCAATTATCACAAATACACTAAAATATGTGGAGACATTCATATATAAAGTGCTAGGGGCCCCAATAATATTCTCTGCAGATCTACTGCTTCCACTTTACACCTACTTCATTGATCTTATGGTGTTTATCAATAAATGAATTACACTGTGCTTTGTGCTCAAGATGCTGTTCCCTGCAGATCCACTGCTTCCGCTTTGCACCTACTTCTTTAACCACTTAAGCCCCGGACCAATATGCTGCTAAATGCCCAAAAGTGTTTTTGCGATTCGGCACTGTGTCGCTTTAACAGACAATTGCGCGCTCGTGGCGACGTGGCTCCCAAACAAAATTGGCGTCCTTTTTTCCCCACAAATAGAGCTTTCTTTTGGTGGTATTTGATCACCTCTGCGGTTTTTATTTTTTGCGTTATAAACAAAAATAGAGCGACAATTTTGAAAAAAATTCAATATTTTTTACTTTTTGCTATAATAAATATCCCCAAAAACATATATAAAAATAATTTTTTCCTCAGTTTAGGCCGATACGTATTCTGCTACCTATTTTTGGTAAAAAAAATCGCAATAAGTGTTTATCGATTGGTTTGCGCAAAATTTATAGCGTTTACAAAATAGGGGATATTTTTATTACATTTTTATTAATGTTTTTTTTTTACTACTAATGGCGGCAATCAGCGATTTTTTATGTGACTGCGACATTATGGCGGACACTTCGGACAATTTTGACACATTTTTGGGACCATTGTCATTTTCACAGCAAAAAATGCATTTAAATCGCATTGTTTATTGTGAAAATGACAGTTGCAGTTTCGGAGTTAAACACAGGGGGCGCTGAACGTGTTAGGCTTCACCTAGTGTGTGTTTACAACTGTAGGGGGGTGTGGCTGTAGGTCTGACGTCATCGATTGTGTCTCCCTATAAAGGGGATGACACGATCGATGCGCCGCCACAGTGAAGCCGTGTTTACACACGGCTCTCCCCGTTCTTCAGCTCCGGGGAGCGATCGCGACGGAGCGGCTATAAACGAATAGCCGCGCCGTCGTCCCGGATCGCTCCCCGAGGGAATCCGCCCGCCGCACACAGCGGAGGGGGGGGGTCCCGATCGGACCCCCCCATCCGCTAGAAGGCAAGGAAGTATATATACGCCCTTCTGCCCGTCCGTGCCATTTTGCGGACGTAAATAGTCGTGCGGCGGGCGTTAAGTGGTTAATCTTATAATATTTGCTGCTATAATAAATCAACTAAAAGCCTTTGCAAATTCATGTAATTATACAATATTTTGTGCTCAATATAGTATGCTCTGCAAGTCCACTGCTTCCACTTTACAGCTACTTCAAAAATGGATTTTGCTAAAAAAAAAAAAATCCACAGGTAGCGCTTGGTTGCTACTAGTAACTAACATGCACCATATCACCCTGCTGCCAGACCTCCATCTATCATATTTAGTGAACATTGATTAATCGGTTTAGCCTTGAAGAACTGATGTGCTTCTAACATTTACAGTCACTTCCCCTGCATACCTGCATATCACTATGAAGACTATTGCTCCTCCTTCTCTGCACTAACTCCTGCAGACTGTTGCTCCCAGGACTTTTCTCCTTCTGCACAAATCTTCCACTGCACAACTACTACATCACTGTAAAACTTTTAGATCCTGTCCCATCATCTTCATTGTGACATTGTGCTGGCTGTAGTTGCTGCATGACTACTAGGCCAGAGGCCTCTCCCCAGAAGCCTAGTGATTTTAAAGATTCTACTGATTGGTGTACTACTGAACTACTGAACTTGACTTGCAAATCCTGTGCCCTCAGGCATCGATTTGGCATTATTCCCCACAGTCTCTCTTCTGTTCCTGGACTCCTCATCAATGACCATATAAAGATGAGGACTTCATCCATGACCATGTAAGGATTAAGGGCCAGATTAACCACTTACCCCCCGGACCATATTGCTGCCCAAAGACCAGAGTACTTTTTGCGATTCGGGACTGCGTCGCTTTAACAGACAATTGCGCGGTCGTGCGACGTGGCTCCCAAACAAAATTGGCGTCCTTTTTTCCCCACAAATAGAGCTTTCTTTTGGTGGTATTTGATCACCTCTGCGGTTTTTAGTTTTTGCGCTATTAACAAAAATAGAGCGACAATTTTGAAAAAAATGAATATTTTTTACATTTTGCTATAATAAATATCCCCCAAAAATATATAAAAAAACATATTTTTTCCTCAGTTTAGGCCGATACGTTTTCTTCTACATATTTTTCGTAAAAAAAAAATCGCAATAAGCGTTTATTGATTGGTTTGCGCAAAAGTTATAGCGTTTACAAAATAGGGGGTATTTTTATGTAATTTTTATTATATTTTTTTTACTAGTAATGGCGGCGATCAGCGATTTTTTTTTTCAGTACTGCGACATTATGGCGGACACTTCGGACATTTTTGGGACCATTGGCATTTTTATAGCGATCAGTGCTATAAAAATGCATTGGATTACTATAAAAATGCCACTGGCAGTGAAGGGGTTAACACTAGGGGGTGGGGAAGGGGTTAAGTATGTCCCTTGTGTGTTATCTTACTGTGGGGGGGGGAGTGGCCTCACTAGGGGAAACACTGATCCTCGGTTCATACATTGTATGAACGGAAGATCAGCATTTCCCCTGCTGACAGGACCGGGAGCTGTGTGTTTACACACAGAGCTCCCGGTCCCCGCTCTGTACCGAGCGATCGCGTGTGCCCGGCGGCGATCGCGCCCGCCGGGCACACGCACGGGATTCGGGGGCGAGCGCGCGCGCCCCTAGTGGCGGCTGGGAGAGAGGACGTCATACTACGTGCTCTCGCCCAGCCGAACCACCTTGTGGACGTATAACGGCGGTGCGCGGTCGGCAAGTGGTTAACAGTTATCTGCGGCGGCGTAACGTATCCCCTTTACATTACACCACCGCAAGTTTTCAGCGCAAGTGCCTGATTCACCGAGCACTTGCGTGTAAACTTACGGCGGTGTAACGTAAAGCCGTCCGGCGCAAGCCCACCTAATTCAAATGGGGCGTGTACCATTTAAATTAGGCGCGTTCCCGCGCCGAACGTTCTGCGCATGCTCCGTTAGGAAATTTCCCGACGTGCTTTGCACGAAATGACGGGGCCCCGACGTATTGTTTGAACAGCGACGTGCGTTACGTCGTTTCGTATTCCCGGACGTCTTACGCAAAAAAAAAATAGAAATTCGACACGGGAACGACGGCCATACTTTAACATGGCTGTTCTAAAGATAAGCCATGAAAAAGCAGGCCTAAGTTTGCGACGGGAAAAACCGACTAGCGACGACGTAAGAGATTGCGACGAACGAGCGTATCTTCGTGGATCGCCGTAATCAGCTAATTTGCATACCCGACGCTGGAAAACGACGCAAACTCCACCCAGCGGCCGCCGGAAAATTACACCTAGGATCCGAAGGCGTACGAAGCTGTACGCCTGTCGGATCTTAGCCAAAAGCCGTTGTATCTTTTTTGTGAATTACAAATAAAGATACGACGCGGCAAATTTGAAAATACGCTGGAGTATCAGTAGATACTCCGGCGTACTTTTTCTGTGAATCTGGCCCGAAGTTCCCTCCCAGACTTCCTGGCATGCCTCCGCACCCAGGGCCGTCTTAATAGCATCATGGGCCCCTGGGCAAAGTAATGCTCTGGGGCCCCTACAATGAAGACAGTGCAGGTAAACACATCAAGTAGGTAGCACGGCTCAAGGACCAGCTTCTTTGGGGAAAGTTCAGGGGCCCCCATGCAGCTGGGGCCCCTGGGCAGTGCCCGGGAGTGCCCTCTCATTAAGACAGCCCTGCTCCCCCCGCAAGGGCTCAACACCTTCATGCGAGCGAGCGAGCATGGTGTTGAGTGCTTGCAGGCGCGCTCCTGTGATACAGCTGGCGGCCATTGCCGCTCACTATTTCACTCGGTCCCACCCCCCTGAGGGCCATGTCATTGGATGTGATTGATAGCAGCACAAGCCAATGGCTGCACTGTTTTTAATTAACCAATGATTGAGCCGCGAAGACAGACGAGAAGACTGCTCGTTCACGGTGCGGGACTTTAGAGGGGTCAGGTAAGTAATCGGGGGGGCGGTATTGTCGGATGTTTTTTCACCTTAATGCATACAATGCATTAAAGCGGTTCTCCACCCTAAAGTGGAGTCCCACTGATCGGAACCCTCCCCCCCTCCGGTGTCACATTTGACACCTTTCAGGGGGGAGGGGGGTGCAGATACCAGTCTAAAGACAGGTATTTGCACCCACTTCCGGCCACACGCTACGGGCAAAAGATGGGTTTTTCTGACTTCCCGTCTGTCGCCCGTTGTATGCTGGGAACACTCGGCTCCCAGCACACAGCGTGTGAGCCAATCGGCGGGGGCAGCGCAACTAGCGCATGCGCCGTAGGGAACCGGGCAGTGAAGCCGCAGCGCTTCACTTCCTGGTTCCCTCAGCGTGGATGGCGGGGGGAGCAGCAGAGAGACGAGCGATCGCTCGTGCTCTGCTGCGATCGGTGCTGGACTCCAGGACAGGTAAGTGTCCTAATATTAAAAGTCAGCAGCTGCAGTATTTGTAGCTGCTGGCTTTTAATATTTTTTCCCCATGGCACATCCACTTTAAGGTGAAAAAACATTTACTTTTACAACCCCTTTAATTTGCACAGGTTTTTAGTTTATTTAATATAGCAGCAAATATTATGGTCCAGATCCACATACATTTCAATCGGCACAGCGTATCAGAGATACACTACGCCGCCGTACCTTACCTGGCGTATATTCGAATCCTCAGCGAGTTCGCGCCGTAAGTTACGGCGGCATAGTGTATTCCTGGCGGCGGATTTCAAATTGGGCGGGTTTCATTTAAATGAAGCGCGTCCCTGCGCCGAATGAACTGCGCATGCGTCGTCCCGAAATTTCCCGCATTGCGCTAAATTACGTCGCTAGGACGTCATTTTTTTAACTTAGACGTGAGTTACATCCATCCCTATTCACGGATGACTTGCGCAAAAAATAAAAAAAATTCAAATTTTGACGCGGGAACGACGGCCATACTTAACATGGCAAGTCTATCTATACGCCGCAAAATACCAGCTTTAACTATACGCCGGAAAAAGCCGACTACAGACGACGTTAGAAAATGCGACGGCCGCGCGTACGTTCGTGGATCGTCGTAAATCGCTAATTTGCATACCCGACGCGGAAAACGACGCAAACTCCACCCAGCGGGCGCCAAAGTATTGCATCTAAGATCCGAAGGCGTAGGAAGCCGTACGCCTGTCGGATCGAACCCAGATGCCGTCGTATCTTGGTTTGAGGATTCAAACTAAAGATACGACGCAGGAAATTTGAAAGTACGCCGGCGTATCGTACTTCGTCTGTGGATCTGGCCCTATGAGATTAATGATGTAGGTGTAAAGTGGAAGCAGTGGATCTGCAAAGAACAGCATCTTGAGTACAAAGCACTTTATGTTGTAAATGAATTTGCACATGGATCAGGTTACATAATTGATTGATAAACACAGTACAGTGCCGCCCACAATATAAATGTCCTCTTCTCTGATCATCTCCTTTTATTTGTCACTTCCTCTTTAATCTCCACCCCAACATCTCCCCATTACTGGGTGATTTTGGTGGATCTCTGGCCTGTACATCAACATGTCCAAATCACAGACATGACATATGACGGACCCCCACACACCAGTCACATTCTGTGAAGATCACCGTGACTTGACTTGGCGTGATTCAATCATTCCTTACCTGGGGGTGAATCTAGCCGCCAGCATAGACCAACCGAATGGAGCCAACCTCCCCTCCCCGATATACAAAAAATCAGAAGCAGATCTAAAACAATGGGCACAACTCTACCTTTCCTGGCGAGGCTGAGGTCATTCCAATAGGATGAATTTTCTCCCACGTGTAGTATACCTCTTCTGCTCTCTATCAATCCCTATCGTTAAGACTAAGGCCTCGTACACACGACGGGACATGTCCGATGAAAACGGTCCGCGGACCGTTTTCATCGGACATGTCCGCTGCCGGATTTTGGTCTGATGGCTGTACACACCATCAGACCAAATTTCCCGCGGACAGCGAACGCGGTGACGTGGCCGCGCCATCGCCGATGACGCGGCGACGTGCGCGACCCTGGAAGGTCAATGCTTCTTCGCATGCGTCGAATCACTTCGACGCATGCAAGGGTTTTCGGCCGAGCGGACATGTCCGGTGAGTCGTATAGAAGTCCGAACATGTCCGACGGAAAATTGTCCGGTCGGCCGTACACACGACCGAACATGTCCGCGGACCAGTTTCAGCAGACATGTTCGGTCGTGTGTACGAGGCCTAAAAATGAGCCGAACACCCCCCGGGTTCAGTTCACACCAGAACATGTGAACAGGCAAAAAAGTTGTTCGAACACGCGAACATCGTTAAAGTCTATGGGACACGAATATGAAAAACCAAAAGTGCTCACTTTAAAGGCTTATATGCAAGTTATTGCCATAAAAAGTGTTTGGGGACCCGGGTCTTGCCCCATGGGACATGTATCAATGCAAAAAAAGTTTTAAAAATGGAAGTTTTTTCGGGAGCAGTGATTTTAACCACTTGCCAACGGCTGGACGTCTAAAGACGTCCTCGGTTTTATGGTGTAAATTCCCTACACCGTAAGAATAATCATAGAGGCTGTTCCACCGATTGATCGTTCTTACGGGCGGCGAGAGGGGACGTCCCCCTCCCACCACCCTCCGGTGCTTCTACCGACTCACCTGAGGGATCGGCGAGTTGGAGAACGGATCCGCCGGCCCCGGTTCTTAACCATAGAGATTTCCGGCGGACCAGATGGTCACCAGTCATCTCTATGATCGTCGGAGGCCAGGCGCGATGTTATGACATCACGCCAGGCCTCTGCATTCCAAAATATGGTGCCGCTTCGGCCTAGAAGCAGTGATCGTTGTTTTGTTTTTTTTAGGCTTCCCAGCCTAGAGGTGAGATGTGGGGTCTTATTGACCCCATATCTCACTGTAAAGAGGTCCGATCATGTCACATTCCTATTACAAGGGATGTTTACATTCCTTGTAATAGGAATAAAAGTGATTTTTTTTTTTTAAAAGTCAAAATAAAAAACATTAAGTAAAATTAACAATTTTTTTTTTTAATTGCCCCTGTTCCCGTGTGCTCGCATGCAGAAGCGAACGCATAGGTAAGTTCAGCCCACATATGAAAACGTGTGTTCGAACCACATATGTGAGGTGTCGCCACGAGCGTTAAAGCGAGAGCAATAATTCTAGCCCTAGACTGCCTCTGTAACTCAAAACATGTAACCAGTAAAAAAATGTAAAGTGGCGCCTATGGGGATGTTTAAGTACCGAAGTTTGGCTCCATTCCACGACCGTGTGCAATTTTGAAGCGTGACATGTTAGATATCTATTTACTCGGCGTAACTTCATCTTTCACATTATGCAAAAAAATTGGGCTAACTTTACTGATTTGTTTTTTTAAAGCATGAAAGAGTATTTTTCCCCCGAAAAAACGCGTTTGAAAAATTGCTGCACAAATACCGTGCAAGATAAAAAGTTGCAATGATCGCCATTGTATTCTCTAGGGTCTCTGCTAAAAAATATATATATAATGTTTGGGGGTTCTGTGTAATTTTCTAGCAAAAAAAAAAATGATAATGTAGGAGTGAAGTGTCAGAATTGGCCTGGCTGTCAAGTGGTTAATAAAATCACCGGACCAGATGGCTTGCACCTGAGGGTACTTGGGGAACTCAGTCAAGTAATTGCTAGACCATTGTTCCTAATTTTTACTGACAGTATACTGACTGGAATGGTGCCAGCTGATTGGAGAAAAGCCAATGTAGCACCAATATTTAAAAAGGGCCCAAAATACATCCTTGGGAATTACAGACCAGTTAGCCTAACATCAATAGTATGTAAGCTCTTGGAGGGGATGATAAAGGGACTATATACAAGATTTTAGTAATGAGAACGGTATCATTATCAGTAATCATCATGGATTCATGAGGAATCAGTCTTGCCAAAACAATCTATTAACCTTCCATGAGGAGGTGAGTTGCCATCTAGATAAAGGGAGGCCTGTAGACGTGGTGTATCTGGATTCTGCAAAAGCATTTGACACAGTTTTCCCCATAAACGTTTACTGCACAAAGTAAGGTCCGTTGGCATTGACTATAGGGTGAGTACATGGATTGAAAACTGGCTACAAGGGCGAGTTTAGAGCGTGGTGATAAATGGAGAGTACTTGGAATGATCAGGGGTGAGTAGTGGGGTCCAATCATGTTTAATTTGTTCATAAACGACCTGGAGGATGGGGTAAGCAGTGCAATCTCTGTATTTGCGGACAATACTAAGCTTAGCAGGGCAATAACTTATCCGCGGGATGTGGAAGCCTTGCAAGCAGATCTGAACAAATTAATGGGGTGGGCAACTACATGGCAGATGTAGAATTTTGTGGGTGGCAAAAATATGAATGGGGGAGAACCTCTGCAGGAATCTAGGATGGAAAAGGACCTGGGGCCCTAGTAGATGATGGGCTCAGCAATGGCATGCAATGCCAAGCTGCTGCTAACAAAGCAAACAGAATATTGGCATGCATTAAAAAAGGGGTTAACTCCAGAGATAAAAAAGTTAATTCTCCTGCTCTACAAGACTCTGGTCCAGCCACACCTGAAGTATGCTGTCCAGTTCTTGGCACCAGTCCTCAGGAACGATGTACTGGAAATGGAGTGAGGACAAAGAAAGCTATAAAGGGTCTGGAAGACATTAGTTATGAGCAGTGGCGGTGCATCCATAGAGGGCCCCTCTTGCACAGCCACCGATTTACAATACATAGATTCATGCATTGCATAAATCTATATATTGCCGCTGCCGCCGACTATTCAGATGGCCGGATGGTGAGTGCCGGCCATCTGAATAACGGCAGCTGGTTGGCTGTGTGGAAGTGCCCCATAATGTTCTAAAAATTTGACTCGAACATCGGGCTCATCCCTAGCCTGTCTTTACCATCAGTGCCAGACAGGCATTAGACTAACCCCAGAATTTAACTTGAGGGCATAAAGCATAAAGCATCATCAATTGCTGGCATGGTCAAAGCTGCCAATAAACTGACAAAACATCACAATGGGCGGGATGGTGGGCAACTCTTATGACAGATGAATCTCCTCAGAGCAGTTGGCTGTTCCTCAGCATAAGCCTTTTTACTAAAGTTCAGGATCCACCCAGTCACCTCAGGTCTTTGTAGTCAATCCTAAAGGAGCTACTTACCTTCCTTTTAGGTTCACACCCACAGTGATGCCATGCTTCCAGCAGTCAAGGCTCCCTTTCCCTAAAGGCAGTTCAAGGGGCCTTCATGACTGCTGAGAAGCATTTATGACCAACTAATAAACCAATACCTTGCCCCCACAAAAAGTCACGGAAGCTGATTAAGTTGGAAATAAGGCAAGGCCACAGCTTTATTGAACTTTTCAAAAGTACAACTTTCCAAATGTACCAAACAATGCCAGTCACAGTATGCCATGATCACCCTTAAAACATAAACTCATAGTCTAAGAGGCCTGTCCTTACCATCAATGCCAGACAGGCATTAGACTTACCCCAGAATTTAACTTGAGGGCATAGCCCATAAAGCAACATCAATAGAACAAAAAAAAATTCTAATTTGTTGAGGTTGGAAGAATAAGCAAGAGATAAAAACAAAGGATTCTGTGATCAGCACATCCTCTGAGTTACCATAAATTGGGCGTTTGTCCTCAGGGACAATTTCACTAACCCTAATGATGCCAAAGAATGCCCAAGAAAAGGCAACTCCAAACAAGAGAGCCCTAAATGCAAAGACAAAGGGAAAAATGGAGAGGATGTCGGTTAAGTTGTGCACAGGAAATAGGTGCCAAGAATCAGGGAAACAAGTCAGATGTTTCCAACAATTTATGTCAATAACCTCTGAATAAGAAAACGTTGGAAATGTCCTCCCAGCTGAATATACTGAGCCAAACAATACAGCAGAGAGAGCGGTACCCACCGTGGATTTTTTTTCCGATGGATGTTGGCTCCAACTTGTCTTGCATACATACGGTCACACAAATGTTGTCGGAAATTCCGAACGCCAAGAACGCGGTGAACTAAAACACTACGACGAGCCAAGAAAAATGAAGTTCAATGATTCCAAGCATGCATCGAATTGATTCCGAGCATGCATAGAATTTTTGTGCGTTGAATTGTGTACACACGATCGGGACTTCTGAAACTTTTGTTGTTGGAAAATTTGAGAACCTGCTCTCAAATTTTTGTTGTCGGAAATTCCAACAGCAAAATGTCCGATGGAGTATACACACGGTTGGATTTTCCAACAAGCTCACATCGAACATTTGTTGTCGGAAATTTCAACCATGTGTACACGGTAGGTTTGTCCCGATACCACTTTTTTAGGACCGAGTACGAGTACCGTACTTTTTTTCAAGTACTCGCCGATACCGATACTTTTTTTTAAAATGTGTCCCCAAATGCAGCCATGTCCCCCCACAAATGCAGCCATGTCCCCCCCATATATCCAGCAATGTCCCCCGCATATCCAGCCGTGTCCCCCCCATATCCAGCCATGTCCCCCCCATATCCAGCCATGTCCCCCCATATGCAGCCATGTCTCCCCCCATATCCCGCCATGTCCCCCCCCATATGCAGCCATGTTTACCCCCATATCCAGCCGTGTCTCCCCCCATATCCAGCCATGTCCCCCCCCATGCAGCCATGTCTCCCCCCATATCCAGCCATGTCCCCCATTTGCAGCCATGTCTCCCCCCCATATCCAGCCATGTCCCCCCCCATGCAGCCATGTCCCCCCATATGCAACCATGTCTCCCCCCATATCCAGCCATGTCCCCCATTTGCAGCCATGTCTCCCCCCATATCCAGCCATGTCTCCCTTACCTGCATCCCGCCGCATCCCCGCTGCCGCCGACTGCTTAATACACGCGGGGAACATCACAGCTTTCAGTCTATACGAGGCGCGAATCATTACAGCTATTCAAATTAATGCTGTAATGTTCCCCGCCCGTATTAACCAAGTGGCGGCGGCAGCAGGGATGCGACGGGATGCGGCGTAGCGGCGGGATGCGACGGGATGCGGCGTAGCGGCGGGATGCGTCGGCGGGGGGAGTATTCTATTTCAGTATCGGGGGTATTTGCGGGAGTACGAGTACTCCCGCAAATACTCGGAATCGGTCCCGATACCGATACTAGTATCGGTATCGGGACAACCCTAGTACACGGCATTAGAGTTCCTTGGGAATTTAACCAAGGGAAGAAGCTAATTAACCCCAGGTAGTCGACAGACCAACCCCACAATCTCAATTTCCAAAAGGACAGAAGATGGGCAGGACCTTCCATGTTGTTGGGATGTAACAGTCGCAGTGTACAGGAAGGAAGCGAAAGGCAGATTTGATGTCGGCCTTCACCAGAAGGGTAGAAGCACCAGGGAACTTGTGCTGTATCAAAAGTGGAGTATTGGACCCAGGAATTCTCCTGAACAATACCATTAACTGACAAGCCTGCAGGGAAAGAAAAGTGTTGTACAAGTTGAAAATCTTTCACTCATGGTTAGTGTATTAATCAACTGTGTTTACTCTTTTTAAATTATTATTATTATACACGATTTATATAGCGCCAACAGTTTACGCAGCGCTTTGACAGTGTAGAGGGGGACAGCTCAATTACAGTACAGTTCAATAAAGAAGGTACAGGAGAGCCTTAGTAATAGAGCTTACATTCTAAAGGGAGGGGGTGCTCTGGGACAGGTGTTAGGTGGGTGTGGGATAGGCTTCCCTAAATAAATGAGTTTTCAGGGATCTCCTAAAGGTGGACAGGGTAGGGGCTGATCAGACATACCAGGGCAGGGAGTTCCAGAGGATAGGAGAGACTCTGGAGAAGTCCTGAAGATGAGCATGGGAGGAGGAAACAAGGGAGTAGGAAGTCCTGGGAGGAGCGGAGGGGATGATTTGGGCGACATCTGCAGATGAGGTTGGTGATGTAGATGGGGGAGATGTTGTGAATGGCCTTGTATGTTGTGATTAGCATTTTTAATTTTACACGGTGGGGTAGGGGAAGCCTGTGAAAGGATTGGCAGCAGTCACTTATTGGTTAGTAAGGTGAGATAAGTCTAGCAGCAGAATGCATAATAGACTGAAGGGGGAGGAGCCTACTTAAGGGTAGGCCATTAAGGAGAGAGTTGCAGTAGTCAAGGCGGGAAAAAAATTAAGGAGTGAATAAGTTGATTTGTGGTGTCATTAGGAAGGGTTGAATTCTGGAGATGTTGCGGAAGGATTTAGCCAGTGATTGGATGTGGGGGCTGAAGGAGAGCTCAGAGTCAAGGATTACACCCAGCCCCCTGGCATGTGTGGAGGGACTTATGGTTGTGTTGATATTAATGGTGAAGTCATAGAGAGGACCGTGAAGGAGGAAATATAACAAGCTCAGTTTTAGAACGATTGAGTTTGAGGAAGTGGTGTGACATCCATACATACAAATATGTCATTCAGTAGGTTTGAGATCTGTGAGGAGATCGAGGGGGCGAGTTGAGGAGTGGAGAGATAGATCTGAGTGTCGTCTGTATAGAGGTGGTATTGGAAGCCATGGGAGGTTATCAACTGGCCCAGGTATAGAGTGTGATAAGGAGGGGCCCAAGGACAGAGCCTTGGGTTACCCTAATAGGGAGCGGAGGAGATGAAGTTGTACGTTACACTGAAAGTGCGCTGAGATAGGTAGGAGGAGAACCAGGATATAGCAGAATCACGGAGGCCAAGGGAGTGTAGTTTGCTAAGAAGGAGCGGGTGGTCAACTGTGTCAAAGGCAGCAGAGAGGTCTAAGAGTACGAGTATGGAGTAATGGCCATTGATCTTAGCAGTTAGAAGGTCATTGGTGAGTTTTAGTAGGGAAGTTTCAGTAGAATGTTGTGGGCGGAAGCCGGACTGTAGGGGGTTGAGAAGGTTGTTGTCTGTAAGGTATTGACTCATTCAGTCATGGACAAGGCGGTCGATGAGCTTGGAGGCAAAAGGGAGCAGGGAGATGGGTCTTTAGTTATTCAAACAGGTGAGGTCTAGTGAGGGTTTTTTAAGTATGGGGGTAACCAGTGAATGTTTAAGCGGTGAAGGAAAGGTGCTGGGGGAGAGGTTAAAAGATGTGGGTTAGGGAGTTGAGGATAGAGCGGGATGGTGGTCGCAGTAATTGAGAGGGGACAGGTAGTGAAGTGGGCCATGGAGAGGAGTTTATCATCTTCATCTGTGATAACTGAACAAAATAAGGAGAGTATTGAGTGTGGTGTTAGACCAGATGTGTTGAGTAGGGGAGGCATTTGAATGCTGGATATCGCCTTGTGAATTGTGTCAATTTTACGTTTGAAATGGTTGGCAAGTTGGTGGGTGCGGCAGTGGGGGGTGAAGTAAGGAGTTAAGGGTAGAAAAGAGTTGATGAGGTTTTGATGAGAGTGTTGTAGTAGGTTTGTTTAGCAGTGTGGAGGCATGAGTTGTATTTGAGAAGGGCAGATTAGTAGAAGGTAAAGTCTTGCAGGGATTTCGATTTATGCCATGCTTGCTCAAGAGCACGGTTGCGTCTCTTGAGACTTCTGGTATCGTCTGTTTGCCAGGGTTGTGGCAAATGGGGCCTGGTTCTGCATGTAGAAAGAGGAGCAAGTAGGTCTAGGGAGGATGACTGTAGCAGCACTATGAAGTGCCTTTATGCGCTGTGGCATTAGAA
This sequence comes from Rana temporaria, assembly GCF_905171775.1. NCBI lineage: Eukaryota > Metazoa > Chordata > Amphibia > Anura > Ranidae > Rana > Rana temporaria. The sequence continues at coordinate 7,657,742 of NC_053492.1, read as the reverse complement.
GAATTTTGATTTCTCTGATCTTTTAGTCCAAACAAGACTATCTGTTACTCTATAATTCCTCTAGTGCCATTCTATGGAAGCAGTAGGTTTAACGAGCACACCAAACTCTTGAGATAACTTCTTTATTAACTTCAGCTTTTCTTCATATGTAACACTGACAATTTCGCAGCAGGCAGTCCATGTACAAACATGTGTTGAATAAAGTATAACAAATGGCGGTTCAACTGTTCAATCTTGTCATTCTACATAAAATGGTAGATATATTTCTTTCTTCGGTATCTGTACTCTCACTTTAAGTTATTTAAACACTTTATGATCTCTCTGAGGCTTAATCAATAGTTATACTCGCTCTATATTGCCGTTTGCTGGAACGTTTGTTTGCTTGTTAGACCATTTGCTATGATGTTTGATAGCACGTTTGGTTTGGTGGAACTACAAGTGAACACATAACTAGTTAGTATACAGTTGTTATCACATTATTAACAATAGGAACATATACTTAAATACATAAACTGTATTAAATACTTATTTTGGCCACTTGCTTCCATAAAACAGAACTTTGACTGGTGTGTGTCTGTTCAGATCTTCTCTCTCTCTGGTGTAATGAGTTCTAGCAGCTCTGCTAAGGAACTTTCCAGACAGAATGGTTGTAAAGCTGGCTGTGATTGGCCAAGACTCTTGCTAAGTGTGAAATTGGCTGTGATTGGCCAAGACTCTTGCTAAGTGTGAAATTGGCTGTGATTGGCCAAAACTTCTGATGAGTCACAAAAGCTTAAGGCCGCGTACACATGGTCGGTCCAAACCGATGAAAACGGCCTTAAGTCCAGTTTCATCGGTCAAATCCGACGGTGTGTACGGCCCATCGGTCCGTTGTCCTTCGGTCCAAAATTTTAAAACATGCTTTAAAATCGAACCGATGGACCGCTGCCCGATCGGTGCAAACCGATGGTTAGTACAGAAAGCATCGGTTCAAAACCTGCGCATTCTCAGAATCAAGTCGACGCATGCTTGGAAGCATTGAACTTCGTTTTATTCAGCACGTCGTTTGTTTGACGTCACCGCGTTCTGACCCGATCGGTTTTTGGAACGATGGTGTGTACGCACATCAGACCATCAGGCCACTTCAGCGGTGAACCGATGGAAATGGCCCGTCGGACCATTCTCATCGGTTTGGAACAACCGTGTGTACGCGGCCTCACACTATGCTTTCTGGTTTCAATTTTGCTGGGTCTAGAGCTTAATTTACAGTCACACAACAAATCTTAAAAGACATATTTTTTCTTTTGCTTCTGTGAACACAATATGCAAATGTTACATGACATCCATATGTAGCGGGGTCATACTATCAGGGACCTTTTGATAGTTATGTATACCTAAATCCCCCGGGAGTTCCAGTCAAGTTGTATGTATGTTTATTTTTTCATAAAGCAATGCATTGTGGGATTTGAAGTATTAGGAGAAAACGGACTCCATTGACATTAGTAGGAATAGACTACGATACCCACAATGCATTGGCTTCCCAGAGAACATTGCACCCCCGCACAGCTTTATGGGGGAGGTTACTTAAAGGCAGGGTGGAGCTGAATTCGCTCTCTTGGGATTGGCGCTCTTCCCTCTGCTGAACAGGGGAGAGCACTACAGCTAAGCAGTTAGGCCTTGAAGCCTGAGAAGGGATCCATCTGGAGACCAGCCATCCGGAGAGAGACAAGACCGAGTAACTCCAGCTCATGCTTCATGAGACCGGAGAAACTCACCAGCTGACAATCGTAGCAGTGGAAAGCCGGATCCTGGAGACTTTGTGTTTTGCGGAGCGGTGACTGATTGGCACGTCTTTCGTGAGGGACTCAGGCGGACTGGGCCTGCTCGGGTGAGAGGGCACTTGCCCAAGTTTCAATATTGCCGCAGCCTTGTGACTAGTAGCATTCCACATACCAGAGCCACGCATTGCTCCCTGATATGGTTCAGAGGCCTAACTTTTGAAAGTCATGCTAGTAGAATTGACTGATGCTGACTGGAGGATCGGTTCACAAGCACCTGTGTTTATCATACCCCTTTGACTGAGCCTAAATTCTCTTTAGATTACAAATAAATTAAGTGCACCAACGTTTCATCATAGATTTCATCATTGAGGAACATTCTGAAGCTATTTGGGACTAGGCCTGGTTTAGGTTGACTGCACTTGTGTTTTACAGAATTGCCCACTAGGGGAATCTCCCAAGCATAGACTATCTATAGTTACTTGTAGACTTACTTGTAGGCCCATCTCCACTTCCAAGGACTTGGGATTCCTGGTTTCCCATTCCTCTTAAGAATTCTCACTAGGAGATTACCACTCCACCAATCTCTCCCAAGATCTGAACTCGGCCTGCACTCTAAGGGGACCCCAATCAATGACCCGGTCCTCACTTTCCCTTTCCAGCTCACCTGAAGGTGCACCTTCTTCTGACATTGGCTCCCTCCAGACTGGGATGGCAGGGGGCTTAGAGTTGGCCAGCTCTTCAGGGATTAAATCTGTCTCCTCCATGGCAGTACTTACAGTCGCCAGGTCCCTGCCCAGGCCACAGGTCAAGCCAGTCTCTCCTCCTCTGATGTCCTCTTTCTTCACTGGGGGAGTTGCTAGGCCGCAACTCTGCTCCGCATTCAGGGGGTGATTTCAGACCTACTCCGGCCTTCCGGTACTTTCACGGTTGCAGACTACAAAGCCCTGATAGCAGGTCCATGATGTGGTATTTCAGCTCCTATTGGATGGGCCCCAATCGAATAAGTGGTTCCCCACAATGGCCGTTCTGGGCCCAGGCAGTGACCACCATGGTCAGAATCCGGCACTCTGGACAGAGCAGGCACAGTTGCTCTGCTCCATCGATCACCCTGAGGGTGAATCCCCCACGAGGCTCCAATTGGACACTGGTTTCCACCAACATCCTTTCCTGCTTGTCAGGCAACCACATTAAGGTGGGTAGCAGTTGGCTAACTTCCGCCATCTTCCTCCGCCAAGTGGTGTCTGCTGCTAGCAGGAAACCTTTCATCTCCTCCAGGGTGTGGCACCTCCCCCTCACTTCCAGATGGGCTGACACCTTTAGAACTGATGGACCGGCTCCTCCCTGGGCATACTGCTGTAACCCCTTGTTAGACACACTGAAGTTTGAAGGCATGCTGATGCCAGCAGGACTTGTCCAGGCATGTTGCTCGGCACTGACTGTGCCCAAGCTGAGGGTAGATGACCGCTAACTTGTCCAGTGTTTGCAGGGAGCAATTTTGGCATTGTTGACTCCGATCACCCCGGGCAACAGTAAACTCTCAGGCATACTTTACTGTCTATAGCAGGAGGTTGGAGCAACAGTTCAAGATGCCCACCATTTGCAGAGCACTGGGCATATTTGTAATCCAGTGAAGAATGTCCAGTATTAGCAGTGCGCTAGACATATTTGTAATCCATGGGCGCGATCACCTGCCGTGGTTGCCACGGGTGACCGCACATGGAGAAAAATCACTGAATTTCAGGATAGATATGTGTCCACCCCAGCGCTGGTTGGGGCAGCTGGGTGAGCAGGTAAAAATACTTGTCACAGCTCCCGCTGGTTGCTATGGGCAACGGCACTTACTATTATGGCACTGTATAGCAGGCAGAGAACACAAGTCCTTCTCAAGGTTCAATTTCCTCAATACTGATGGAACAAAGCCATCCCCCAGCTCGCTTCCATGGTTGATAGGGGCAACAGCTGGTAAGTCACATGAACAGGTGGTCCTGGAACTAGCCCCCAAATGTAGTGGTGCCACCGTAGGGACTGCTAAAAGATGCAGTCCACCTGTCACCTCTGCCCAGCATTCACTCCTCAATCACTCCAGAGACAGTGAACAGTCCTATGCGTTATTTTTGTTATTTTATTGAGGGGATATTGAACTTGGATGGGTAAGGGGATTATGGGATGTCAAGAACAAATTAGTAGATCCCTTGGTGGATCAATTAGTAGATCACTCTCTTACTCCAGCCTCCTCTAGCACAACACTTGCATGCAGACAGTAACTCTCCCTCTCCTGCACACTTCTTCCCAGGACTTGCTAGAACATAATTACGCCCAACACCAAACTCAGTTAGGCCTTAGCACTTACCATTTGCGGGCAGGGACCACAGGCCTCTTTAATGTAGCAGAAATAATGACACAGTCCTTGGTGCTAGCTGTCCTAATGTGGACTACTGCTCCCAGATCGTGCTCTTCAGGCCCTGTCAGCCCTCCTGGCTGCAGCTGCCCAAACTCCACCTATCCTTGTCACTTATTGGAAAGACCTCTATCCTGCACCCAAACTTCCAGGCCCAAGGCCACCCCCCCCCCCCCCCCAGACTGGGGAGCGCCCTCAAAGGCCCTGACAACCTAGTGCTCCATCTCCAGTTCTTCCCCAGCTGGGCTGACCCTGGGTATTTCAAGGAGGCCTGTCCCCCTGCCAATCCTAGTTGGGCATTGATCAGGGCTCCCTGAGGCACCCCAGACAGTTCTTCCTCCCTTCTAGAATCCTCCAGAACATAAGAGGGAGGTGACAGTGAGCTGATACCTGTGAGTCACCAGCTCTGCTCTAGGCCACTCCTAGCCCAAACAAACAAGCCTAGCCTTCAGCTAGGCCTGCCTAAATGAACCTGCTGTTTCCAAAAACCGACTTCTAGCACCTACCTAAAAGTAGAGGGTGCTATATATACTTATGTTAATGTGAATTCTACCTTCTGAGCTTGAAGCTGGCAAGTATGACCTGCAATAAGACGTCCGAGTCATCCAGGTGGCTAAATAAGGATCCAGCTGTACGTCATTAGCTAAACCATTGTGTGATGTTTTGGGTTGTTGTTAATGTGGTGATTGACCTCCTTCTAAAGTGTATAAAAGCCTGTATTCTTGTTCAAATAAACTAATAAGCTGCTTTCCAAGCTCTGGAACACGAGACCAGTGGACCTGGCTATAGTTACCTCAAGAACTAGACAGCACCAGTTTTGGAGTAAACAGGGTCACCTGTAAACCACCTCCTAGGCAAAGCTCCCTATCTGATATGGAATTTTATTGATAGGCAACTCCTATCCTCATATTGATTAGTGGTTCCAAATGAATAATAACTACTGCAGTAGGGAACAGACACAAAAGATACCCTCTGCATCTTTCCAAATAACTGTTCTGCTTTATTATGTAGAAATTGAAGGTTTTTTACACATGATTACGTAGGTATCACATTATTATTACAATTGTACTTGTATGGTAACTAGGGGCGTAACATAGGTGGGCTAATTCTAATCAGGACTCGAAAGAATGCAAACATGTAATGGAAACATTATTAGTGCAGTGTGCACAGTGAGGGCAGTGTGCAATATATACAAAATAGAATACAATTATATACAGAACTTGCACATTTCCTCTACAGCAGTGGTTCTCAACCTGTCAAGTGCCGTGACAACTTGATAACATTTCCCAAGTTGTGGGGACCCCTAACAGTAAAATTATTTTCGTAGCGTGGGTCGTCAGCACCCAAAGCAAGACAAATAATTTGCGCCCCTAACCCACGGCCATTTAGCGCTCCCCGAGTCCCTTCCACTTGTACCACATTAAAACCTACATTTTAGGATTTACCACTCTTTCTCTTTGTTCTCCTTTCTTTCCCTTGTATCTCTCGCTATCCTAATTTTTTGTCCCCCCCCCCCCCCTCTCACTAGCCATATTTCTTGTTCTTTCTCTTCCTTTTTCTTTGTTCCTCCCCCTCTTTTCTTCACTCTTCCATGTATTCCCTATTTTTATTCCTTCTCTTACTCCTTGGGTGGGGGGAGAGTTGGGATGAGTGGCAATGTTGGCGGGGAGTTGGGATGAGTGGCAATGTTAGGGGGAGTTCTGATCGGCCAACTTAGGTGCTCTTGATCAAGGTCATCTGCTGATCTGAGAACTGTAGTGGGGACTTTTAATGGGAACTATAATCACAGGAAGTGTCATTCACCGTGTCTTTGGCTTCACTGTGTCTCTGACTTTGTGGTGTCTCGTAGCAGTTACACCTCTACAGAAATCAGGAGATAGGGTCTCCTCCAGCCCCTCCCACTTCAGATTCCTCACAAGTCAGCTGACCTATAGTTTCTGCCCCCCCAGCCATGCCGTGAACTGAATGGGCGGCTGCAAAGAGGCTGAGTGGGTGGCCACGGGCTCCAGGGACAGCCCTGCTTTGTAAAAGCAAAAATGCTGGGAGAGGGGTGCGGGCTTCAGGAACATCCAAGAATTTGGTGACCCCTGGAAAATCATCATTTGACCCCCAGGTTGAGAACCACTGATCTACAGTAAATACATGCCCCCAAATTACTTGGAAAGTAGACACCCCATGGAATTTCATAAACAGCATGGTCAGTACTTTGCAGATCTCATTTTTGTCACAAGGTTTTGAAATAAAAAAAATAGAAAAAAATATGTTTTTTTTTTTTTTTTTCAAAAAACTTGTAGCAAGAAATAAGATCTGCAAAATACTCACCATGCCATTTATGAAATTCCTTGGAGTGTCTTCTTTCCAAAAAGGGGTAATTTGGGGGTGTTTGTACTAGCATTTCCGGGCCTCCCAAACAGTGATAGATAGTCAAGAAGTGAAATAAGGAGATTATGGTGGTTATTGGATTTTGGGCTGCTGTACGTGACTGCCAAAAAATGTCTCTCACATGTTGTATCTCCATACTTTGTCATTTTCCCAAAAATTGTGGCAAAAAATAAAATCTTCCATGCACTCAACATGCCTCTCGGCATGAATGAACAAAGTATATGCTGAGGCAAAAGGAGCTGATCACTGACCACCCCATTGCTTGTAATACTTGAGCATGTAATAAAAAAAAATCCTCCATTCACCATGACCAATGTGGATGAAGAAATCTCTGCCTGGAAAAAAGTGAAAAAATGATATGCTGAAGCATGGGAGCGATCGGCCAACTAACCGCCCTAGGCACCTCATGCTTGGGCATACACATTTTTTTTTTAACCACAGATGAGAAATCGCCTTCTGCAGTGCTGCAGGCACTGACATATGTAATCTCAGAGCAGCACCCTGCTGCTGTTAGAATAAACACACCAGTGCTGCAGCCTATTAATGTTCCTGAAAAGCAAACAATGGTTAACAATAAAACACAATAACAATATGAGATTAACTCAATAAAACAACAACTTTTAACTTAAATCTATACAAAAAAAGTGAAAATAAATAAATGCTGAAGCAAAGGAGCAACTCACTGACCACACAGGCCCCTCATACTTGGGCATACAGATATTTTTTAAAACTGTGGATGAGAAATCTCTTCCTGCAGCACTGCAGGCATGGATGTATGTTATTTTTCTACTGTTATCAATGGCCAACACGGTACAACACTTCATCCATGTCTTTGGTGATCTCCTTATGAACTGTTTCTTACATGATGAAGATCAGCCATGGAGTACATCTGAGGTGTATATCAGGGTGTGCTTCTTCCCCACATGAGAGTTGTGATGTCCAGCAACATTTATATAGAAGACATTTCCCGCACTCAAATCACTAATACACCTCAATGGTTGTGTGGGGTCCCTAATGTACAGGAAGACAGGACTTTAGTGAGGAACAATTCCCTCACTCAGGACAGGAAAGTGGCTCCTCCCTGTGTGAGATTTCTGATGTTTGTAAAGACTGGACTTGTCTGAAAAACATTTTCCACACTCAGGACAGGAATGTGGCTTCTCCCCCGTGTGAGTTCTCTGATGTGTGTAAAGGTGGGACTTCACTGAAAAACATTTCCCGCACTCAAGGCAGGAATATGGCTTCTCCCCCGTATGAGATCTCTGATGTGTGTAAAGATGGGCCTTCACTGAAAAAGATTTCCCGCACTCAGTACAGGAATACGGTTTCACCCCCGTGTGAGATCTCTGATGAGTGTAAAGATTGGACTTGTGTGAAAAACATTTCTTACACTCAGAACAGGAAAATGGCTTTTCCCCTGTGTGAGATCTCTGATGTGTGTAAAGATTGGACTTCTCTGAAAAACATTTCCCGCACTCAGGGCAGGAATGCGGCTTCTCCCCTGTGTGAGATCTCTGATGTGTGTAAAGATTGGACTTCCCTGAAAAACATTTCCCGCACTCAGGGCAGGAATACGGCTTCTCCCCCGTGTGAGATCTCTGATGTGTGGAAAGATTGGACTTATTTGAAAAACATTTCCCGCAAACAGGACAGGAATGCAGCTTCTCCCCCGTGTGAGATTTCTGATGTATGTAAAGATGGGACTGAGGCCGGGTACACACGGACAAACATGTATGGTGAAAGCGGTCCGTCGGACCGTTTTCACCATACATGTCTGCCAGAGGGCTTCTGTACGATGGTTGTACACACCATCGTACAGAAGTCCGCGCGTAAACAATACGCGGGGCGTGTCCGCGGTGTCGCCGCGTCGATGACGCGGTGTCGCCGCGACAATGACGCGGCGACGTGGGCGGCCCGCCTTTAAAATGCTTCCACGCATGCGTCGAAGTCATTCGACGCATGCGAGGCACGGCGGGCGGCTGGACATGTACGGTAGGTCTGTACTGACGACCGTACATGTCCGAGCGGGCTGAATTCCAGCGGGCTGTTTTAAAACAAGTCCAGGAATATTTGTCTGCTGGGAAAAGGCCCGGCGGGCAAATGTTTGCTGGAATTCGGCCCGCTCGCGCCCACACACGACCAAACATGTCTGCTGAAACTGGCCTGCGGGCCAGTTTCAGCAGACATGTTTGCTCGTGAGTATGGGGCCTTACGCAAAAAACATTTCCCACACTCAAGACAGGAATACGGCTTCTCCCCCGTGTGAGATCTCCGATGTGTGTCTAGATTGGCCTTCTGTGAAAAACATTTCCCACATTCAGGACAGGAATACGGCTTCTCTCCTGTGTGAGATTTTTTATGCTTATTAAGACCAGATTTAGAATGGAAACTCTTCCCGCACTCAGTACAGGAAAACCTCTTCTCTGTTGGAAGGACGGCACCGTCCCTCACAGTTTGAGGTTCCTCAGGATAAGAGGAATACGATGGTCTGGCACCGTCCCTCACAGTTTGAGGTTCCTCAGGATAAGAGGAATACGATGGTCCGGCACCGTCCCTCACAGTCTGAGGTTCCTCAGGATAAGAGGAATATGATGGTCCATCTACACTGTGTGGTGCCGGATGGACATTTGATGTATTTGGGTTTTCTCCTGGACTATACTGTGTGATGTCCTCATCTTCTACTTTACAGTCTGGAGACAAAGTGAGACAATCCTCTGAGGTTTTCCTCATCTCCCGTCCATCTACTAAAATAGGAATAAAAAGATTACTAGACATGAGCAGATTGGTTCCCCTAAGCCAGGACTCCGCCCACATCAGGCAGCTTTGTCTCTGAGGATCTTACAATTCCCCCCTCCAGGTAACTAGTAAATGGGTCCTCTGATCTCCTACCAGTTCATGTCCTTATTCATGGACCTTAGTCAGAGAGTGAGGAAACAACGAGAACTGTCTTTTATAGGAATGACAGCGATGAAAGGGATTATAGGACAAGTGTCCCCACCCCCTCTATCTCTCATTGCCATCTTCCCAACACAAGAAGTACTGCACTTCCTTATTTAGTCCATGATTAACAGTGGGGCACCACCAGAGGTCAGAGAGTGAGGATGGAGAGAACAAACAAGATGAAGAGTGGACTGATCCTGAAGACCTCCATCATTGGGTTATTGACTCCTCCCTCATATCACTTTTTGTTAAAGGTTCCAAAGTGTGAGGATGTTATCCCATCATTATAAGCATGTAAAGCCTAGTACACACAATCTGATTGTTGGCAGGGGATTGTCTGCTGATAGACTGTTGTTCTAAAATCTGACCATTAGTATTCTCCTTTTGACAATTGTTGTCCAACTTTTGGCCAACATAGAGTATATAGTGCGGGGGCTAGGGGTATGTAAAGTACAACATAGAGTATATAGTGCAGGGGTCGGGAGTATGTAATGTACAATATAAATTATACAGTTTAATGGTCAGGACTCATAATATTGGTATTCAGTGGAAGCTTAAATGTTTACATGAGACAAGTTGAAGAGGTCCCTTACTGCTGCCTCCCATCCATTGGGACTGCACTCAGTGGCTTGGGTCTAAAACTATACAGACATATTCCTCCATCCGGCATAACCATCAAACAATGGAACAAGTAACCCTGGGAGAATTGTTCTGTTAGAGATCATGCTAGACCCGGGCATGGGGCAGAAGACCCAAAGCACATGCCCAAGGTGTCTAGGTAGAGCAACATCTATGGTGAAAATCAACCTTTTGCTGCCAGCTGAACCCCAGAATTTCCATAAATGCGATCTAGATCCATAAATTGTGTGTGCAGCACAGAGAAGGAAGATTAATCACCCAGTCCTTGCCCTACTCTGGACCAGTGAAAATTATGGGTGGGGGAATGGATTTAGTGTTAATGACCCACCTGTGCTGATCTCTATAGGAGTGTCCTCCTCTATAAATGTCCCCGTTATTCCATCCTCCACCATAGACTGCTGATCATCCCTCACATACCTCTCTTCTTCTTCTGATTTAACCTCAACTTTTATATTGATTGGATCTCCACTCTAAATCAAGAAAATTAAAGTGAATATCATCTGTAAACAATAGGAATTATTATTGTGACATCACATGAAAAATCCACACATAATCTCTAGTAGTCCATGTTCTAGATGCTCTATCCTACCAACCTTGTAACAGTGAGGGATGGTGTGACCTTCCTGTGTGGAATCCCGGGAATACAGAGGACGGGGACATCTCTCTGGTGGGTTCCTGGTATTAGGTGGCTCCATCATATCCTTGTGTCCTTCTGAAAACTCCTCCATCACTCCATACTCCTCATCCTCCTCTTTATACTCTTCTTTAACATCAATATTATCATCCCCGAGGTTTCCACTCTGAATATATAATAAAACATTCATTGTAACAAACATGCTGTGTATAAATCAGAACTACCAATAATTGTCACTCATCTACCTGATGATGGTGAGGGATGGTGTGACCTTCCTGTGTGGAATCCCGGGAATACAGAGGACGGGGACATCTCTCTGGTGGGTTTCTGTAGCTGGATGACTCCACCATGGTGTCCTGGTACAGATCTTTGTGTTCTTTTAGAGACTCTGACTCCTCCATCACCCCATCCTCATCATCCTCCTCTTTTATCTCTTCTTTAATCTCAACTTTAGAATCTCTCAGGTTTCCACTCTGAATATAGAATAAAAATGACATCAATGGTAACAATGCAGATAATGTACAGATACTAATGATACTATCAGTGATTGTTCCTCGTCTACCTGATGATGGTGGGGGATGGTGTGACCTTCCTGTGTGGAATCCCGGGAATACAGAGGACGGGGACATCTCTCTGGTGGGTTCCCATTACTGGATCCATCTGTAGGAAACACACACACTGACTGAATACATTGTTTCTATGTGTTTATCAGATGATGGGGGATCTAGGTGGAGCCTCCGTACTGCTCTCTCCTTTACAATAAAGTCTCCTCTTACCCGGTGATGTGAGGGGCGGCTGATTGTCCATCATGACGTCCTTGTAGAGATCCTTGTGTCCTTCTAAATACTCCCACTCCTCCATGGAGAAATAGACAGTGACATCCTGACACCTTATAGGAACCTGACACACACAATGATACAGTCACCATCCAGACACACCCCTTGTCTGTTACTGGATAATGTCCCAGAATTCCCGGCACCGCTCACCTCTCCTCCATCATCTCTTAACTTCCGACTTCTAGAATCTTCTTTGTATTTCTCTATTCTATCAGGGAGGGAGGTGGAGGCAATGTGATGGTCATATGATCTCCAGACTTCAAAGGAGAAAAACTCTAAATATGAACACAAATCATACAATTAAAAGATATTCACAGAATGCTCCTCACCTCACCATTCAGGTTTCCATTTTATTTAAGCTCCACTTCAGTCTGAGGTATAATTTACACACACAGGACCCCCACACTATGCAGGTTAAAAGCTTGTAGCAGGCATTCTGATGTCATTACATACAATGCAGGACCAACAGTCCCACTTTGCTAGTGAGGATGCCAAGGGTCCGCCCACATCTTAAGAGCATCAGTATCTAGTCATATGACCAAACACTAGATACAGTGTGAAACGCGTCAGCTATCCAAGTTTTGTTTGCTGTGGCTTGTAGTGCTGCCAGAATTTTAATAAAGGCTACCATTGTTCAGAAATACATCCTTGCTATTCCTGCCTTGCTGATTGCATTGTCTGCACTTGAGATCTCTGTGGGATGGATCACCACCAAGGTTCCCACCTGGAGCGGCTTCCTTTCTTTCCCCTGCTGAGAGGGACATTAGGAGGAGGAGCTGTGAGGTCAGTGTGATGTCATAGGACATATAGACTCTGGATGGATGGACATTTGGATGGGGAGATTTGCGGGCCTCTATATGAGGCTCACGTGCAAACCAAATCATCGTTCCTGGGTGTGTCCCACCTCTCCTAAACTGAAGAGTGAACTTTGACCTTTGCCATACAGAAAGTTGGCAGGAATTTGTAAGAATTTGTAAGCTCTCATGTAAGCAGGTGAAGTGCAGAGGAACGGAGTTTAAATAGCAGACAATTAATCCAGATGTGGCCTGACCAGAGGGGAAACACAATCAAAAAACTGGGAGGGGCAGTGGCTTTTGACCTCTTATTTAATTGTGTTTCCTGTCAGGCGGGATCAGTCATCACTCAGGGTACCATCCTTGAAGACGACTTGAGATAATTTTCTTTTTTTTACATGCTAATCTTCTGCCGGCTTTGGTAGCTGCAGCTCGACATTGTTATTGCACAGACTGGGCCAGATTCTTGTAGAAAGTAGGCGGGCGTCGCGTAAGCCATTTAGACTCCGCCGCCCCAACCTACAGGAGCAAGTGCTGTATTCCCCAAACACTTGCTCCGTAGTTTGGGGCGGCGTAGTGTAGTTGGCCCGGCATATCCCCGCGTAAATCCAAGGGGGCGGCTTCTATTTAAATTAAGCGCGCCCCCGATTCGAACGAACTGCGCATGCGCCGGGCTTAAAATAGCCCAGTGCGCATGCTCCAGTTCTCGGCGTAAAACGTCAATGACGCCGACGTGTGCGTCATTGACGTACAGTCGTATTCAAGAACGACTTAGTAAAACGACGTACCCGACGGGAAAACACGACGCGGACCCGACGCCATACTTAACATGGCCTACGTGGGACTGGCGTAAGGTTACCCCTCATATAGCAGGGGTAACCTTACGCCTACGCAAACGACGTAAGCAACGGTTACGCAACGCAAATTCGTTCGGGAATCGGCGTATCAGGCTTATTTGCATAAACAAATGAGACCTGAACGTAAACGCCACCTAGCGGCCGGCGGAGTAATTACATTTAGGATCCGACAGTGTAAGTGTCTTACACTAGTCGGATCCTAGCCTAAATCCGGCGTATATTGTTTTGTGAATACAAAACAATGATACGCCGGCGGGAATTTTGAATTACGCCGGTGTATCAGTAGATACACCGGCGTAACTTGTTTAAGAATATGGTCCTCTGTCTTCTACTAGGACCCCCAGATCGTTCTCCATTATTGACTCCTCCAGTGGTTCTCCCCCCATGCAGGGTACCAGAGAAAAGGGTAGGTCACCAGAGCACATGGGATGCAGGAGAAGGGTGCAGAATGCAGGACATGGGGTGTATGGTACCAGAGAAGGGTGTAGGTCACCACAGCACATGGGATGCAGGAGAAGGGTGCAGAATGCAGATCATGGGGTGCAGGAGAAGGGTACATTGTGCAGAATGCAGGACATGGGCTGCAGAACATGTGGTGCAGGGTACCAGAGAAGGGTGTAGCAGAGAAAAGTCTAGGTCACCACAGCACATGGGATGCAGGACAAGGGTGCAGAATGCAGTACATGGGGTGCACGGTACCAGAGAAGGGTGTAGGTCACACGGGATGCAGGAGAAGTGTGCAGAACACAGGACATTGGGTGCAAGGGAAGAGTACATTGTGCAGAATGCAGGACATAGGGCGCAGGAAATGCAATGCAGGGTACCAGAGAAGGGTGTGGATCACCACAGCACATGGGAAGCAGGACTAGGGTGCCAAATGCAGGACATGTGGTGCAGGGGACCAGAAAGAGTGTAGGTCACCACAACACATGGGATGCAAGAGAATAGTGCAGAATGCAGGACATAGGGTGCAGGGGAAAGGTACATTGTGCAGAATGCAGGACATGGGGTACGGGGTACCAGAGAAGGGTGTAGGTCACCGCAGGACATGGGGTGCAGGAAAAGGTTGCCGAACACAGGACATGGGGTGCAGGGGAAGAATACAGTTTGCAGAATGCAGGACATGGGGAGCAAGGTGCAGAAGGGTGAAGGGCATGTGGTGCAGAATGCAGGACATGGGGTACAGGTTACCAGAAATGGGTGCAGGTCATCACAAAACACAGGGCATAGGGTGCAGGGTACCGGAGAAGGAAGAATATCACTGCAGGACATGGGATGCAGAAGAAGGGTGCAGAATGCAAGACATGGGGTGCAGGGGAAGGGTAGAGGGTGCAGGTCACCTCAGGATCTTCAGGATGCAGGACAAGGGTGCAGAATGCAGGAAATGCTGTGCAGGACACAGGACATGGGGTACAGAGTGTAGGACAGTAATGCATTCCCCCCTCCCCCTGTGTCCTCCTGCATGTCCTGTACATCTCCCCCAGCAGTGTGTGAGAGCAGAGTGGATGGAGAGGACATCTTGTGTACATAAAGCAGCATGTCCCTCCCTGGCTGGTCTCTTAGCTGGCTGCTTTGCAGGCTTGTCCTGGTTACTACTGTAAGGACTCTGTAGACCTGTTTCTCAGCACCTTGTGGGAATCTTTGTGGCTGTGCCATGTTGGAGATTCGGTCCCGCTCCTTCCTCTCTGTTCTGCTGGAGGGCTCTGCAGGGACACAGGCAGCTGTGGGTGGAAGAAGGAGCCGATGGTGACAGTAATACAGATGCGGAAAGGAGAACGATTGGCAGCGGGAGCTCAGTGAGATGAGTCCTCTCATGCTGCTGTCCTGCCCAGTCCTCCCGACTTCACAGGTCGGGTGCCTCCTCCTTCTTCTTCCCCCTCACCCTCCCGCCTGGCCCCACTCCGAGCCACATTCATGTCAGAATAATGTGTCCGGGTTTCAGGCAGAAACATTATTCAGACCAACAGTGAGAATGGGCTGACAAAAGCCCAGGTGCCAGGACGCCATTTTTAGACACCATGGTGACCTGGGATTTGTTAATCCCGGACTTATGGTGACCATAGATACATGGAAATTAGACTGGTTCAGCAAGGATCGGTCACATTTCCATCCATGTATGGCCACTGCCAGATAAAAGTCACTCAATCAGCAACTGCAGCCAATAGCTTCATCACTGATCTGTGTATTCTGAGAGTGGAGGAGCGCCCCCCAATGTCAGAATACATTAGTGCAGCGGGGACGATTCCCCCATCCCCCTTTAATTTGTGGATAGGGGAAATCATTTCAGTTTTTTTCACTCATCCCGCTGGCTGAATGATACAAGTGAACCATGTATGGCCAGCTTTGGAAGCAAGATATGTTCATCACCAACTGATCCCCCTGAAGGGGTTAATCTACGCATTACCTCCTCTGCCGCCAGATCCAGCAACATTTCCTCTCTACCTCCTTCCAAATGGAATGTCCTTTGTCCTATCTGTATCTGACATAACTTCCTATCTGACATCACTTCCTGTCTGTACCTGACATCACTTCCTGTCTGTATTCCATAGAGACTTCCTGTCTGGGTAAAAGTGAGATCACCACCTTGTGGATGTCAGAGGAACTGCAGCCCAGAGAAACGTCTCGTAGTGTAAACATGGCCTTGTGCTGTGTGTGGAGATGGGTCATCTCCACTCTTACCAAGGGGGATAAAAATATATAACTGCTCAGGAGGAGACATTTTGGCACCTTTAATTTTTCAATAAAATTGATGGCAGATTAAGGCCCCTTTCACACGTGCGGATAGTATGTCCGTATTTCATCCATCCGTTTTCGGATGAAATACGGACATACATGCATTTCGGGGGGAAAGACCGGTGCAGCATGAGGGACAGCTGTGAACACCGCTCTCCCTGTATAGCTGACAGACACTTCTCATTCTCTCCCTCACGTGGCTGTCAGCTAAAAAGCTATACAGGGGAATTGGTGATCACAGCTGTCCCTCCTGCTGCACCAATAAACCCCGACTGTATCCTTCTCCTCCAGCCCCCTCTGTGCTCTTCTACCCCCCTGTTCTTCTCCCCCCGTTCTTCTATGGTTCCCCTCCATGACGTTCACCCGGCTCCCTGTCCTCCTTCTCCACCCTCCCTCATCCCCCACAGCCAGCTTCCCTCTTCTCCTCTCCCGCCAGCTGTGGGGATCTGTCAGGATGGAGAGCGGAGGAAGGGACCTGTCATTTACTGGCCTCTTCCTTTTCTGAATTGGACACAGTGAGCAAGATTGCTCCTGTGAAAACCGAGTAACCTGTTTGTTTAAATGCTCAGTTTATGAATGGAGAGGAGCCGCTGTCTTCTGTTTATTCATCTTTAATGCTGAGAAAGGGACTGGGGAATCTGTGCCCTCAGCCTTTTTCTCTGTCTCAAAGGGGAGATGTCAGGTTTAGACCAAACATGTAATTGGAAACAAAAAAATCAGTCATAATAAAAAAATAAAAAAACTACTGACACCACCCCCTGCCCTACCAACACTGGCCCAGATTCAAGAAGCAATTGCGCCCGTGTAACCATGAGTTACACGGCGCAATTGCTTACTTGCTCCGGTGTAACGAGTGCTCCTGATTCAGGAACCTCGTTACACCGACTGCAGGCTAAAATCTGCGCGGCATAAGGCTCTTATGCCTCGCAGATTTTAGGCTGCATTCTTGCGGGGGCCGCTAGGGGGCGCTCCCATTGATTATCAGCGTGTAGTATGCAAATTGCATACTACCACTGATTCACAATCTTGCGCGGGCCCCGCGCAAGCCAGGTACGGAGTTTCCGTACGGCTACTTTAGCGCAAGGCTGCCCTTTCTAATAGCAGGGGCAGCCTGTGCTAAAGTATACCGCCGCTCCCGCGTCGCGACGTTCAAATGTTACGTCGTTTGCGTAAGTGCTTCGTGAATGGCGCTGGACGCCATTCACTTTGAAGCAAATGACGTCCTTGCGACATCATTTGCCGCAATGCACGTCGGGAAAGTTTCCCGACGGAGCATGAGCTGTACGCCCCCGGCGGGATCATTTAACTTGCGCGCGCTTACGCCGGGCAAATTTCCCGGCGCGCCCTCGCAAGTCACGGAGCTACTGCTAATTTTCCATTAGTTTTGTTATATGTATTAAAGCGGGGGTTCACCCTGTTAAAAAAAAAAAAAGTTTTTTTTTATTATTCCATTACTTTCGGCATCGTAGCGCGAGCTACGGTATGCCGGTCCTAAATTTTTAATCCCCGTACTCACTGTGCTATCGTTGATTGAAGAATCCGGGGAATGGGCGTTCCTATGGTGAGAGAAGGTGATTGACGGCCGGCTCTGGCACGTCACGCTTCTCCGGAAATAGCCGAAATAGGCTTGGCTATTCACGGCGCCTGCGCATAGCCTGTGCGCAGGCGCTGTGAATAGCCGAGACCTACTCCGGCTGTCTTCGGGGAGCGTGACGTGCCAGAGCCGGCCGTCAATCATCCTCCCTCTCCATAGGCACGCCCATTCCCCGCGGGAGTCGGATTCTTCAATCAACAATAGCACAGTGAGTACGGGGATTAAAAATTTAGGACCGGCATACCGTAGCTCGCGCTACGATGCCGAAAGTAATGGAATAATGGGGTGAAGGAGGGTGAACTACCGCTTTAATCTGCATTCAACAGCTAATCACCTGCCTTAGTCTGCATACTTGTAAATCACCATCGTATTAGAAACAGCACAAACATACTTAAAGCGGTGGTTCACCCTGCAGAACAACATTTCAGCATAAAATCCGGCATAGTAGCGCGAGCTACAGTATGCGCAGGCGCCGTGAAGAGCCAAGCCTATTTCGGCTATTTCCGGAGAAGCGTGACGTGCCAGAGCCGGCCGTCAATCACCTTCTCTCACCATAGGAACGCCCATTCCCCGGAATCTTCTATGTACGATATAACAGTGAGTACGGCGATAAAAAAATACAGACAGGCATACTGTAGCTCGCGCTACTATGCCGAATTTAATGCTAGAGGGAAAAAAATTTTTTTTTTTTTTTATATAGGGTGAACCCCCGCTTTAACACAAATAAGATTAAAATCCCCAAAAATAGGTCCATCAACTAAACTTATATACTGAGCTGTAATTTTTTTTATTTAGTTCAAGGACAGACATCTGAGTAGATACAGTTTGTTGCATTACACATCATAGCAACTAGACACTACATAAAATGTCACATTACAGCATTCAAATGACACTGGGCCAATTTCTCAGAAGAGTTACGACGGTGTATCTCATGAAACTCCGTCGTATCCTCCGTATATTTTTTGACCCGGGGATCTATGCGAGTGATTCCTAGAATCATTTTCGCATAGATACGCTGAAGATCCGACAGGTGTAAGTCACTTTTTTACCATTTATTGTTTTTGTTTATCCAACGTCAGCTGCTGCCTATAGACTCTGCTGTGGGAGCGCGGTTTTCTGTTTTCCAAGTCACTTACACTGTCGGATCTTAAATGTAATTCGCCGCCGGCCGCTAGGTGGCGTTTACGTTCAGGTCTCATTTGTTTATGCAAATGAGCCTGATACGCCGATTCCCGAATGAAATCGCGTTGCGTAACCGTCGCTTGCGTAAGGTTACCCCTGCTATATGAGGGATAACCTTACGCAAGTCCCACGTATGCCATGTTAAGTATGGCATCGGGTCCGCGTCGTCTTTTCCCGTCGGGTACGTTGTTTTCGTAAGTCGTTCTTGAATACGACTTTACGTCAATGACGCACACGTCGGCGTCATTGACGTTTTCCGCCGAGAACTGGAGCATGCGCACTGGGCTATGCGCAGTTCGATCGGAACGGGGGCGCGATTAATTTAAATATAAGCCGCCCCCTTTGAAATACGCGGGGATATGCCGGGCCTTTTACACTACGCCTCCGCAAACTACGGAGCAAGTGCTTGAGGAATACGGCACTTTCTCAAGTAAGTTGCGGCAGCGTAGTGTAAATAGCTTACGCGAGGCCGCCGCAGATTATTGGAGAATCTGGACCAATATGTCTATCTGCAACCTGGGATGTCTCGCGTGTTCCGTAGCGATGGTGTAATAGGTAGTAACTGGGAACCGGGTCTACTCAAGATGGGTTATTACCTAGTGTGACCAAACATCCCTGGTTTCCAGAGACAGTCCCTGGATTGAGGACACCATCCCCGGAGCAAGTCTGTCCCTGGATTGGATTTGAACAGGGGCTGAGACAATTTCAAAGACAGTTGGTGCAGAATAAAAAAAAAATCTGAATTACACACCCCTGCTCCGCTGCTCCTAATAGATTAGGGGGGTGTATTTTTTTCCATTATCTGTGCCCCTTTCTGATGATCATGTGCTGGTCGGAGCGGAAGGAATATTTCTTCAGTTTCGGGTGCATGGCCATTCAGCTTCGCTCGCATGTTCTTCTGCCTTGGCTCAAATCCCGGCCAGCCGCCTGCCTGCTAATCTCCTTGCCTTCCCTGGCGGAGTGATCTTCCTCCGCTCCCCACCCAGTAGTAGCCGGGGGCCCAGAGAGTAAGACTAGAGAGGCTGTGAGGCAGATGGCAGCGGCGATGGACAGAGAGTCGCTGATTGTTTCCATTACTAGTAAGAAAAAAAAAATATGTCCCTGGATTTCATTTTAAATATCTGGTCACCTTATTATTACCGTAACCAATATATTCCACTCAAAATAGGGTCCCAGACCAATCCAGATAAATTTTATAGTTTTAAATATTTAAAAAATTGCTTTGAGTCAGCAAGCACCTGTCCATATAACAGGTGTAGCACCCCCCTACTTTCAGTATGGGAACTACACTAAAGTTAATGGGAAATGGGAGAGTTAGTTTACTCCCATTTGCAATTTATTGAAATTTGGGCTGTTGTCAATTCAGAACTGTCCTGTAGGTCAGTCTGCGCTCCAGGGGTGCGTTACCACCCCTGGGCGACAGTTGGCGCTAGAGGGGTCTTGACAGACTCACTCTCCCCAGCAGCCAATCAGAGGGGTGGTTCCCTCTTGGGCATGCTGGGGGGTATAGCTGTGGCAACCGCCATTAGTTGTTCTGTTCTGTGCGGGGCCCGAGTTTCAGGTGCGGCATCCACCTTCAGGGTGCGCGCATCCATGGGCCCCGCCACCGTGGCCTACTTCACCGAGGTTGCGCACCATGCGGAGCTTCACCCTGACATTGAGAAGGGCCCCAGTGGCCCAGCAACCCTCTGCTGAGAGTATCCTAAGCTGGGAGCTGTGCGATGGGGGATCGGCTCGAGGAGAACCTAGAACTAGAGGTTGTCCAGGAGGCCTAGACGAACCATCGGTGATCCAGTCACTACACCGAATGACAGGTATGCTTAAGCTGTCAATTGGTGACACTATTCGAACTGACTGGGAGGATTCACTCAATCCAATCTCTTATATCTCAAATTGTTAAGCCTGTGGCAGAGGCTCTGAGTCAGGCCTGTGGCAGAGGTCTGTTCCTCCCAGTGATTTGCAAGTGGCGCTCCGGCTGCCAGGCCTTTGACAACAGCCTTTTTTGGGGGCACTTTACCCACTCTAGCTGGAGTGGCGACGAGTTGAGCTTAATTGTTGCCGAGAGCAGGCTTGCTCTCCTTCATATCCAAGGCCTGATACTAAAGTTCTCTCCTCGCTCATCAAACTTTCTCTATTGTGTGCCATGTTGATGTTGGCCATGTTGGGCCTTGGAATAAAGCAGGGGTGGCCAACCAGTGGCCCGGGGGCCACATGTGGCCCGCGGAGCCCTCTGACGTGGCCCTTGACCCCCTGCTCTGGAATGGCGGCTTGGCAAGCACAGTTTGCAGGTTGCCAACCCGTCATACCACAGCATCAGTGTTGTGAATGAAGCTGGTGGTAGAGGAAGAAAATGGCTGCGGAGCAGAACCCCATAAGCCGATGCTTCCTGTACAGGAGGAGTCTATGGCAAAACCCGCAGGATAGACATAGGTGCACTACGCTGCACCCGCGGTGTGGGTAAACCGCAGCACATCAGTGTGAAAGCAGTCTCAGGCCCTTTTCACACGATCGTCCCTACCTAATCGGACTCTCAATTCATCTCTACAGAGCGGCAGATGTAAACAGACTTTTGTCCGTTTACGTCCACCTACCTCCAATCCGATCCTCTAAAAAAAAATAGAAGGGAATTAATCCCCTTCCATGTGGGCAGATCAGATCGGAGGCCCTATAGGAGTACCTGTCATCCGCCTGCAGGATTCTGAGGTTGTGATAGTTGCTGATGAGCCACTACTGAGAGGATTTCTTATTAAACAGAGGGGGTAACAAGACTAGTAGGTGAAAAGGTGGCAGAACATGAAAGGCTGAGGGTGAAGGGGGAGGGGGAGGGGGGGGGCAGTGAGAGGCAAACAAGTAGTGGGAGAGAAGAGACATTGAGCAGCTGGACAGGACTGAGTGTGAGGAGTTCTCATGTGTGCAGGGATGCAGGAAACATCTTCAGCTCTGAGGGTTCATGCTGGGACCTGTAGTTCTTCACTTTTGGGGGGGGGGGAGTCAAGCGGGCGGCAGGTAGCAACCAGTTTGGGCACTGAGCCAGCGGTGGTGAATAAAGTAAAAAGGGGT
Organism: Rana temporaria; assembly: GCF_905171775.1. Classification (NCBI taxonomy): domain Eukaryota; kingdom Metazoa; phylum Chordata; class Amphibia; order Anura; family Ranidae; genus Rana; species Rana temporaria. The sequence continues at coordinate 7,635,933 of NC_053492.1, read as the reverse complement.
CTCGCTCTCTGTTAGCTAGGGGCCCACCACAGGCTGAGACAGAGATGATGCATGCAAAGGCTATTTTAGGGGGCATTAGATCGGCCCAGGCCAATTCCGGGACTCTGTATTGTCCCGTAAGGAGGGTGCCCAGGACACGGGACACAAGTATTATTTAAGGGACAATCCCGGGCAATGCGGGACACGTGGTCACTGGTCAGGTCACCCTACCTCCAATGTGTGGATGGGGGAATCGGTTCAGTTTTTTTCACTCAGCTCGCTGGCTGAATGATAAAACTGAACCATGTATGGCCAGCTTTGGAAGCAAGATATATTAATCATCAACTGATCCCCCTGAAGGGGTTAATCTACGTATTACCTATTCTGCTGCCAGTTCCAGATAATGTCTCCTCTGACATCACTTCCTGTCTCTATTCCATAGAGACTTTCTGTCTGGGAAGACGTGAGATCACCATCTTGTGGAGCTCAGAGGAACTGCAGCCCTGAGAAATGTCTCGTAGTGTGAACACCATGTTCCGTCAGATTTGGCGATCTGTCAAATCTGGTAACAGAATTGACGTTCCACCGTGGCCATCTTGGTACACCCCGCACTCGTCTGCAGTAAGCCTACAGTTAGAAGGCGGCAATCGGACATCTTTTTACACCCATCGAAGTATTTCACACTTGTTTTTAATGGTAAACTGAGCTTATATAGGAAAATACAGTATTTAGAAATCCGTGAACTGTTTTGGTGTTGAATTTGAAAAGCAGCGGCAAGCCTTCTGATCTCACAAGTTTGCTGATAAGACAGAACTGCTTTTACAATTCAACATCAAAACAGTCTGACGAATCTCAAAATACTGTATTTCAGTATACAAGCTCAGTTTACTGTTAAAAATAAGTGTGAAATGCAAGACTGTAAGATGTAAAAAGATGTCCGATTGCCGACTTCTAACTATAGGCTTACTGCGGACATGTGTGGGGTGTAGCAATATTGCGGCAACGGAACGTCTTCCATTACCAGATTTCATGGGTCACTGATTCTGATGGAACAACGGCCTTGTGCTGTGTGTGTATGTACTCTATATCCTTATAGATGGGTCATCTCCACTCCCACCAAGGGGGATAGAAATATATTACTGCTCGGGGGAGGGGGGGAGACATTTTGGCCCCTTTGATTTTGCAGTAAAATTGATGTGAGATTTAGTCATGTAGAACATCTGTTATATGGATACAAAGGACCCCAGCCGAGAGTAAAGGGTGGAAATGGCTCCTGATCCCCAGATTTGGGCAATTATGTCCCCAAAATAAATAGAAAAAACCTGCGCTATGTGTAACAACTCAAATACCTCCAGAAATAACTTCTACCGGACTGCTGCTGTAACAAATGTAGCGCTACCCCCAAAGGAGCCGCTGGTTGATTTTGGGTTTGGCCTGCTAAGTTACCCTGGCAATGTCTAGGGGTGCAATATATGAGAGTAACAGGAGTGAGTGGAGGTCCAGACATTCAATAAAGAATTTTCAATGCTTTATTGCCCAGGCCAAACACGGCCAACATCAACACAATTCAGGAAGGTCAAAGTTGATGAAGGAAGAAAAGAGAACCATGCGGTATCAGGCCTAGATATAGAACTGAGCAATACACTGCTCTGCATTGAACCAATTGGAATATGTGGGGAAAATTGGGGACAGGGAAATGCGCAAGGTGACCGTTAATTTAATGGGTACTTGGGGCCAGATTCACCAAAGAGATACGCCGTCGTATCTCTGTTTCTATCTATGCGGCTGTTTCATAGAATCAGTTACGCATAGATATCCACAAGATCCGACAGGTGTAATTGTTTTACACTGTCGGATCTTAGGATGCAGTACCGCAGCCGCCGCTGGGGGGAGTTTGCGTCGTAAACCAGCGTCGGGTATGCAAATTAGGAGTTACGGCGGATCCACGACGGATTTTTGCGTTCGCTACGTCGCCGCTAGTCTAGTTTCCCGTCCCAAAGTTAGTCATCGTTTTTGGTGCCCTAGCTTTAGTCAGCAAACGTATTGCTGTCTAAAGTATGGCCGTCGTTCCCGCGTCGAAATGTAAAAAATAACGTCGTTTGCGTAACACGTCCGGGAATACTGAATTAGGCTATGCGCGTCGCCATTCAAAAAAATTACGTCACGGCGCGCAAAGCACGGCGGGAGTTAAGAAACGGAGCATGCGCAGTAGGTCCGGCGCGGGAGCGCCCCTTATTTAAATGGCACACGCCCATTTGAATTGGCCCGCCTTGCGCCGGCGTAGTTTTCATCGCAAGTGCTTTGTGAATCAGGCACTTGCGATGAAAACTTGCGGCGGTGTAACGTATCTATGATACGTTACGCCGCCGCACTTCTACCAGAATCTGGCCCTAAGTATGTTACCCCACCATGAAGGGTATATACAAATGGGTTCTGTTGCTGTAACCAAACTACATAGCTTAAAAATGGGGCGGGGAGAGAAGGAAGAGAAGGGAGGTGGCCAAGGACAGACCAGAAGAGGTTACTAGTAGCAGCAGAAAGTAATTGGTCAAGAGATGTTCAGATAGTATAAATATACAAAATTATTTATTAATATTAATATCAAGAACATATATAAGGAATAATTCAACAATGCCTGGATAGGAGATCAATCAATCATAAAGAATTTTTATGAAAAAATGGCAATTCGGCTGTAAAAAATATTTCCAAAAAAGGAGGATGGTAGAGCCACTTGAAAATATGAAATCCTGTATGGGGCTGTTTGAGGAGATACTGATTGGAACAATTTGTGCCAGATCAAAGCAGGTAAGTTGATTAGCAAGGAGCAACATGAACTAATTAGCATGGAACACCATATGCTGGTATAGCATAGGAAGATTGCCTATGTTAATGCAGAGTTCGTTTGGTAAGTTTGTACAATATAATTTAAATATTTTAGTTGTGTGCTGGGTATGAGTCTGACCACAAATGGTTAAGCACCCATAAAGCACAGATAGTAGCAGGCTGCAAACTTATAGCCTAGATTGTTTGTACATTACCGACTTCTTGCTTGTAATCAAATTTCAGTCATCTTAATGGGGATGACGATGGATGGATTCCTGGGCTTGTCCGATCAATGTATTAAATCACCGGGTTTGGAAGGTCCACAGTTAGGGATGGATGGCCTGATGTGGCGTCCGTATGGTCGGTGCTGAGGCGCACCATGCACTCAAACCTGGGCAGCTTTCTCGGTGTTTGTTCGAATCCTCAAAGCCCCGCGCTTAGCTTCGTCGTTCCTCTGCGTTCCTCTCACACACAGAGGACGTCACGTGACGAGGCCGGGTGGTGACGTCAACGCGTTTCGCTTGGCAGATAGCGTAGCTTCATCTCGGACGTTATACTGGCCCCCAGTGGTCATACGTATATATGCACACTGAGCGAGAGAGAGAGAGAGAGAGAGAGAGAGACTTGTAAAGCGCAACACATGCGAACTGAATCGCCTCTGGGCGCTGTATCCATTTCATGGGTAAGGAACCCCTTGACCTCAGAAGAGATGGGTTTTAATCTTTCTCCTGAAGGCCAAGTGGTCCGACTCCAGTCGGATGGTGGTTGGTAGTGCATTCCACAGGCGAGGTCCCTGGACTGCAAATCTTCGATCTCCTTTGGACTTGTATCTGGCTTTGGGTATCTGGAGGAGGTTTTGATTGGTGGATCGCAGAATGCGATTGGGGTTATGGGCTTTTATTTTTTTGCATAGATATTGGGGGGCGTTGCCTTGAATACACTTATGTATTAGGCAGAGCGCCTTGAAAGTGATTCTGTCTTTTACCGGCAACCAATGAAGGGATCTCAGTGAAGGTGAGATGGATTCCCATGGTTTTTTCCCAGTCACTAGTCGAGCGGCCGTATTTTGAACGACTTGCAGACGAGTGATTTGGTATTTGGGGAGTCCTAGATAGAGGGCATTTGCGTAGTCGAGTCTGGAATTGATGATTGTTCCCACCATGACTGCAATGTCCTCTTTCGGGATAAAGGGCGTGAGTCTGCGTAGTAGGTGCAGCAGATGGTGCGATCCGCTGACCACTGACCCTATTTGTGCATCCATTGTCATGTAGGTGTCGAAAATGACTCCGAGACTTTTGACTTTGGTGCTAGGGGTGATAGTTTTACCCAGAATGGGTGGGGGAGTCCATGTTGACGCGGGGTGATTTTTCCGGGTGGCGTGAAACAGGAGAAGTTCTGTTTTCGAACCATTGAGTTTAAGATAACTGTTTGTCATACAGTTATCTATTAGAGTAAGGCATTTCTCTAGTCCAAGAGAATGATCCTTTTTGTTGCAGATGCGGAAATACAGTTCTGTGTCGTCTGCATAGGAGTGGTAAAGTAACTTCTGGTTACTGATGATTTCAAAGACAGGGCGAAGATAGATATTAAACAATACGGGCGATAAGGGAGATCCCTGAGGGACTCCGCATGACACCGTACGTTTTTCAGAAGTGAAAGACCCCAGTTTCACTATTTGTGATCGGTTTTCCAAGAAGGAGGAGAACCAGGGTAAAACACCTTCAGCGACTCCGGCTACTTCAGCTAGCCTAGCCAGTAGTAGTCCGTGGTCTACAGTGTCAAAAGCCGCGCTTAGGTCCAGCAGTATCAGGAGACAAGATTCTCCTTCGTCTGCGGCCTCTAGAGCGTCATCCCATATTTTAAGCAGCGCCGTTTCTGTTCCGTGACCCGGACGGAAGCCTGATTGAAACGGATCGAGTAATTTATGGGTGTCTAAATGCAGTTGCAGCTGTTGTACAAGCGGCCAGTAATTGTCACCAGGAAAAAAGATGACTAATTGCCAGGTTCCCAGGTCCCTGCCTGTAGCCCTTCTAAATGCCCATATACCTCAAATATCAAAGGCTACACAAAAACAAATTCACTTTATCTTCACAGGAGCCAAGCTCACAATAGCCAAAGCATGGAAGAAACCTAAACCCTTCCTCTCGGAAGCCAGAAGGAAAATATCCTGGATAATGACCCAATAAAAATTGGCCAGTATCCTGACTCATACAATCCCGAAGTTCGAAAAAATCTGGGAACCATGGGCTAGATTTGTAGGGATTTCACTTAATCATGGTGTTCCATCGGTTCTTCACCCCTACACAGCCTTAGGGTAGACACGTACCCCTCTTCCAACCCTCTTTAATTTTTCTCCTCTTCCCCCCCTTCTTTTCCTTCTATCTCCTGCTATTGGGGAACCTGGAGATGACCTTAGGGAAATCTATTTCGCTTCTAACTTTAAAAAAAATAGAAGTATCAGACAAGTTAGCCTTGAGACTTGTCTACATGACCGGATCCTTCTGACTGGGTGGCTTTGGGGGCCCTGAGGTGGGGCCATGGGGGAGGTGGGAGGTTCTCTCCCCTGGTATAGCTTGATCCCGATAGGGGTACCGGGGGGTCAGGGGTGTCTCCGTCTCTCAGATGGCCTATTTGGGGGGGCTTCTCTGGGGTGGGCTAGTTTAAATGTGTTTATACCCGTTACTTGACATGCTAAGGCCATAATTAAAGATGACCTATTCTTTCATTATCTGATTATATGATAAATGCTTTTCTCTCATGCTGTCATCCTCCAGGTTTTGTTGTTAATTAAATGTAATGTAATAAATTATACTGTATACCTTTTGAAAATAGTAAAAAAGTAAAGTAAAAAATAAATGAAGTAGGTAAAGTAGTAAAGTGGAAGCAGTAGATCTGCAGAGAATATTATTGGAGCCCCTAGCACTTTATATATGAATGGGTGGCACACACAATAAGAGATGTTTCTCAGGGCTGCAGTTCCTCTGAGCTCCACAAGGTGGTGATCTCACCTCTACCCAGATAGGAAGACTCTATGGAATAGAAGCAGGAAGTGATGTCAGATACAGGCAGGATATTCAATTTAAAAGGACGCAAAGAGAAGACAATGCAGGATTTTGTGGCAGAAGAGGTAATATGCAGATTAACCCCTTCAGGGGATCAGTTGATGAATATATCTTGCTTCCAAAGCTGGCCATACATGGTTCAGTTTTATCGTTCAGCCAGTGGAATAAGTGAAAAAACTGAACTGATTCCCCCATCCACACACTGGAGGGGGATGGGGGAATCCTCCCCCGCTGCACTATTGTATTCTCCTCCGCTCTCAGAATACACAGATCAGTGATGAAGCTATTGGCTGCAGCCGCTGATCGAGTGGCTTTTATCCGGCAGTGACCACACATGGATGGAAATGTGACCGATCCCTGCTGAACCAGCTGAATTTCCATGTATCTATGGTCACCTTAAAGCGGAGGTCCACCCCAAATCCTGCAGCTGCTGACTTTTAATAAATGGACACTTACCTGTCCAGCGCACCCGCGATGTCGGCAGCCGAGGCCGAGCAATCCCTCGGTGAGGGAATCAGGAAGTGAAGTGTTGCGGCTTCACTGCCCGGTTCCCTATTGCGCATGTGCAAGTTGCCCGGCGCATCATTACTGGTCCTGCTGTCTCCTGGGACCTGTGTGTTTTCCAGAAGACAGTGGGGGGTGACGCGAAGGGGGCGTGACTCCCGCAGGAGTCTATTCCCGGAAGTGGGTGCAAATACCTGTATTATACAGGTATCTGCACCCCCTGAAAGGTGCCAAATGTGACATCTCAGGGGAGGAGGGTTCCGAAAAGCAGAGGTTCACTTTTTGTGTGGACTTCTGCTTTAAGTGACTTCCTCCCCTCCCCCTCATCTCCTTCATCATGTAAGTCATGCTGAGATAATCTCCCATTGGCTGAGCAATATTCTCATTTGTCTCTGAGCTCCTTCTTGCTATTCCTCGTCCTGCCTGTTGTTTCCTTGGATTGATTTTCTGTGTAGTGACCCCGGCTTCATCTCTTGGATGCGCTCGTCTGTTGCTTGTCCTGACCTTTATCCTGATTCCTGGATCTCCTCCTCATCTCTCCTCCATATCCTCTTACACAGATTTTCTCCACACCTGCAGTGACCCTGGGGGGTGGAAACTTGGCACCAACACTCAGAAAAATCCATCCTCACCATTAGGAGCTCTGGAGAAAATTGTTTGCTATTTACACTCCGTTCCTCCGCATGTCACCTGATCACATGAGAACTTACTTTCACAGATTTCTGACAGATTTCTGTATGGTAAAAGTTAAACTTCACTCTTCAGTTTAGGAGAGGTAGGACGCACCCAGGAACAATGATTTGGTTTGCACAAAAGCCTCATATAGAGGGCCCCTCAAATCTCTCCATCCAAATGTCCCTCCATTCAGATTCTATATGTCCTATGACATCACACTGACCTCACAGTTCCTTCTTCCCATGTCCCTCCATCTCTTTTGTTTTCTAATACTCTCAGGATGTGGACTGTTGGTCCTGCGTTGTATGTAATGACATCAGAATGCCTGCAACAAGCTTTAAACCTGCATAGTGTGGGGGTCCTGTGTTATATCTCAGTCTGAAGTGAGGCTTTAATAAAACAGAAACCTGAATGGTGAGGTGAGGAGGATTCTGGGAATATTGATGGATTTATTTTGCTCTTTGTGTCCAGATCTAGAGTTTTCCTCCTGTGAAGTCTGGAGATCATATAACCATCGCATTGCCTCCACCTCCCTCCCTGATAGAATAGAGAAATACAAAGAAGATTCTAGAAGTCACCAGAGAGATGATGGAGGAGAGGTGAGCGGTGCTGGGAATTCTGGGACATTATCCAGTAACAGACAAGGGATGTGTCTGGATGGTGACTGTATCATTGTGTGTGTCAGGTTCCTATAAGGTGTCAGGATGTCACTGTCTATTTCTCCATGGAGGAGTGGGAGTATTTAGAAGGACACATGGATCGATGCGGTCGAAGAAACATACAAAATGGAAGAACTGAAAGAAAGCTTAGAGGGAAATAACATACTACAAAGTATAAAATGGGATAACTGGAGGACCTTTAAGAGATCATGGAGTTATGCAGAAAAGTTAAGGGAAGAAGCCTAAAAGAATCTCTAGAAGAAATCAGAAAGAATTAGAGGTCTTCGAGCACGTCTAGGGTGAGACGGGGGGGGGAGGGGGGGGGGGAGGGAGGGGAAGGGGGGGTAAAAATTGAGAAGGATATACTTTGTGAGGTCTTCATTACTCTGTTATGCTTAAGCAGATAGTGGAAGCATACACGATATATTTACACTTATATATATATATAAAAAAAAAAAAAAAAAAAAAGAGAAAAAAAAAAAAAAAAAGAAGGACACAAGGATCTCTACAAGGACGTCATGATGGACAATCAGCCGCCCCTCACATCACCGGGTAAGAGGAGACTTTATTGTAAAGGAGAGAGCAGTACGGAGGCTCCACCTAGATCCCCCATCATCTGATAAACACATAGAAACAATGGGCCAGATTCTCAAAAGAGATACGCATAGATAACCATTAGATCCGACAGGCGTAAGGCTCTTGCGCTGTCGGATCTTAAATGCGCAGTACGTTCGGCGCAGGAACGCGCCTAATTTAAATGATCCACACCCCCTACCCGGATCATTTGAATTAGGCGGGCTTGCGCCGGAGGATTTCCGCTACGCCGCCGCAACTTTACAGGCAAGTGCTTTGTGAATCAAGCACTTGCCCGTAAAACTTGCGGCGGCGTAACGTAAATGAGATACGTTACGCCGCCGCAAAGATGCGGCGATCTACAAGAATCTGGCCCAATGTATTCAGTCAGTGTGTGTGTTTCCTACAGATGGATCCAGTAATGGGAACCCACCAGAGAGATGTCCCCGTCCTCAGGATTCCCGGGATTCCACACAGGAAGGTCACACCATCCCCCACCATCATCAGGTAGATGACTGACATTTATTGGTAGATATAAATAGTACATGCAAACAAAATACAGTGTAGCACAACCAAAAAACAATCATAATATATCAAGTCCTCATATTATCAAAATTCCACCGTTGTGCAACTTTCAGTGACAGTTCAATAATATCTGGTGACTTCGGTAACCACCACCTCTAGCTGGAATGCCTGATCACCTCCAAAAGTTGTCCCCACTACAGAGTCGCACACGCCTGAAATATATCTCTCAGGATACCTCAGGAAAAACGACCCCTCCTTGTGGTGTTCCTGGACAAGACAGACCTCCTCCCGGGTTCTCCCAATGTCGTGCCCACTACAGAGTCACACACGCCTAGTGTAATATATAAATATTACATGGGGATGGAGAGATTTGAGGGGTCCTCTATATGAGGCTCCCGTACAAACCAAATCATTGTTCCTGGGTGCGTCCCACCTCTCCTAAACTGAAGAGTGAACTTTGATGTTTACCATACAGAAATGTGTCAGGAATCTGTGAAAGTATTTATATATTACACCAGGCGTGTGTGACTTTGTAGTGGGGTCCACATTGGGAGAACCCGGGTAGAGGTCTGTCTTGTCCAGGAACACCAGGAGGAGTTGTTTTCCCTGAGGTATCTTGAGAGATATATTCCAGGCTTGTGTGACTCTGTAGTGGGGTCCACATTGGGAGAACCCGGGTAGAGGTCTGTCTTGTCCAGGAACACCAGGAGGAGGAGTCGTTTTCCCTGAGGTATCTTGAGAGATATATTCCAGGCTTGTGTGACTCTGTAGTGGGGTCCACATTGGGAGAACCCGGGTAGAGGTCTGTCTTGTCCAGGAACACCAGGAGGAGGAGTCGTTTTCCCTGAGGTATCTTGAGAGATATATTCCAGGCTTGTGTGACTCTGTAGTGGGGTCTACATTGGGAGAACCCGGGTAGAGGTCTGTCTTGTCCAGGAACACCAGGAGGAGGAGTCGTTTTCCCTGAGGTATCTTGAGAGATATATTCCAGGCTTGTGTGACTCTGTAGTGGGGTCCACATTGGGAGAACCCGGGAGGAGGTCTGTCTTGTCCATGAACACCCTGAGGAGTCGTTTTCCCTGAGGTATCCTGAGAGATATATTCCAGGCTTGTGTGACTCTGTAGTGGGGTCCACATTGGGAGAACCCGGGAGGAGGTCTGTCTTGTCCAGGAACACCCTGAGGAGTCGTTTTCCCTGAGGTATCCTGAGAGATATATTCCAGGCTTGTGTGACTCTGTAGTGGGGTCCACATTGGGAGAACCCGGGAGGAGGTCTGTCTTGTCCAGGAACACCCTGAGGAGTCGTTTTCCCTGAGGTATCCTGAGAGATATATTCCAGGCGTGTGGGGACAACTTTTGGAGGTGATCAGGCATTCCAGCTAGAGGTGGTGGTCACCGAAGTCACCGGATATTAATGAACTGTCACTGAATGTCAGGTCACCTGTGGCCAGGTGACAAGTGCACCCCGTTGGGGTCAGGAATGCACCACAGGGTAGTGAACCCTATGACCGACTGCTGCAATCAGAGAGGAAGCGTGAACCCAAGATTACCCAGGGCGCGGAGTCTAAGACCCAGCTTTGTGTTCACCAGAGCCTCTAGTGGTGTGGCTGGCCTTCGCTGCAGCTGGATCCAGGTCGCGACCCCTGGGATCCCCTAAGTCACGCTCCGCAGGGAGAGAGGGGAAGCAGCAACCAGGACAAGCGATAATAATGGGTAAGCCAAGGTCAGGACAACAGGCAGACAAGGGTAACCGAGGGATAGGCAAAAGGGTCAGGGTCAGGGTCACAGGCAAACAGGAGAAGTCAGGGACGAGCCAAAAACGGTACACAGGAAGGTAAACGTAGCACACTGCAGACAGGAACTTAAGCTAACAGCAAGGTTGAACAGCAAAGCAGACCTGCAGTGCAACAGTTAATATAGACTTCCTGGGATGGCCTGGGGTGGGGCCATACAGGAAGGAGAGGTGATAAAAAGGCAGCCAGAAGAGAGTCAGGCCTCTGATGGAGACATGAGAAGAAGGTAAGCTGCCAGACATTATTGCATGTCCATGACACTGAAAGTTCCACATCGGTGGAATTTTGATAATATGAGAACTTGATTTATTATTATTATTGTATTTTGGTTGCACTACACTATATTTTGTTTGCTAGGATTTCAATGAGAGTTACGTGTGGATTCTCTCTAAGAGGTGTGGGCACGTCAAGCCTATTAATAGGCTAATCCATTGAATATTTCATTTTATTATATTTACTCACATTATTTTTGTATTGTATATTGTGCTGATTATATATTTTCTCACATTATGATTTATATACAGCATGTTTATTACAATGAATGTTTTATTATATATTCAGAGTGGAAACCTCGGGGACGATAATATTGTTGTTAAAAAAGAGTATAAAGAGGAGGATGAGGAGTATGGAGTGATGGAGGAGTTTTCAGAAGGACACAAGGATATGATGGGGCCACCTAATACCAGGAACCAACCAGAGAGGTGTCCCCGTCCTCTGTATTCCCGGGATTCCACACAGGAAGGTCACACCACCCCCCACTGTTACAAGGTTGGTGGGACGGAGGTTATAAAACACACTTATAGAGACAATATTTTTTATGTGATGTCACAATATGGAGCTTAAATCTGACAGATGATATTCTCTCTCATTCTCTTGGTTTAGAGTGGAGATCCAATCGATATAGAATTTGAGGTGAAATCAGAAGAAGAAGAAGAAGAAGAAGAGAGTTATGTGAGGGATGATCAGCAGTCTATGGAGGAGGATGGAATAACGGGGACATTTATAGAGGAGGACACTCCTACAGAGATCAGCACAGGTGGGTCATTAACACTAAATACATTCCTCCACCCATACTGCTCACTGATTGGTCCAGAGTAGGGCGGGGACTGGGTGATATCAGCCTGTAATCCCCTGGTCACTTTCCTGAGCTGTGTTCCCCGTCCTGTATTCCTGTATTTCTCTCGGATAATCTTCCTTCTCTGTGCTGCAGACACAATTTATGTATCTAGACTAGGGATGAGCTTTGAGTTTGACTCGAACATCGTCTGTTCACTTGTTCTGCAAATTTCAAACATTATGGGCCGTTCACGCCAAATTCGAGTGGCGCGTCACGGCCCATAATGCACTGCGTCATCGCAGTGCATTGCTGGCTGTTGATTGGCCAAGCAAGCACTATGACCCGCATGCTTTGGCCAATCACAGAAAGCCAGAGCCATAATTGGCCAAAGGCAGGGTGCCTTTGGCCAATCATGGCTCAGGGGGACTAAGCACACGCCCAACACTATATAAGGCCGCCTGCACGTCAGCCTTGTGTAGTGTGTTGCGGCTGGGGAGAGAGAGAGAGTGTCATTTCAGTTATCTAGATTGAGCAGGCAGTTGATTTAGTTAGATCCAGTATTCCAGTATATTTAGTAGATATATACATCACAGGCTTTGTGTATGTTATATACTGTATACAGTTTAGCTAGATCTCACTGCAGAGCGTTCCTGTTATTCTCTTCCAAATAATACTACAGGCAGGCAGTTGATTCAGCTAGCTGCAGTATATTAAGTCAGTGTACTGTATTCTGGGCACAGTGGGCCAGATCCACGTACAGCGGGCGCAACTTAAATATTCAGATTTAAGTTACACCGCCGCAAAATTTCTACCTAAGTGCCCGATCCACAAAGCACTTACCTAGAAATTTGCAGCGGTGTACCTTAAATCCGTCCGGCGCAAGGCGGGCCCAATCTAATGGGGCGCGTCCCATTTAAATTAGGCGCGCTCCCGCGCTTGACGTTCTGCGCATACTCCCGACACGCTTTGCGCGAAGTTACGTTGCGCCGAGTTTTGTGAATCGCGACGGGTAAAAAAAAGTTGCGTCGGGGAAAAAAAAGAGATGCGGCGGGAAAAAAAAAATTTGACATCGACGAGGGAAAGACGGGTATACTTTTACAAGGTGTACTAACTTTACACTTTGTAAAAGCAGCCCTATCTTTGCGACGGCAAACTAACAACTTACGGAGACTTCACGAAGGGAAAAAGCTTAGTGGATCTCCGTAAGTGCTAATTTGCATACCCGACGCGGAATTTCGACGAGAAATGCCCCCAGCGGCGGCAGCGGTACTGCATCCTAAGATCCGGCAGTGTAAAACGATTACACCTGTCGGATCTTAGGACTAGCTATGCGTAACTGATTCTATGAATCAGCCACATAGATAGAAACAGGGATACGACGGCGTATCAGCAGATACGCCTGCGTATCCCTTTTGTGGATCTGGCCCAGTGTTCCTAATAATACTACAGGCAGGCAGTTGATTCAGGTAGTTTCATTATAAAACACTGAAAGGTAAAACCAAGACATGAGTGTGCATGAGTATAAAAAGTAGTGCTGAGCTGTTGATAAAATTATATGCTAAAGTATAAAAACGCACAAGTATAAAAGCAATGATAATGGGTGCAAAGTGCAAGATATTGTGCAAGTGGCAAACTAAATAACGTGCCAAACAATCTAGTGTCCAAATAAACCTCAAATGCTGAAGAGTTATGTAACGCAATGCAAAATAATCATGGAAAAAACTTCAAATAGTACAAATAACATCTGCTCTGAAACAATCACATCTGCTGAGAAATATGAAAAATAAGCATGAAATGAAATGCAAAGGTGCATTAGGTAAACGTGGTAAATTCCAAAATGTGATGCAAAAAGAAAATAAAAAGTCCAAAATGTGCAATCACACATAAAAAGTGATGTGTGCAGAGTGATAGCTTCTTCAGTGCCTTCTACTAAAGTGCAAATTTGCTGAGTGATGGCTCTTCAGTGCCTTCTGCTAAGGTAAATGGATGGCCCCTTGCCTCACTGCTGTGAGGTTACCGCATATAAGAAAAGCCTAAGGCCGCGTACAGACGAGCAAACATGTACGATGAAAGCGGTCCGTCGGACCGTTTTCAGCGTACATGTCTGCCCGGGGATTTCTGTATGGTGGCTGTACTCACCATCATACAGAAATCCGCGCGTAAACAATACGCGGGGCGTGTCCGCGCCGTCGCCGCGACGATGACGCGGCGACGTGGGCGGGCCTGCCAGTTAAATGCTTCCACGCATGCGTCGAATTCATTCGACGCATGCGAGGGATGGCGGGCGCTCGGACATGTACGGTAGGTCTGTACAGACGACCGAACATGTCCGACGGACAGGATTCCAGCGGGCTGTTTTAAAACAAGCCTGGAAATATTTGCCCGCTGGGAAAAGGCCCGGCGGGCAAATGTTTGCTGGAATCCTGTCCGCTCGGGCCTACACACGACCGAACATGTCTGCTGAAACTGGTCCGCGGACCAGTTTCAGCAGACATGTTCGGTCGTCTGTACGGGGCATTTGTGGATCCAGCGTAATCCAGCCTGCCTGGATGGTTCCTTTGGGTAATCCCTGGTTGTGGGGAGCGGCTGTTACGTCCGTGGTGTAAGGGGTCTCCGGATTCTGTGCATATATGATAGCAGGGAAGGGAAAAGGAATCCCAGGATAGTGTAGTATGTTTTAACTACAATTGCCTTTATTGCATAAAAAGTATACAAGGTACTCACATTCAAACAGTAAACAAAACGTGTATCCACGAGCGCCAAGCTCGTCTACATCACTTCCAGTTGTCCCATCAACAGGCAGGCAGTTGATTCAGGTAGCTGCAGTATATTCAGTCAGTATCCTGGCTGGGCACAGTGTGCAGCTAAAACTCACTTCAGACTATTCCTGTTGTTCCCTTCCTAATATACTACAGGCAGGCAGTTGATTCAGTTAGCTGCAGTATAATCCGTATATATATATATACATCCCAGCTTTGTGCAGCTACATCTCACTGCAGGCCATTCCTTGTGTACCTTTTCCAATACATCAAATACAGTATGTCTGGAAGGCCAACAAGGTGAGGCAGACATTCACAGGCCAATAAAAGAGGGCAAGCAGGCTCTAGAGGCAACAGTGCTGGTCGTATACATGGTGCATCCTCATCAGCATGTGGCCATGGGGCACGCTTGTCCTTTTTTTCGGCAGCTGGCCGTGTTGAGCCACAACATGCAGAAGAGTTGGTAGAGTGGATGACCAAGCCGTCCTCATCCTCTGTCACCCAGGCTACCTTGGGTGCCAAAGCAGCCTATTCCATCGGCTCGAGGTCATCATCAGTCACTCCTTCCCTAGCCCCACCATCATGCACAGAGGAGTCCCCCGAACTGTTCGACCACAGTGTCGGGTACATGCTGCAGGAGGATACGCAGCGTTTTGAAGGCTCTGATGATGGTACCCAGCTAGAGGAAGGGAGTAACGTGAGCCCAGAGAGAGGGGGTGCCCAAGAAGGACAACAAACTGCCAGTCATGTTCCCCCAGCTGCAGCATACTGCCAGGTTTGCTCCAGTGACAACAAGGGAGGAGATTATGAGGTGCCTGATAGGAGGGAGGAGGAGGAGGCACATTTCCAACGAGGCAGGATGCCCTCCAGGCACCAGCTTAAGGGCAGTCAACCGACTGCATCACACAGCAGAGCTCCGCATGTGCAGGTCGCTGCTGACTCTGCACGTTTTTCCAAAAGTTCTTTGGTGTCGGGACTTTTTTGATACGTATGCAGCAGATAGCACCGTTGCTATTTGCAACATATGTTTGAAGCGTATCAAGCGTGGCCAAAACACCAGCCGCTTGGGCACCACATGCTTGACCAGACATGTGTCCAAGTTCCATGCAGTCCTTTAGCAAGCGTACTTTAACCACTTGCTTACTGGGCACATATACCCCCCTCCTGCCCAGGTGAAATTTCAGCTTTCGGCACTGCATCGCTTTAACTAACAATTGCGCGGTCGTGCGACGTGGCTCCCAAACAAAATTGACGTCCATTTTTCCCCACAAGTAGAGCTTTCTTTTGGTGGTATTTGATCGCCTGTGCGGTTTTTATTTTTTGCGCTATAAACAAAAAAGTGAGACAATTTTGAAAAAAATACATTTTTTACTTCTTGCTATAATAAATATCCCAATTTAAAAAAAAAAAAAACATTTTTTTTTCTCAGTTTAGGCTGATACGTATTCTTCTACATATTTTTGGTAAAAAAAAAAAAAAAAAATCGCAATAAGCGACTGGTTTGCGCAAAAGTTATAGCGCTTACAAAATAGGGGACAGAATTATTATTTTTTAATTATTTTTTTTTACTAGAAATGGCGGCGATCTGCGATTTTTAATGGGACTGCGACGTTATGGCGGACACATCGGACACTTTTGACACATTTTTGGCGCCATTCACATTTATACTGCGATCAGTGCTATAAATATGCACTAATTACAGTATAAATGTGACTGGCATTGAAGGGGTTAACACTAGGGGGTGAGGAAGGGGTTAAATGTGTGTCCTATATAGTGTTCTAACTGTAGGTGGAGGGGGGGGTGACTGGGGGGGTGACCGATCTGTGTCCCTATGTACAAGAGACACAGATCGGTCTCCTCTCCAGAGACAGCACCGCTGTCTCTGTGTAAAACGGCAATGAGAGATGATCTCATATGTTTACATATGAGATCATCTCTCATTGGCCGCACAGATCGCATCGCGAACGGCCACTCTGATTGGCCGTTCGCGGCGATCTGTAATTGGCTGTGTCCGAGGGACACGGCCAACACAGATTTTCCCCGCAGCGCGCTCTGGAGCGCGGGCGGACGTCAATTGACGGCAGCTTGGCGATTGGGATCCGCACTGTAGCCGTCAATTGACGGCAGGCGGATCCCAAGTGGTTAACCACTTAAAGACCCCTTCATGCCAATATACATCGGCAAAATGGCACGTGGCCCTTTAAGCCCAGCCGTGGGGTCGCGTGCACGCGACCCGGTCTGAAGCTCCATGCCTGCGGGGCCCGCGGAGCCGATCGCCGCCGGTAAGTCCTCCGGAGCTGAAGAACGGGGAGAGGTGTGTGTAAACACACCTTCCCTGTTCTTCGTTGTGGCAGTGTCATTGATCGTGTGTTCCCTGATATAGGGAAAAACGATCAATGATGTCACACGTCCAGCCCAGCCCCCCTACAGTTAGAAAAACACATATGAGGTCACACTTGACCCATTCAGCGCCCCCTTGTGGTTAACTCCCAAACTGCAATTGTCATTTTCACAGTAAACAATGCATTTTTATAGCATCTTTTGCGGTGAAAATGACAATGGTCCCAAAAATGTGTCAAAATTGTCCGATGTGTCCACCATAATGTCGCGGTCACGAAAAAAAATCGCTGATCGCCGCCATTAGTAGTAAAAAAAAATATTAATAGAAATGCAATAAAACTATCTCCTATTTTGTAAACGCTATAAATTTTGCGCAAACCAATCAATAAACGCTTATTGCGATTTTTTTTTTTTTAACCAAAAATAGGTAGAAGAATACGTATCGGCCTAAACTGAGAAAAAAAATGTTTTTATATATTTTTGGGGGATATTTATTATAGCAAAAAGTAAAAAATATTGGTTTTTTTTTCAAAATTGTCGCTCTATTTTTGTTTATAGCGTAAAAAATAAAAACTGCAGAAGTGATCAAATACCACCAAAAGAAAGCTCTATTTGTGGGAAAAAAAGGACGCCAATTATGTTTCGGAGCCACATTGCGCGATTGTCAGTTAAAGCAACGCAGTGCCGAATCGCAAAAACTGGCCAGGTCCTTTACCTGCATAAAGGTCCGGTCTTAAGTGGTTAAAGACTCACACCAAAGAAAAAGGAGGACCTCTCCTTGCTCCTCATTATCTGGGATCTCCAACCCGACTATACCTTCAGTCCTCTCAGAAACCTGCACTGAGAGGAATGAAGGTGTAGAATTAGGTGTGCCACTGCCAAGTACTTGCGGGCAATCTGCTATCGTTAAACCAACGTACGATTTGTAGCAGGCAAATTTCCCTGCCCCAGTTGCTACACCGGCGAAAGAAATTCGCACCCAGCCATCCACATGCCCAGCGGTTGAATGCTAACTTGGCTAAATTGCTAGCACTTCAACTGCTGCCTTTTCAGTTGGTAGACTCTGCCCCCTTCCGTGAATTTGTGGAATGTGCGGTACCTCAGATATAACAGATGATGAAATAAAATAATGCTGCTGCTATAAATGTCCTATGCTGGTCATACACGGATCTATTATTGGATGAGAATATTCACACAAATATTTGTATGAAACTTATTTGTACATTCGATGAATGGACGAGTGTAGTTCAAAGATTTCTACTTGCTTTTACCATTCAATTTTAATGGTTAGAAAATTAGATGAATGTTTTTGTGAAAGAAAAATGAGTTTGTGTACGGCCAGCATAAGTGACATCAGGTGCAGGGAGCTTGTACCCACCTACCTGTCTATGACAAGGGAGTCTGTCATCCATCATATTATTTTACACTCCTGTCTGATCATCTGCAAAACAGCGTTTTACCCCTTTTTTATATTTTATTAATGTTGATCTCTGATTGTGATATGTAGCAGATTCACCCTCTAATAATACATCTATCTGTCTGTTATTCTCAGAGTGGATTAAATATCCAACTATATATCTGGAGATTTATATTTACCGCTGTATATAGATCTTCAAGAATATTAACTCCATTATACACCAACCTCTTTTTGATGTTTTTATCCAATTAGTCGATTAATTGAAACAATCGGCCAACTAATCAGTTGCTGTCCTACAGAGGACCCATTTACTGGTTACCTTGAGGGATAATTGTAAGATCCTCAGAGACAAAGCTGCCTGATGTGGGCGGAGTCCTGGTTTAGGGGAACCAATCTGCTCATGTCTAGTAATAATCTTTGTATTTCTATTTTAGATGGACGGGAGATGAGGAAAACCTCAGAGGATTGTCTCACTTTGTCTCCAGACTGTAAAGTAGAAGATGAGGACATCACACAGTATAGTCCAGGAGAAAACCCGACTACCTCAAATGTCCATCCGGCACCACACAGTGTAGATGGACCATCGTATTCCTCTTATCCTGAGGAACCTCAGACTGTGAGGAACGGTGCCGTCCTACCAACAGATAAGAGCTTTTCCTGTACTGAGTGCGGGAAGAGTTTCCCTTTTAAATCCAACCTTAATTTACATATAAGATCCCACACGGGGGAGAAGCCGTATTCCTGTCCAGAGTGCGGGAAATGTTTTTCACAGAAGTTCTATCTTTACACACATCAGAGATCTCACACCGGGGAGAAGCCCTATACCTGTCCTGAGTGTGGGAAATGTTTTTCAGTGAAGTCCAATCTTGACACACATCAGAGATCTCACACGGGGCAGAAGCTGTATTCCTGTCTTGAGTGCGGGAAATGTTTTTCAGTGAAGTCCAGTCTTTACACACATCAGAGATGTCACACGGGGGAGAAGCCGTATTCCTGTCCTGAGTGCGGGAAATGTTTTTCACAGAAGTCTGATCTTTCCAAACATCAGAGATCTCACACAGGCGAGAAACCGTATTCCTGTCCTGAGTGCAGGAAATATTTTTCAGTGAAGTCCAATCTTGACACACATCAGAGATCTCACACGGAGCAGAAGCCGTATTCCTGTCCAGAGTGTGGGAAATGTTTTTCACAGAAGTCCCTTCTTGACACACATCAGAGGTCTCATGCAGGGCAGAAGCCATATTCCTGTCCTGAGTGCGGGAAATGTTTTTCACGGAAGTCCGATCTTTCCAAACATCAGAGATGTCACACGGGGGAGAAACCGTATTCCTGTCCTGAGTGCGGGAAATGTTTTTCACAGAAGTCCCATCTTGACACACATCAGCGATCTCACACAGGGCAGAAGCCATATTCCTGTCCTGAGTGCGGGAAATGTTTTTCACAGAAGTCCTATCTTTACACACATCAGAGATCTCATACGGGGGAGAAGCCGCATTCCTGTCCTGAGTGTGGGAAATGTTTTTCAGTGAAGTCAAATCTTAACACACATCAGAGATCTCACATGGGGGAGAAGCCGTGTTCCTGTCCAGAGTGTGGGAAATGTTTTTCACGGAAGTCCGATCTTTCCAAACATCAGAGATCTCACACGGGGGAGAAGGCGCATTCCTGTCCTGAGTGAGGGAATTGTTCTTCATTGAAGTCCTGTCTTCCTGTACATCAGGGATCCCACATGTAACAAAACTTCCCACGCTCTGCTTGAGTGCTTTTGTCATATATTGCTTCCTTCCAGTCCGAATACAGATATTGGATATTATTGCTGTATATTACAACCACGAACAAGTCAGGACACATTTGGCTGTAAGCTGGAACATGAACTCTTTATTAGAATACAGTGTACAGTCTTTTATATATTTGAGGAGGTTCCCCCTGCTAATATGGCATATAGGCCTTATACAGGGTACCATCGGGCCCCTTACAGATGTAATGCAATAAATAAATAAAAACGGGAGGGGGGCCAGTCGGGCCCCTTTACAGGTGTAATGCCTGTACCCCCCTGATGGCGGCCCTGTTTATATGTCACACAATATTACCGCAAAAGTCTAGGAAACCCAACATTTCTGTAAAAAAAAACAACACACTAAAGTTCATTTTAAGGGGCGCAAAAACACAAATTACCCACATTTTTTGGTAAAATATAAAAGCTGAGTTGTACTGAGTAAATAGACAAAAAGGCAACCCCCTTGAAGGATGGGACTTTAAAAGTGACTGAGAAAACCAATGAGATTAGAGTAAAAACTATATATACATTTTATTGGTATACATATAAAGATTAAAAAATATATGATTGACAAGTAAAACATTACAAACCCATATGATGAATAAATGGATGAGAATGCCTGTGTGGAAAGCTCACAGCTGGACCCAACTTTTCTGGCAAACAAGCCCTTTTTTAGGATTTTTTTTTTCAAGCATGTAGAGCCAATCATCTAGTAAAACATATACATACATAAATACAGCAAATATTCAAAAATAGTTATCGTGTACATGTAAAAACGTGAGCACACAGAGCACATAACATGGAGATAGGAGGCTTCAAAAGTAAAATATCTTGCAGCAAAAGAATCCACTTGTCACATACAACCAAAAAGGCAAATCGCAGCAGCTGGTGATGATATATGAGATGCAGGAAAGAAATGAGAGCCTGCCAGCCCTCGTCCACAGATGCTCCCAACGAGGATCCAAGACTTAGGCCGGGTTCACACTTGTCCGACAAACGCTCCGACATTGGGAGCTCATGTCGCATGACGTGTGAAAATCAATGTTTCCCTATGAGAGTCGTCTTAACTGGTCTGACACAAGTCGGTCCGACTTTGAAAATGCTCCCTGTACTACTTTGGTCCGACTTTGATCCTACTTCAGCCCATTGAATATCATTAAAGCCGGACCAAAGTAGGAGCCTTGTCCTTACCATCCGACTTTTGACATCTGACATGTGATTACAGCAGCAGTAAAAGGAATTTATCTCACCCTGGGATTGTTTTGATTGGTCAAAGAACAAGTCAGACTATCACAAAGTCGGACCAAAGTAGTATCCTGTTCATGAAAGTCGGATGAATGTAGGACCAATGTCGCAGAGCAAATGAGGATGAAAGTCATACTACTGTCGTGTAGTATAGTGTGAACCCAGCCTCACTCCCAGAGTGTGCAAAGCTCTCTGTGTATTAAATTAAATACCAATAATAAATAAAAATTGGAAAATGTATGCAAAGAAAAAGACCCACATATCTACAGTTGTATTCAAAATTATTCAACCCCCACTGAAATTGATTGTTTTGGCCAGTTTGACATTGATTTTGATCATTCAGTCATCCTGCTTACAATTAAATCAAAGAGGCACGTGTAGGTCACACAAATATAACATAACATTTATAATGAAATAACCACAAATGTCTTTCTGATGATGTTTATCATTATCAGTTTTATTCAACCCCCAAGTGACATTCAATCTAAGGCCTAGTACACACGAGAGGATTTATCCGCGGATACGGTCCAGCGGACCGTTTCCACGGATAAATCCTCTCGAGGATTTCAGCGGATTTGGACCCGATGGAGTGTACTCACCATAGGATCGAAATCCGTGCCGAAATCCCCTCGCGATGACATGTCGCGCCGCCGCCGCGATGATGACGCAGCGACGAGCGCGACGCTGTCATATAAGGAATTCCACGCATGCGTCTAATCATTACGACGCATGCGGGGGATCCCTTCGGACGGATTGATCTGGTGAGTCTGTACAGACCAGCGGATCAATCCGTTGGGATGGATTCAAGCGGATAGATTTGAAAGAATGTCATCAAATATTTATCCGCTTGAAATACATCGCATGGGAGAAAAATCCGCGGAAACAGATCCGCTGGATTGTACACACCATAGAATCTATCCGCTGAAACCGATCCGCTGAGATTTTTCAGCGGATGGATTCTATCGTGTGTACGGGGCCTTAGTACTTAGTACAACATCCTTTTACAGTTATAACAGCTTTTAAACTTGAAGCATAGCTTGACACAAGTGTCTTGCAGCGATCTACGGGTATCTTCGCCCATTCGTCATGGGCAAAAGCCTCCAGTTCAGTCACATTCTTAAGCTTGCGCACTGCAACTGCTTTCTTTAAGTCCCACCAGAGGTTCTCAATCGGATTTAAGTCTGGTGACTGCGATGGCCACTCCAAAATGTTCCAGCCTTTAATCTGCAACCATGCTCTAGTGGACTTGGAGGTATGCTTGGGATCATTGTCCTGTTGAAAGGTCCAACGTCTCCCAAGCCTCAGGTTTGTGACGAACTGCATCACATTGTCATCCAATATCTCCTGTTACTGAAGAGAATTCATGGTACCTTGCACACGCTGAAGCTTCCCTGTACCTGCAGAAGCAAAACAGCCCCAAAGCATGATTGACCCCCCCGCCATGCTTCACAGTAGGCAAGGTGTTGTTCTTCCTCCTCCAAACATAGCGTTGATCCATGGGCCCAAACACTTCTAATTTTGTTTCATCAGTCCACAGAACACAATCCCAACCTTCTGTGGTTTGTCGACTCTTCTTATTCTTTGGAGACAGCAAGGGGGTGCGCCTGGGAGTTCTGGCATGGAGGCCTTCATTACGCAGTGTGCGCCATATTGTCTGAGCAGAAACTTCAGTACCCACATCTGACAAATCTTTTCTCAGTTCCTCAGCAGTCACACGGGGACTTTTCTCCACTCTACGCTTCAGGTAGCGCACAGCAGTCAGCATCTTCTTTCTGCCACGACCAGGTAGCATTTCAACAGTGCCCTTTGCCTTGAATTTGCGAATGATGCTTCCTATGGTGTCTTTTGGTATGTTTAACATCTTTGCAATCTTCTTATAGCCATTGCCCTTCCTGTGAAGAGTAATCACCTCTTCTCTTGTCTTCCTGGTGCTTATTAGGCTTTATTGCTGCTCCCTGACATCCACAGGTGTTTTCAATACCTGATTGAAAACACTTCAATGAACCTCTGTTCTTCAGAGTGGTAGTCTTTAAGGGGTTGAATAATTGTGTAAATGAAGAATTCACAAAAGAAACATTTACTACTGTATTACAAAACCAATTGATGTCATTTTAGTTGCATATGGTTCTTTAAGAAGTCATTGTAGGATTTCATTCTGAATACAATTACAAATGTACACTAAATTCCCTATGGACCCCTTATATATTTGTACATGTGGATCATATCCCCCCTTATTCTCCTCTTCTGAAGAGAGAATAAATTCAGTTCCTCTAATCTTTCCTCATAGCTGAGCTCCTCCATGCCTCTTATCAGTTTGGTTGCCCTTCTCTGCACTTTCTCCAGTTCCCCGATATCCTTCTTGAGAACTGGGGCCCAAAACTGAACTGCATATTCCAGATGAGGTCTTACTAATGATTTGTACAGGGGCAAAATTATATCTCTGTCTCTGGAGTCCATACCTCTCTCATACAAGAAAGGACTTTGCTCGCTTTGGAAACCATAGCTTGGCATTGCATGTTATTATTGAGCTTATGATCAACTAAAACCCCCAGATCCTTCTCCACTACAGATCCCTCCAGTTGTACTCCCCCTTGTATGTATGATGCATATTCTTAGCCCCCAAGTGCATAACTTTACATTTATCAACATTAAACCTCATCTGCCACATAGTCGCCCAATTAGACAGAGCATTGAGGTCGGCTTGTAAATTGGAGACATCCTGTAAGGACGTTATTCCACTGCATAGCTTGGTGTCATCTGCAAAGACAGAAATGTTACAGGAGTTGGTCAGAGACTGCGGACATGATACAAGAGATGATCATTACTGTGTCCCCTTCCTCATTGTCACTGTGCCCCCTCCTTATCATCACTATGTCCCCTTCCTTATCATCACCACTGTGTCCCTTCCTCACTGTTCCCCTTCTTATCATCACTGTGTCCCCTTCTTACTGTGCCCCCTCCTAATCATCACTGTGTCCCCTTCTCACTGTGCCCTCTCCTGATCATCATCACTGTGTCCCCTTCTCACTTTTTTCCCTCCTCATCTTCACTGTGTCCCCTTCTTACTGTGCCCCCTCCTCATCATCACTGTGTCCCCTTCTCACTGTGCCCCCCTCCTCGTCATCACTGTGTCCCCTTCTCACTGTGCAAAACAGATTATAGCACACACATGCAAAAATGACATTTATCCTGCAAGGCTAGTTAAAAAAATGTAATGGAATGAAAGAACCTAGTGTCTCAACCATGGGAGATAAACTCCTTCTCACTGTGATCCATCTTCATCATCACCATGCCCTCTCCTCATCACTGTGTTCCCTCCTCACTGTGCCCGCTCCTCATTATCTCTGTGCCTTCTCATCATCACTGTTGCCCCCCCTATCCTCACTGAGCCCTCTCCTCATCCTCATTGTAAGATACAGAAATTGTTCATTGCTCAATAAACCCCTAGAAACCTTTGGAGGAACCCTGGCTGAGAAGGGCTGGACTAGCCTCACGATTCGATTTGATTATGATGTCGACGATTTGATTCGGTTTGATATCACGATGCAGCATGATTACAGAGCAAGTGTGCATGGTTTTCATCAAGATACTGCGGACATGCTACAGGAGATGATCAGAGACTGCAGACATGCTACAGGAGATGATCAGAGACTGCAGACATGCTACAGGGGATGGTCAGAGACTGCAGACATGCTACAGGAGATTGTCAGAGACTGCAGACATGCTACAGGGGATGGTCAGAGACTGCAGACATGCTACAGGAGATGGTCAGAGACTGCAGACCTACTACAGGGGATGGTCAGAGAATGCAGACATGCTACAGGAGATGATCAGAGACTGCAGACATGCTACAGAGGATGGTCAGAGACTGCAGACATGCTACCGGAGATGGTCAGAGACTGCAGACATGCTACAGGGGATGGTCAGAGACTGCAGACATGCTACAGGAGATGGTCAGAGACTGCGGACATGCTACAGACGATGGTCAGAGACTGCAGACATGCTACAGGGGATGATCAGAGACTGCAGACATGCTACAGGAGATGGTCAGAGACTGTGGACATGCTACAGGAGATGCTCAGAGACTGCGGACAAGCTACAGGAGATGGTCAGAGACTGCGGACAAGCTACAGGAGATGATCAGAGACTGCAGACATGCTACAGGAGATGGTCCGAGACTGCAGACATGATACACAAGATCAGCAGGTAAGTAGGATATGTTTTTTATTTTAAAGACAAAAAATACCCTTTAGTATCACTTTAACAAATCCATTGAGTCTTTTGGCAGCAACTTGGATAGTAAACAGGTCAACATCATTGGAAAATAAAAAAACGGAAGACATTCCAATCAGCAAGAAATATACTGCTTGCAGATCAGTGGATGTTCCCAGAGGGGAGAGATGATAGGGAAATCGTAGGAAGAAATTAGACAATAAAAGAGTTTGCACTGTGCAGCCCCCAGTGTGTTAGGCACACAGGGCCAGATCCACAGTGAGAGTACGCCGGCGTATCTACTGATACGCCGGCGTACTTTCAAATTTCCCGCGTCGTATCTTTAGTTTGAATCCTCAAACCAAGATACGACGGCATCTGGGTTTGATCCGACAGGCGTACGGCTTCGTACGCCTTCGGATCGTAGATGCAATACTTTGGCGTCCGCTGGGCGGAGTTTGCGTCGTTTTCCGCGTCGGGTATGCAAATTAGCTTTTTCCGACGATCCACGAACGTACGCGCGGCCGTCGCATTCTCTTACGTCGTCTCTAGTCGGCTTTTTCCAGCGTATAGTTAAAGCTGGTATTTTGCGGCGTCTAGATAGACTTGCCATGTTAAGTATGGCCGTCGTTCCCGCGTCTAAATTTTTATTTTTTGCGTAAGTGGTCCGTGAATCGGGATGGACGTTGTTGCGACGTCATTTCGCGCAATGCACGGCGGGAAATTTCGAAACGGAGCATGCACAGTTCATTCGGCGCGGGGACGCTCTTCATTTAAATGAATCACGCCCCCTAATCGCCGATTTGAAATCCGCCGCCAGAAATACACTACGCAGCCGTAACTTGCGGCGCAAATTCTTCCAGGATTCGATTTAAAGCCAGGTAAGATACGGCGGCGTAGCGTATCTCTGATACGCTGCGCCTATCCATTTCTATGTGGATCTGGCCCACAGTACACACACTGGATAGGTGCAGCAGGTAGGGGGGTTGGGCCACTTCTATACACTCCCCCCACACATATATCAAGCATGATAGGCTAATCTCTCACCACCGAAGCACTCCCAACATCCCCCTCCTCTCCTCGCAGCTCGTTTCCTGAAGCCAACCCTATGCCTCATCTCACGGATTATATACAGCTGCAGTGATCTGTGTTTCTCAGCTCTGCGCCTGCCCATCAGGGAGATGACCGGTGTCACTGTCCAGAGCTACAAATCCCGAGGAGGGGGAGAGCATGGGTGGGGGCAGCACTCTGAGGCTACATTGTCTCTTGAGGAGGGAACAGAGCCAGGTGCAGCCACAGCCAGCCGATTGGTGTCTTGTCATTCCAGCAAAGACACTGTTGTGCAGGGGGAGGAGCTGTAATGACATCATAAATAATCGATTATACTGGATGCCGAATCGGGAAGGGCAGCATCGTGATGCATCGATGCGCTGATCATTTTCAACACCCCTAGTGTAAGGTGACCAGATTTTTAAAATGAAATCCGGGGACATCTTTCTTTTTTTTTTATTGGCGAACAGTAAATTATTTTATAAGCGTATTTTCCTCAAATTATATATATGCAGTGTATGTGCTATGTGTTTGTAGCACTACCCCCGGAGAAGCTGCTGGTTATTTTTGGGTGGCACATTACCTCTATATTCTCGCTGTCCAGGGTGAAAAGAGACCCCAAATAACTTCAATGTCCACACAATGCACTTCTTTTTCTGGGGTTTATTTTGCAGAACTTCAGTAGAAAAGAAGGATGAGGGGTGGAAAAGGTAGGTAGGTTCAGGTGCATAGTCACAAATAGGGAAACACTCCTGCTTCCAGCAAACAGTTCTCGTCGTCACTCTAGCCAGATAGCTAGATTCAGAGAGAGTTAGGCCGGTGTATCAGTAGATACGCCGACCTAACTTGGAATCTGCACCGTCCTAAGTTTAAGTGTATTCTCAAACTGAGATACACTTAAACCTAGCTAAGATACGACACCCTGCGCCGTCGTATCTTAGGGTGCAATATTTTGGCTGGCCGCTAGGTGGCGCTTCCGTTGAGTTTGGCGTAGAATATGTAAATGACTAGATACGCCTATTCACGAACGTACGTGCGCCCGTCGCAGTAAAGATACGCCGTTTACGTAAGGCGTTTTCAGGCGTAAAGTTATTCCATCAAATAGCTGGACTAGTTAAATATGGCCGTCGTTCCCGCCTCGAAATTTGAAAATTTTACATTGTTTGCGTAAGGCGTCCGTGAATAGGGCTGGACGTAATTTACCTTCACATCAAAACCAATACGTCCTTGCGGCGTACTTTGGAGCAATGCACACTGGGATATGTACACGGACGGCCCATGCATAAAAAACGTCAATCACGTCAGGTCACCCCCCATTAACATAAAACATGCCCCCTCAGCCTAATTTGAATTAGGCGCGCTTACGCCGGCCCCATTTACGCTACGCCGCCGTAAGTTAGAAGGCAAGTACTTTGTGAATACAGTACTTGCCTCTCTGACTTAAAGCGGCGTAGCGTAAATACGATACGCTACGCCGCCTTAAAGTTGCAGCAAGATACCTGAATCCAGCTAAGAGTGAGTATTCCTCACCCGGATAGGTCCCTCTCACTGGCCTACCACCCGGGATGGCGCACGGATTAAAGTACAGTCTCTGCCACAGACCTTTCTTTATGAGGAGACACTTTGGTCCGGAATCCTCTGCCACAGGATTCAGCACCCGGATCTCTTTAGCTTAGATTTGGTAGAACTTTTAGATCCGATTGGCGACACTGTCAGGCCTCTCGGTGCATCTTTCGATGAAGTTTCCAGGCCTTCTCCCAAGATAACAGCCTCTTGCATGGTCCTTACCAGGATAGGTCCTCCCCTGGTCTCCTTCATCAAGTGGCTTCCTCCCGCAGGACGGACAGCACAGGATCACCTTTGCAAGGCAGGCCCCAGCCAGACTACTGGGCCCACAAACTAAGTCACAGCCACTGGCCAACGTGGTCCCGGAACCAGGATTCAAGACACGCACCTCAGGCCAGGCGGGCCATGAGGCGCGTGGGACGACAGACCCCGCACTAATGGCGTCTGTCCCTTAAGTACCCCTCCCCAGCATGCACAGCGAGTAACCACTCCCACCGATTCGCTGCCGAGGGGAATACCCAATACACCTTGACCTTGCTGCTGCCACCCTTGGCCTGGGGTGGTAATGACACCCCCAGGCGAACATTGGTGGATACTCCAAGCACAGTCACGGCTGGAACAGAGGCTAAATTGCCCTTAATCACTCTTGTCTGAGCCAAATAACAGCTCAGACCCCACTAAATTTAAAGCAGCGCCTGATCAATAGGAACAGGGGGCTACATGTTTATGGAATGATTCATTATATATATATACACGTTATTTCATCCATGAGATAAATAAAATATACTTCTTAGAATTTTTGGGGGATAGGACTACTAAATGTTAAGAAGATAAAATAGGGAGCGATAAGGAGGCAAAATTCTAATCGATTCCAGGCGGAGGCGGCTCCAGACAATTTTTTTTGGGGGGTGCTTGAGGTAAACGTGAGGGTGCTAATGCTAAAGCAAAATGGACATGGAGGCCCCCAAACCCCCACGCACGCACGCACGCAAAGCCTACAGGAGCCACAGCATAGCGTTACAGTTTAAGTTCACCCACACTTTATATAAATACAAAAATTGACAGGGCAAATACTGCAGCAGAGCCCCCCCCCCCACATCAAGTGGTGTCCTTATCAGAGCCCCCCCCCCCCCCCCACAGCAGGTGGTGTCCTTATCAGAGCCCCATAGCAGGTGTCCCCATCAGAGCCCCCCCACAGCAGGTGTCCCCCTTAGAGCCTCCCACAGCAGTTGTCCCAAGATCATTAGAGCTGTACCTGTCCAATAAGTCCCTGGGAGCAGACGCATGTTGCAGGGGGTGGGGCATACGTGACATCTTCAGTTGCTAGGAGGGCGGGACTCGGAGGGCATTTCTGGGAGTGCAGGAGATGATTGGCAGCAGCTCTGGTCACCCAGAAGGCTCTCATCAGCCGCCTATGTCGGTGAGAGGAGCCGACACACACAGAGGGGGCGGGGGGCAGACAGGGGACTGCTACAGTACGGCGCGGCCGTTCCACGCGCGCCGGGCTGGAGGATTAGTGGATACAGCGCAGCAAGGCAAAGGCCCTGCTTGGGGGCCCCAGGCCAGCTGGGGGCCCCAAGCAGTTGCTTGTTTTGCCTGTCTTGTTCCGACGGGCCTGCCCATGAGGCATTGCAAGACTCTGACATTCATTGACATGACTAGGCATGATGGGAATTGTAGTTCCTGAACAACTGTAGAGCCAGAGTTTGAAGAACCCTGCTGTATACCAATACACAACCCTACACTTCCTTTATACAATTCTACAAATAGACGTATAAGTGAAATGGTAACACCTATAAATGAATATCCAGTGCAAATCAACCAATGAACTGCAAAATAGTAGTGATGGTGTCACCCCCCTCTGCAAAAATATTTTAGGAAATTGCAGAGCTTCAATGTGCAAATAATGGTGAAACCCCCTACATACAATAATAATAACAGAGATTCAAATCAACCCATGAATGAGAATATAATAGTGATGGTGTCACCCCCTCTGCAAAAGATAGGAAATATTGCAGAGCTGCGATGTGCAAATAGTGGTGAAACCCCCTATAAATAATCATAATAAAATGTACAATTGATGTACAAATTTTTCATTTTATTATAATTATATACAGGGGGTTTCACCACTATTTGCACATCGCAGCTCTGCAATATTTCCTATCTTTTGCAGAGGGGGTGACACCATCACTACTATATTGCAAAACATTGGTTGATTTGCACTAGATATTCATTTATAGGTGTTACTATTGCACTTATAAGTCCATTTGTACAATTTTATAGATGAAGTGTTGGGCTACGCTGCATCCTTTTGCTTTTTATTGATTTGTGTTAGATGAGGGAAGCAGCTAAAAAGATTCTCTTATTGCTTTTAAATTTTTTTAGTTGTATGGTTTAACTTGATTTGTTATGTCCACTGTATACTGGTAACCAGTCGCCCAGCATATTGGTGGTCAGTGTGCCCCCTGTGCCCCCTGTATGCTGGTGGTCAGTGTGCCCCCTGTATGCTGGTGCTACGTGCAGGAGAATGCTATGTACAGAGTGCAGGTCTCAGGAGGATACTATGTACAGAGTGCAGGGCTCAGGAGGATACTATGTACAGAGTGCAGGGCTCAGGAGGATACTATGTACAGAGTGCAGGGCTCAGGAGGATACTATGTACAGATTGCAGGTCTCAGGAGGATACTATGTACAGAGTACAGGGCTCAGGAGGATACTATGTACAGAGTGCAGGGCTCAGGAGGATACTATGTACAGATTGCAGGTCTCAGGAGGATACTATGTACAGAGTGCAGGGCTCAGGAGGATACTATGTACAGAGTGCAGGGCTCAGGAGGATACTATGTACAGAGTGTAGGTCTCAGGAGGATACTATGTACAGAGTGCAGGGCTCAGGAGGATACTGTGTAGAGAGTGTAGGTCTCAGGAGGATACTATGTACAGAGTGCAGGGCTCAGGAGGATACTACGTACTGTGATGGAAGATGAGAGAGATAAGAGAAGTGTTCAGCAGATTAGCAACGTTTTAGATGCGAATTTGGAGACCTGGGAGAAGTTCCGGGTGAGAGGAGAGTGGGGGAGAAGTGTATTGAGCTGAATGAGAGAAATTCCTGAAGAGAACTGAACACATCTGCGAATTAGATGCGTACCCATAGAAGATAATGGGACTGAATTCGCACCTGAGCCGCACCGCAAGACATAAAAAACGCACACGGTTTGGAGGCAATGCGCAATGCGAATGCATCGCACATATGTGAACCAGCCTCATTGAAAACAATGTATTTTGAAATGTCCTGCGAATTGGATGCGGTTTAAGCCGCACTCAATTCGCATAGGTGTGAACCTGGCCTGAAGGTTACAAGTACGTCTCAGCTTGAAGTGAGGACAAGAGAACTAATAATAGCAAACAGCTGTTATTCCTCCCTCCTAAACTCCCTCCTTCCGGCCCACTCCATCGACTGAAGAAAGATGGCCCCCTGTGTAAGGTGACCAGATTTTTAAAATGAAATCCAGGGACATATTTTTTCTTTACTAGTAATGGCAACAATCAGCACTCTCTGCCCGCCGCCGCCCGCCTCACAGCCTCTCAAGTCTTACTCTTCGGGCCCTGGCTACTACTGGATGGGGAGCGGAGGAAGATCACTCCGCCAGGGAAGGCAAGGAGATAGGCAGGTGGCTGGCCAGGATTTGAGCCAAGGCAGAAGAACATGCGAGCGAAGCTGAATGGGCATGCGCCCGAAACTGAAGAAATATTCCCTTCGCTCCGACCAGCACATGATCATCAGAAAGGGGCACAGATAATGGGAAAAATACAACCCCCCTATGCTAGTAGGCATGGCGGATCGGGGGTGTGTAATTCCATTTTTTTTATTTTAATTCTGCACTGGCTGTCTTTGAAATTGCCCCTGCCCCCTATTAAATCCAATCTGGGGACAAATCCAGGGACAGACTTGGTCTGGGGACAGTGTCCTCAATCAGGGGACTGTCCCCTGAAACTGGGGATGTCTGGTCACCCTACCCCTGTGAGTCTGAAGAGTGCCACGATGCCAAGAATAGCCTCACAGGAAGAAACCCTTATATGGACTGACCTATCAGTTTTGCTCATGTGAATGATGTCATGTTGTGCTTTAAAAAGACGCTGGAACACCGAAAGAAGCAGGGCTCCCTCTCAGCTTTCTGCATGCTTTCATGATTTGGGCCAGAGGTAGAATGGGTTTTGCCCTGAAGTTGTGTCAGGGGTTAATCAATCTTCATCAGTACAGTACTGAAAGTATCTGGAAGGGGGGGGAGGGGTAAGAAACTTACAGAGGTTGATAGAAGATCATGCAGGAAGGAGAGCTGATATCAGAACACTGAGCCATGCAGGGAGAATAACAAGAGACTGTGAATCATCAGCTATTGAAAGGCAGAGGGAGAGAGACACTTGTCAGCTGCTGGGCCCCTTCACTTCATGTTCTTCCTGCTCACTAAATTCCGGTATTCTGCTGAAAACTCTGTTCAATCTATGCTCCGAGTTGTATGACAAAGGGGCGGAGCTCCACATATTGGCCATGCCCATCCCCGACATCAGATCTTCAATCTGACAGGTCCACTCACTCTCTCTGCAGCGCTTGCCCCCCAATCACTGTCGGCACTGGATTCAAAGTCACAATGCTGTATGTCCTGTTAGGCCTTGTACACACGACTGAACATGTCCGCTGAAACTGGTCCGTCGGACCAGTTTCCGCGGACATGTCCGACCGTGTGTAGGGCCGACCGGACAATTTTCCGGCGGATCGGACAGGTTTCCAGCGGACAAAAGTTTCTTTGCATGCTAAGAAACATGTCCGCTGGAAAGCTGTCCGTCGGACATGTCCGATGGTCAGTACGACTCATCGGACATGTCCGCTGGCCCGAAATCCCGTGCATGCGTCGAAGCGATTCGACGCATGCGTTGGAAGCATTGAACTTCCGAGTTCGCGCACGTCGCCGAGTCATCGTCGCCGCCACGTCACTGCGTTTTCTGTCCGCGGGAAATTTGGTCTGATGGTGTGTACACACATCAGACCAAATTCTGCCAGCAAACATGTCTGATGAAAACGGTCCGCGGACCGTTTTCATCGGACATGTCTGGTCGTGTGTACAAGGCCTTAGGGAGTCAGCAATGGGTATGGGAGTCGCCCCTGAGTCCGGGGACTAATCCAGGGACTCATACGTTACGCCGCCGTAAATTAGGGCGCAAGTTCCGTATTCATAAAGAACTTGCGCCCTAAGTTACGACGGCGTACGTTTGTGGGCTGGCGTAAGCCCGCCTAATTCAAATGGGGATGATGTGGGCGTGTTTTATTTACCCCGCGTATTTTACGTTTTTTCCGAACGGCGCATGCACTGTTCGTGAAAGAATCCCAGTGCGCATGCTCGAAATTCCGCCGCAAATCATCATTGCTGTTGACGTGAACGTAAATTACGTCCAGCCCTATTCGCGAACGACTTACGGAAACGACGTAAAAAATTCAAAATTTGACACGGGAACGACGTCCATACTTAACATTGCGTACGCCTCATAATAGCAGGAGCAACCTTACGCCGAAAAAGCCTAACGCAAACGACGTAAAAAAATAGCACCAAGCGTTACCTAAATTTGTGAATCGGCGTATCTAGGTCATTTGCATATTCTACGCCGAAAACGATGGAAGCGCCACCTAGCGGCCAGCGTAAATATGCACCCTAAGATACGACGGTGTAAGAGACTTACGCCAGTCGGATCTTAGGCTAATGTCGGCGTATCTTGCTTTCTGAATACAGAAAGAAGATACGCCGGCGCAGCTTTGAATTTACGCGGCGTATCTATAGATACGCCGGTGCAGTGTCATATTCTGCTGCCTATCCTAGAATGCTGCGGAAGTCACGTGACGGGCAACTGCGCATGCGCAATGCGCTCCAACGGCAAATGTGATGCGTTCCAGGGGATTTACGACAGTACCCTTCAGTGAACCATCACAGTTTGTCACGGAAGAGAGAAAGAGACAAATTCACAGCGAGAGTCAAATTCACAGTTCGCCGCCACGTGACTTAGGTAGCATTCTGCGATAGAGAGCAAACGGTGACACTACACCGGCATAAATCCTTGCTGAATCCGGCCCATTGAGACGTTTCTCAGGGCTGCAGTTCCTCTGAGCTCCACAAGATGGTGATCTCACCTCTACCCAGACAGGTAGTCTCTATGGAATACAGGAAGTGATCCCGGGCACAGACAGGAAGTTCCGGGTGAGAGGTGAGTCGGGAAGAAGTAGAGAGAAGACATCACTGGAAGGGGCAGCAGAGGAGGTAATAAGATCTTATTTTCTATTTACATTAGGGTGACCAGACATCCCCAGTTTCAGGGGACAGTCCCCTGATTGAGGACACTGTCCCCGGACCAAGTCTGTTCCTGGTTTTGTCCCCAGATTGGATTTAATAGGGGGCAGGGGCAATTTCAAAGACAGTCAGTGCAGAATTAAAATAAAAAAATTTGAATCACACACCCCTGCTCCGCCGTGCCTACTAGCATAGGGGGGTTGTATTTTTTCCATTATCTGCGCCCCTTTCTGATGATCATGTGCTGGTCGGAGCGGAGGGAATATTTCTTCAGTTTCGGGCGCATGCCCATTCAGCTCCGCTCACAGGTTTTTCTGCCTTGGCTCAAATCCTGGCCAGCCACCTGCCTATCTCCTTGCCTTCCCTGCAGAGTGATCTTCCTCCACTCCCCATCCAGTAGTAGCCGGGGCCCGAAGAGTGAGACTTGAGAGGCTGTGAGGCGGGCGGCAACGGGCAGAGAGCCGCTGATTGTTGCCATTACTAGTAAAAAAAAAAATGTCCCCGGATTTCATTTTAAAAATCTGGTCACCTTAATTTACACCCAGTAACCCCGTCATGTCCGTCCTCTTCCTCCATAGTCACTGTGACGTCTTTTATCTCCAGCAGATGATGATACTCACATATATAGTGTGGAAATGTAGAATATCCCCGTATATTACAATGAGGGAATTTATGGTCTGTACCACGAGGGGAATTATTGATGTCAGTAATAGGGTTGCCACCTGTACGGCTTTCATCCGGACAGTCTGGTTTCTAAATGATGTGTACAGGTTTTCATCTGCTCCAGACCCATACAAATCATTCAGGCAAGACTGCGCCGAGAGTGATGAGATTTCTGGATGATGTGTCTCCCCTCCCCCGCCTCCCACTAGCGGCACAGTTAGGGTTGCCACCTCATCCCTTTAAACCCGAACACATATTAATTACACAGGTTCTGTGGCTGATTAAAGCGGAGTTCCGGCCACAATTTCACTTTTTAAATATAAATACCCCTGTAATACACAAGCTTAATGTATTCTAGTAAAGTTAGTCTGTAAACTAAGGTCCGTTTTGTTAGGTTGTTACAGCATTTAGACACTTTATAAAATAGAAATTGACTGGGGCCATCTTAAGTGTGGGCATCATGAAGCCAGACTGTATGACTTCCTGGATTTCAGCCTTGCAGATCTCGCACATGCTCAGTGCTGCACAAGCAGTGTAATGGACAGTACAGGTGCTATAACCTGATCTGAAACCTAAGTCACATGATTCTTCGAGACTGGGGAGTGCACAGACTCCTGGAAAGTTACGCCCACTACATTCCCAGGAGTCTGTGCGGTGTAGGTTAGGAAGCTTAAGCGCCTAGGTGCAGGAAGTGGGAAGATTAACTATTCTGCCTAGCAACAACACTTTGAAGGCATCTAAAAAAAAAAAAAAATTCTTAAAGGACTAATGACATTTTTTTAAAACTACTGATGTAATGTTATATTTATGGGTGGAACTCCACTTTAAGGTGGTAATTAAACTCACTTGTTGCCTTTCCTGCATTAAATTAGCCTTAGAACCTGTGTAATTCATATGTGTTTGAGTTTAAAGGTATGAGGTGGCAACCCTAGGCACAGTGTCAGTCCACCCCACACTAATGCTGAGTGCAGGGGGATCCGAAGAACTTTAGCGAGCCCACTGCCGCTGATTGCATACAGGAGGGAGCCCAGACAAGGGGGTGGCACTGGCAGCTGAAGAATCCAAAAGCATGGACGAGAATGCACCCATATCTACTGCCAGCTTCCTTTCTATGGCAGCAGCACACCCTTTCTCCTGGGCACAGGCTCCTCTCAGGCTGGGAGGCTGAATCGGGGCTTTAACAAAGCTCCTCTATAGGTGGGCGGAGCAAGACTACAGCCCGATCACTGCATCCTGTCCAGCTGACATCAAGGCTCACCCTGGGGCAGACTGAAGATAAAGAGGATGGATGCCACACTGCATATTCTCCTCCTGTGAGTCCCCATGTTCTGCTTTCCAAACTCTATGGGCCAGATTCACAAAAGAGATACGACGGCGTATCTCCTGATACGCCGTCATATCTTTGAGATACGATTCTCGTATCTATGCGGCTGATCCATAGAATCAGGTTACGCATAGATAGCCCTAAGATCCGACAGGTGTAACTGTGTTACACCGTCGGATCTTAGGCTGCAATTCTAGGCCGGCCGCTAGGTGGCGATTCCATTGCGGTCGGTGTAGAATATGCAAATGACTAGTTACGCCGATTCACGAACGTCCGCTTTGCCCGTCGATCTAAATTTACGTAGTTTCCGTAGAGATGCGTCACGTAAAACTAAGCATGCCCTCTAGGTGGTCTAACCAATGTTAAGTATGGCCATCGTTCCCGTGTCAAATTTTTAAATTTCACGTCGTTTGCGTAAGTCGTCCGTGAATGGCGCTGGACGCCATTTACGTTAACGTGTCGAAACCAATGACGTCCTTGCGACGTCATTTAGCGCAATGCACGTCGGGTAATTTTAGGGACGGAGCATGCGCAGTACGTTCGACGCGGGAACGCGCCTAATTTAAATGGTCCCCGCCCCATTTGAATTAGGCTGGCTTGCAAAAATCATTTTTTTTGATAATGTGGAATACTTCTATGTGTAACCTGTAAAGTCCCAGTGTATTCCTGACATTGTCATGAGCATAAACAGCAAGGGACATACAGAATTAAACCCACCTCCAGGAAAGGGAAAAGTCCACCCTTGCAGCGCTGGGGGGAAATTGCCACTTTCTTCTATGTTTCCATGTTCCATCCAGAGCTAGCTGCACTGCTCTCCTCCTCCACCCAAAGCCTCAGCATCATTGCACACCATACAGGAACATTAACCCTGTATGGTACAATGAGGATGATGGAGTGTGACCACAGCCTGTCACAAGTTTCACAGAAGCTGCAGGGGACCAATCACAGAGATTGAGGGAATCAGGAAAAGTTCGATATACACACAGAGTAAATTTGTTCCAATTTACTGTTTATTATGCTTCAGAGAAAGGAACTGTAGAATCTGCCCTCTTTTTCAAAAGTGAGCTATCAGGGGTCTGTTTAGTCCCCTGATTTTTTCCCCCTCCCAACAAGACTGTTAAAAATTTTAAAATAAATACATTTGTAAAAAAAAAAAATGACTGACACCGTCCTTTGCCCTACTGACACCGTCCTTTGCCCTACTGACACCGTCCTCTGCCCTACTGACACCGTCCACTGCCCTACTGACACCGTCCACTGCCCTACTGACACCGTCCTCTGCCCTACTGACACCATGCTCTGCCCTACTGACACCGTCCTCTGCCCTACTGACTCCGTCCTCTGCCCTACTGACTCCGTCCACTGCCCTACTGACTCCGTCCTCTGCTTTACTGACTCCGTCCACTGCCCTACTGACTCCGTCCACTGCCCTACTGACTGGAGAGGACTGAAGGTATAGTGGGGTTGGGGATCCCAGCTGATGAGGAGCAAGGAGAGGTCCGCTTTGTTTTTTGGTGTGGGTCTTTGATGTACGCTTGCCAACGAACTGAATGGCAGGTCAACATATGTCTGGGTAAGCATGTGGTGCACAAGCGGGTGATGTTTTGGCCATGTGAGATACGCTTGCGACATATGTTGCAAATAGCAACGGTGCGATCTTATGCACTCGTCTCAAAAAAAGGCCCACACCAAAGAACTTTTGGAATAATGTGGAGAGACAGCAGCGCCTTGCACATGCGGAGCTCTGCGGTGTGATGCAGTCGGTGTGCTGGCCCCTGGAGGGCATCCTGCCTCGTTGGAGATGTGCCTCCTCCTCCCTCCTATCAGGCACCCACGTAGAGTCAGTGACCTCATCATCCCCTCCCTCCTCATCACTGTAGCAAACTTGGCAGTATGCTGCAGCTGGGGGAACATGACTGCCAGATTGCTGTCCTTCTTGGGCACCGTCTCTCTCTGGGCTCACGTTACTGCCTTCCTCTAGCTGGGTACCATCATCGGAGCCTTCAAAACGCTGCGCATCCTCCTGCAGCATGTACCCAACACTGTGGTCAAACAGTTTGGGGGAATCCTCAGGAGCACATGGTGGGGCTAGGGAAGGAGTGACTGATGCCATTGAGCAGAGGGAAGAGGCCGTGTGAGAGAGGATGAGGACGGCTTGGTCATCCACTTTACCAAGTCTTCGGCATGTTGTGGCTCAACACGGCCAGCTGCCAAAAAAAGGACGAGCGTGTCCCATGGCCACGTGCTGATGAGGATGCACCGTGTCCATGACCAGCACTGTTGCCTCTAGACGCAGAGCCTGCTTTCCCCCTTTTATCGGCTTGTGACTCTCTGCCTCTCCTTGTTGTCCTTCCAGACATACTAATGGCCTGCAGCTACACAAATACTGAAAATACTTGCTGATCACTGCCTGTGGTATTAATATGAGAACACCAGCAATTGTATTCACGTAGCTTTAGGTGCACACTGTGCAAAACACATAGTACACTAAGTGAAAATACTGAAGCTAGCACAATCACCTGCCTGTCAGTATAATAGGAAGAGCATACAGGAACGAATCTAGCTAAACTCAATACAGTGTATAAATATATATACAAAACCTGGGATGCATATATATCCTCTACACACTGTAACTGCCTCGCCTGCCTGCTCTATCTAACGCAATTGAAATGACACTGTCTCTCTCTCTGTCTCTATCTTTAACCACCACCGCAACACACTACACAAGGCCGACTTCCAGGCGGCCTTATATAGTGTGGGGCGTGTACTAAATCCCCTGATGCATAATTGGCCAAAGCCACCCAGGCTTTGGCCAATTATGGCTCTCCGTATTTTGCGTGCTGTGATTGGCCAAAGCATGCGGGTCATAGTGCATGCTTGGCCAATCGTCGGCCAGCAATGCACTGCGATGCCGCAGTGAATTATGGGCCGTGACGGGCCACTCGAATTTGGCGCGAACGACCCATAACGTTCACAATTCGACAAACGAGCGAACATACGATGTTCGAGTCGAACACAAAGCTCATCCATACTTCACAGGCATCACAAACTCACAAACTCTGTGGGACTACAGAGCCCAACACATCTAGTCATCTACAGCCGGGAGTAAGTGCTGCCAGGTTACCCCAGGAGTTGTCTGACACTTTATCAGAAAGTTTTATTGGAACTTGTGTTGTGGATTCAGATATTTTGTCCATAGTGCAAGCGCTGCCCCAACATTTATTATTTGTAGATTTCTCCATTTATGAATTTATTCTATTCATTTTGGAGATAAATTCTAGTAATATGGTCCTCTAAACAAATGTAGCAGACCCTTGAGGGAGCTGCTTTGTTTGTTCAGTCCGTTACTCTGCCTTTCAACCCCAATGAACTGTCCCAGTCCATCTGGCACACCTAGCAATGTGATTAATGCAGGGCTCGACAAATCCCGGTCGCCAGGTCGCCATGGCGTCTAGAAATAGGGTCCTGGCGACTTGGCTTGTGAGCTGGCGGTGAGCCGTTGGTATTACACGTTATTACCACCAGATGTGTAAGCTGGCGCCATCTGGTGGTGGCCGTTGGTATTACAAGTTAAACAGCAATTCTAATGTAATTTTTCACTATTTTCACTGCCATATTCTTCCCTCTAATTAGAACCCCCAAACATTATATATATTTTTTATCCTAACACCCTAGAGAATAAAATGGCGATCATTGCAATACTTTCTCTCTTGCCGTATTTGCGCAGCGGTCTTACAAGCGCACTTTTTTGGGAAAAAATTACACTTTTTTTTATTAAAAAATAAGACAACAGTAAAGTTATACCCATTTTTTTTTATATTATGAAAGATAATGTTACGCCGAGTAAATTCATACCCAACATGTCACGCTTCAAAATTGCGTCCGCTCGTGGAATGCCGACAAACTTTTACCCTTTAAAATCTTCATAGGCGACGTTTAAAAAAAATCTACAGGTTGCATGTTTTGAGTTACAGAGGAGGTCTAGGGCTAGAATTATTGCTCTCGCTCTACCAATCGCAGTGATACCTCACATGTGTGGTTTTAACACCATTTACATATGCGGGTGCTGCTCACGTATGTGTTCGCTTCTGCGCGCAAGCGCTGGCTCCTAGATTCCAAGCAAATTTGTCAACCCCTGGATTAATGGAATAACTCAGCAGGAATACACAACACAGTTCTTCTTGTAGTTTATTGAAGAAAAGTAAAATTCAGGTTAACAGTCAGCCAGGACCTGTATAAGTACCCGGGACTTGGTTGAAACAGTTTAAAGAAAACGTCAGGAACACTATGCAAACAACGAAAGCAATAGGTAACAATATTTACAGATTAAATAGACTCCCCAATAACTTTTGGTGTGTGTGGGATGCTGTGGCTAAAGGGGAACACCAGGGCGGCCTACGATACCTCTAGTACACACCCAGTGAAATGATCTCAATAACAGTGATGTGTCCGCTTTAAGAGCAACCATGGTAATGTCCTGGAGGCAAAGCTTTACATTTTATTATCTTCACCGGCAATGTAGGAGCTCTGTGGACAATATTTGGATGTGGTATTCTATGAAAAGCATTAAAGGTTCCTGGGCATGGCCCCCTCACCAAATCCTGTACACAGTCAGCGGTCCCCCCCCTGAGCGATTGATTGAACTTAGATGCAGGTGTGTGGCAGTGGCATTCAGTCCTTAAACTGTTGCAGGGTGTCCTTCTTTAGCATGGACAGTCTGTTCCTCTGGGCTGGAGCTGCATGAACAATCTGTTCCTCTGGGCTGGAGCTGCATGAACAATCTGTTCCTCTGGGCTGGAGTTGCAGGCTGTTTGCCCTTTAGTAGGCCGCGATTCCACACACACATAGGCCCGGATTCAGATACATTGGAGCATCTATCGGCGGGGCGTAATGTATCTCAGATAGGTTACGCCGCCGTAAATTAGGGCGCAAGTTCCGTATTCAGAAAGAACTTGCGCCCTTGGTTACGGCGGCGTAATGTATGAGGTCCGGCGTAAGCCCGCCTAATTCAAATCTGGATGATGTGGGCGTGTTTTATTTAAACTTCATGTGACCCCGCGTATTTTACATTTTTTACGAACGGCGCATGCGCCGTTCGTGAAAGAATCCCAGTGCGCATGCTCGAAATTACGCCGCAAATCGTCATTGCTTTAGACGTGAACGTAACTTACGTACAGCCCTATTCGCGAACGACTTTTTCAAAATTCGACACGGGAACGACGTCCATACTTAACATAGGATACCCCCTCATATAGCAGGGGTAACTTTACGCCGGAAAAAGCCTAACGTAAACGGCGTAAAAAAATGCGCCGGGCGAACGTACGTTTCTGAATCGGCGTATCTACCTAATTTGCATATTTGACGCGGAAATCTACGGAAGTGCCACCTAGCTGCCAGTGTAAATATGCAGCCTAAGATACGACGGTGTAAGAGCCTTACGCCGGCCGTATCTTAGTAAAATTCTGGCGTATCTTGCTTTCTGAATACAGAAAGAAGATACGCCGGCGCTTCGTAGCACTTACGCGGCGTATCAATAGATACGCTGGCGTAAAGGCTATCTGAATCCGGGCCAAAAAGTGCAGGAGAAGCTCTACTGATGGGGTGCATGCACAAAGAGGCTCCGGCCTAGTTTCTCTGGCCCAGAT
Source organism: Rana temporaria (assembly GCF_905171775.1). Lineage (NCBI taxonomy): Eukaryota > Metazoa > Chordata > Amphibia > Anura > Ranidae > Rana > Rana temporaria. The sequence goes on along the minus strand of NC_053492.1, from coordinate 7,593,950 downwards.
TCAAAGAGATCTGCGCTATATTTGTGGAGGCGCAGGGCAACGATTTTGCCCTGCGCCCACGCAAATATTTTGCGCTGCCCTCGATTCACGGAGCAGTAGCTCCGTAAATTGCGAGGGCGTGCCGGAAAAAATTGCCCGGCGTAAGCGTGCGCAATGTAAATGATCCCGCCGGGGGCGGGAATCATTTAAATTAGGCGCGCCGAGCGTAGAGCGCATGCTCCGTCTGGAAACTTTCCCGACGTGCATTGCGGCAAATGACGTCGCAAGGACGTCATTTGCTTCAAAGTGAACGTGAATGGCGTCCAGCGCCATTCACGAATCACTTACGCAAACAACGTGAAATTCAAATTTCACGTCGCGGGAACGGCGGCTATACTTTAGCATTGGCTGCCCCTACTATTAGAAGGGGCAGCCTTACGCTAAAGATGCCGTACGGAAACGCCGTACCTTGCGTACGCAGGGCCCGCGCAACATTGTGAATCGGCGTAAGTATGCAATTTGCATACTATACGCTGACCACAATGGGAGCGCCCCCTAGCGGTCAACGCAAGAATGCAGCCTAAAATCTGCGTGGCATAAGAGCCTTATGCCACGCAGATTTTAGGCTGCAGTCGGCGTAACGAGTTCTCTGAATCAGGAGAACTTGTTACGCCGGCGCAAGTCAGCAATTGCGCTGCGTAACCTATGGTTACGCAGGCGCAATTGCTTACTGAATCTGGGCCTCTGTCTTTTTATCTCCTGCCCCACAGTCCTTTGCTGCTGCCTGATGATTGTCTCAGACTCTCCAAATAGGGAGTTTACAAACAAGCAGTTCTGAGTGTCTGTGTGTGAAGAGAGAAAGGGTGGTGAAAAAGCCCATGCTGCTGCAGCAGACAGCTGTCCCCTAATAGATTAGATCAGTTTGGAGAAGTACCTGCTACACAAATAGTAATGACAAGACAATGACCATCCTGACCATGCATGGCCTATAAAGGGCAATTATTACACTACACAGGCAGCCAATGGGCAATCATTACAATATGCAGCCAACACAATTATGGAATGCAGGGGTCAGGAGTATGGAGCAAAGAGCTGGTCGAGAGGAAGAAAACATCCCTCAGCCTGCCATGAAGAATATGTTCCATCATTGGTGTCAGAGGGAGGAAAATACTAAAAGTTCCAAGGGAAGTAGAGGAGCTAAGGGGTCTCTCAGTAGGTAGTGTGACTAAAGTGAGCCTCTACGAGTTTACTGTATCTGAAGGACTTTGGGACCCTAAGGAGGAAGTGTAGCTGAAGGACTGTGGGAGCCTCTTGGGGAGTAATAGGGCTGAAGAACTTTAAGAAGTTAGTAGGGCTAAAGGGTATTTGATGCCCCTGAAGGGGTAGTCAGGCTACAAGGCTCTGAGGTAAGGGGGGCTTTAGGGCTATTAGGGGCTCTTGGTCTCTGATGGTCCTCAAACCCCACCTGCACTTATTTTTCTGACCTCCTTAAAAGGATTGTAAAAGCTCTTTTTTTTTTTTTTTTTTTTAATATACTTACCTCCTCTGTGCAGTTGGCTTTGCACAGAGCAGCTCGAATCCTTCACTTCTCAGGTCCCTCTTTGCTACTCCTAGAACCTCCCTCCTTTGAGTGCCCCCTCAGCCAGCAGCTGGCTACAGGGGGCACCTAAGCTGAGTCAGAGCTCTGTGTATCCATTTAGACATGGAGCCCTGACCTGGCCCCGCCCCCCTCTCTCCCCTGATTGGCTGACTGACTTTGATGGACAACAACAGGAGCCAACTGCTCTGTCTTCACCAATCAGGAGGAGTGTACTGGATGGCTGAGGGGGATCGTGGACATCGCTGGAGAGAGAAGGGGCTCAGGTAGGTACTTGGGTGGCGCTGGAGAGGCTGCTACACACAGAAGGTTTTTTATCTTAATGCATAGAATGCATTAAGATAAGAAACCTTCTGCCTTTACAACTCCTTTAAAGAACACCTGCCAGCAAGTGAAAGAAACCTTAACCTCACCATCTCACTTTTCAAGAAATATGTTGCAGGATACAAAGTAGACCAAGGCCCCGCACACACGAGAGGATCGATACGCTGGAATTGATCCGCGGACCGGTTTCAGCGGATAGATCCCCTGGTGTGTACGATCCAGCGGATCTTTTTCCGCTGATTTTTTTCCCCGGGGATGGATTTCCAGCGGATCAAAATTTCTTGACATGCTAAGAAATCGATCCGCTGGAATCCAGTCCAACGGATTGATCCGCTGGTCTGTACAGACTCACCGGATCAATCCTTTCCGAATCCATCCCCCGCATGCGTCGTAATGATTCGACGCATGCGTGGAAGTCCTTATATCACAGCGTCGAGCGCGTCGAGCACGTCGACGCGTCATCATCACGGCGCGACACGTCACCGCGGACGGAATTCCGCGGGGATTTTGATCTCATGGTTAGTACAACCATGAGATCAAAATCCGCCAGAGGATTTATCCGCGGAAATGGACCTCCGGACCGTTTCCGCGGATAAATCCTCTCGTGTGTACTAGGCCCAAGAGAACAAACATATAGTTACATAGTAGGTGAGGTTGAAAAAAGACACAAGTCCAACCAATGTGTGTGATTATATGTCAGTATTACCTTGTATATCCCTGTATGTTGTGGTCGATCAGGTGCTTATCTAATAGTTTCTTGAAACCATTGATGCCCCCGCTGAGACCACCGCCTGTGGAAGGTAATTCCACATCCTTGCTGCTATTACAGTAAAGAACCCTCTACGTAGTTTAAGGTTAAACCCCTTTCCTTCAAATTTTAGTGAGTGGCCATGTGTCTTGGTAAACTCCCTTCCACAAAAAAGTTTTATCCCTATTGTGGGGTCACCAGTACTGTATTTATTAATTGAAATCATATCCCCTCTCAACCGTCTCTTCTCCAGAGAGAATAAGTTCAGTGTTCGCAACCTTTCCTCATAACCTCAAGACCCTTTATTAGCTTTGTTGCCCTTCTTTGTACTCTCTCCATTTCCAGTACAGCCTTCCTGAGGATTGGTGCCCAGAACTGGACAGCATACTCCAGGTGCGGCCTGACCAGAGTCTTGTAGAGCGGGAGAATTATCTTTTTATCTCTGGAGTTAATCCCCTTTTAAATGCATGCCAATATTCTGTTTGCTTTGTTAGCAGCAGCTTGGCATTGCATGCCATTGCTGAGCGTATCATCTACTAGGACCCCCTGGTCCTTTTCCATCCTAGATTTCCCCAGAGGTTCTCCCCCCAGTGTATAAAATGCATTCATATTTTTGCTACCCAAATGCATTATTTTACATTTTTCTACATTGAACCTCATTTGCCATGCAGTTGCCCACCCCTTTAATTTGTTCAGATCTTTTTGCAAGGTTTCCACATCCTGCAGAGAAGTTATTGCCCTGCTTAGCTTAGTATTGTCTGCAAATACAGAGATTGCACTGCTTACCCCATCCTCCAGGTCATTTATGAACAAATTAAACAGGATTGGTCCCAGCACAGAACCCTGGCAGACCCCATTACCCATCCCTGACCATTCCGAGTATTCCCCATTTATCACCACCCTCCAAACTCGCCCTTGTAGCCAGTTTTCAATCCATGTACTCACCCTATGGTCCATGCCAACGGACCTTATTTTGTACATTAAACGTTTATGGGGAACTGTATCAAATGCTTTTGCAAAATCCAGATACAATCCAGATACACCACGTCTACGGGCCTTCCTTTAGCTAGATGGCACTCACCTCCTCATAGAAGGTTAGTAGATTGGTTTGGCAAGCACGATTCCTCATGAATCCATGCTGATTACTGCTAATGATACTGTTCTCATTACTAAAATCTTGTATATAGTCCCTTATCAACCCCTCCAACAGCTTACATACTATTGATGTTAGGCTAACTGGTCTGTAATTCCCAGGGATGTATTTTGGGCCCTTTTTAAATATTGGCGCTACATTGGCTTTTCTCCAATCAGCTGGTGATAAAGATGGGGGCCCTGTCCCAAGACAGGATAACCTGTACTGCTTCACTGGCTCAAATTGTATAGCAAGAATGCGCACACAGCCTGCTTGTTTCGTTCCCAATGTGTAAAAGAGAATGAACTGCAGCTGGGGAGCTGCTTTATTGGCAAATGACATCACAAAACATATGCATTCAGATTGGTTCAGATTATACATTCACTCCCATTTAGGGCCGAAACAACTAATCGATTAATCGACAACTAATCGATTATGAAATTAATCGATTACAATTTTCATAATCGATTAATCGGCCAGTAACATAATGGGGTTAAAAAAATAAAATTAGTATTAGTACAAAAAAGCAAATCGCTACTGTAAATATTACTTTCACTGTCCCACAGTAAAAAAAATGAACCCCTTACAGTAGCGATTATTTGCTCTTTTTGTACTTATTTTTTTTTTTTAACCCCATTATGTTACTAAACATCTCAGGTCTGGGTCACACCTCTGTTTTTTGGTGCTTTTTGCAGAAACACACTACAGTTCATTTACATGTTTTCCTATTGGACACGGTCACATCCATGATTTTTTTTCAGCTGCTGCGTATTTGGAAAGGGCAAGGACTTTTCAACGCAAAACGGTGCTATTTTGTTTTTTTTGGTTCAATATACTTCAATGGAGAAGCTGCAGAAAAGCATGTAATGTGTTTTTTTGCGGCAATTTGTGTTTTGTAATCTGCCCAACAACAAATTGACCCCAAAAAAATTAAAAATGCTAATTTTTTTTTTTGTCTATTATGCGATTAATCAAAACAATAATCGGCCAACTAATCGATTATTAAAATAATCGTTAGTTGCAGCCCTACTCCCATTTACCCCCTCCCCCCCTGTGACGTCTGTAGCACATGGCACACATTGCTAAAGTCCAGGGGCCATCTTTATTTCAGACGATGGTGTGGGCTATGGGAGGAGCTGTCTAGGAGCAAGGGGCAAGGAGTGGAAGTCCATATTTGGAAACAATTCTCTGGTCACGGGACATAAATTCCTTCAGTCGGATGGAGACAGGAAGGGGGGGTTAGGTTGAACACATTTGGAAGATGGAATCTGAACTCTCCTTTGTCCTTTTTCCAATGCTGAGTTATAATTTCTTTAAATCATCATATCTGATATAAAATTCTCAAGGAAAACTAAACACTATTGTGACATATATCTTTTACACATGCATATATATAATGAATATAAAAACAAATCAAAAGAATATAAAATAAATTAAAATAATATAAGCAGAGAAAACATTTTAGTGGTTCTAATAAAAGAATTAGCTTAATTAAAAAATAGGTATTTTAGCCTAATCCATCACACTGGTACCATTCCAGTCAGTAACAATTACGAACAATGGTCTGGCAATTACTTGACGGAGTACCTGAGTACCCTCGAGTGCAAGCCACCTGGTCCCGGTGATTTATTAATGTTAAGTTTCCCTAATGTTAATTTTAATTCTGTCCTCTGTTAACCATGGAGGTGCTTCCGTTTATGTGTCATGAGGATAGACATTGCAGTTTTGGTTACTGAAGCCCCCGATTCCCTCGTGAAGACTGAGGAGAAGAATAAATTCAATACCTTTGCACCTCCCCATCCTTTGTAACCAGATGCCCTTCCTCATTTTTTATGGGGCCAATATGGTCTGTCCTCCCTTTTTTACTGTTTACATACTTAAAGAATTTCTTGGGATTTATTTTGCTCTCCTCCGCTATGTGTCTTTCCTGTTCTATCTTAGCCGCCCTAATTGCACCCTTACATTTCTTGTTGCATTCTTTATAAAGTCTGAATCCTGATAATGATCCCTCAACCTTGTATTTTTTTGAGGCCTTCTCCTTTGCTTTTATATGCATTTTTACATTGAGTTAAGCCATACAGGACTTTTGTTCGCTCTTTTAAATTTATTACCCAATGGGATGCATTGGCTAATGTCATTATTTAATTTGCTCTTAAAGCAAGCTCATCTCTCCTATGTGTTCTTTGTTCCTAAGATTCTATCCCAATTTATGCCTTCTAGCAAGGTTCGTAGTTTAGGGAAGTTGGCTCTTTTGAAATTCAGTGTCTTTGTATTCCCCTTATGTTTCCTATTTGTGTGATTTATACTGAAGCCAATTGACCTGTGATAGCCGTTACCTAAATTGCCCCATATTTCCACATCCGTGATAAGGTTTGTATTGTTGGTAATCAGTAGATCCAGTAACGCTTTATTTCTAGTTGGTGTGTCTACCATCTGTCTCATAAAATTGTTCTGCAAGACATTTAGGAACTGGCGAGCCTTAGGCCTCGTACACACGACCGAACATGTCTACTAAAACTGGTCCATCGCACCAGTATCCGCGGACATGTTCGGTCGTGTGTACGGCCGACCGGACAATTTTCCGGCGGACAAATGTTTTTTAGCATGCTAAGAAACATGTCCGCTGGAAGCCTGTCCGTCGGACATGTTCGATCGTCTGTACGACTCACCGGACATGTCCGCTCGGCCGAAAGCCCTTGCATGTGTCTAAGTGATTCGACGCATGCGTGGAAGCATTGACCTTTCAGGGTCGCGCACGTCGGCGCGACGACGGCGCGGCCACGTCACTGCGTTCGCTGTCCGTGGGAAATTTGGTCTGATGGTGTGTAAAGCCATCAGACCAAAATCCGGCAGCGGACATGTCCGATGAAAACGATCCGCGTCGTGTGTACGAGGCCTTAGATGAATGCGTGGTTCCCTCCGCCCTGTCTATGTCTGGATAATTAAAAACCCCCATTATAATAACACTTCCCATCCTTTCTGCTGATCCAAATTGTGGTAGGAGATCCGTCTCCCCTCCTCCCTCCGGTTAGGGGGCCTATAGCATGCTCCCAATATTATTTTCCCCTTAGCTTCATTCGTTTGGAGCTCTACCCATAAGGATTCCACCTCCTCCCTAGCTCCTTTAGTAAAGTAATCTCTCACATCCACTTGTACATTATTCTTGATATATAGGCATACTCCTTCCCCTTTTTTACCCTCTCTAGCCCTGCGATAAAGGGTATACCCTTGAATGGTTGCCAGACAATCATGAGAGCTGTTGAACCAGGTCTCTAAAATTCCCACAAAATCCCAAATCTCCTCGTACAACAGTATCTCTAGTTTACCCATCTTGTCCACAAGGCTCTTGGCATTGGTGAACATTCACCTACCCCCTGCTGTCCTCCTCCTACCCACATTGGGCTGCCATTGGAGGAAAGAGAACAGGCTCCTCCCTCACAGCTCTCTACTCCACCACCATCCTCCTCCTGCTATCTAGTCCAATTAATTCTCTTACTGCAGAGACAGTGACATCACTCCTGTCAGTTAACAGGATGCTGGAGATTGGAGCCTTGCAGACAGAGATCTGGCAATTATCCTGTTTAGCCAACAACTCCGGCCCAAAAAGTCAGCAAGTTCCCCTTTCTGGACATCATGATGACCCTACATTGTCCTCACAGCACTGCCTCAGAGCAAACAAGTCAAAGGAAGGATCATGTTTATCATTCCTTGTCTGCAGATCAAATCCAGTTCAGAAACTAAACAAACCCAACAGAGGGTCCCAGGACCTCAAAAGTGTAGCAAACACTAAAAAGTGTAGACTAAATGTGTACCCATGGGGGACAGTAGTTCTTAAATGTACAGCAACCCTCCTATTACCCCCTCACATCCACATCCTATTATTGTGTGACCAATTCCATCCAAATAATTTGTACTTTAATTTCCCAAAGTTATCCATCTCCAAGGAGACCTGTATAGATCAAATGACGGCACCCATGAGGATGGAGGAGGACCGGAGTCACATGACTGAGAAGATACTAAACCTCACCCTGGAGATCATCTACCTGCTGACCGGAGAGGTGAGGAGGATTCTGGGAGGTCACATGACATCACTCTTATCTCTATTAATAAAACACAGACCTGACCGGGGAGGTGAGGAGGATTCTGGGAGTCTAACATGATATTCTATTGGTTCCTCAATACAGAGATTTCCTCTTGTGAAGTCAGGTGATCATATGACCATCACAGTGCCTCCATGTGACTCCCTAAAACCTGAGAGACACAACATGGAGAAGATTCTAGAAGTCACCAAGAAGATGATGGAGCTGCTGACAGGAGAGGTGAGCGGTGCCGGGAATTCTGGGACATTATCCAGTAACAGACAAGGGGTGTGTCTGGATGGTGACTGTATCATTGTGTGTGTCAGGTTCCTATAAGGTGTCAGGATGTCACTGTCTATTTCTCCATGGAGGAGTGGGAGTATTTAGAAGGACACAAGGATCTCTACAAGGACGTCATGATGGACAATCAGCCGCCCCTCACATCACCGGGTAAGAGGAGACTTTATTGTAAAGGAGAGAGCAGTACGGAGGCTCCACCTAGATCCCCCATCATCTGATAAACACATAGAAACAATGTATTCAGTCAGTGTGTGTGTTTCCTACAGATGGATCCAGTAATGGGAACCCACCAGAGAGATGTCCCCGTCCTCTGTATTCCCGGGATTCCACACAGGAAGGTCACACCATCCCTCACCATCATCAGGTAGATGAGGAACAATCACTGATAGTATCATTGGGATCTGTACATTATCTGCATTGTTACCATTGATGTCATTTTTTTTTCTATATTCAGAGTGGAGACCTGAGATATTATAAAGTTGAAGTTAAAGAAGAGATACATGATGAGGATGGGGTGATGGAGAAGTCATTGTTTCTAAAAGGACACAAAGATCTGTACCAGGACACCATGGTGGAGTCATCCAGCTACAGAAACCCACCAGAGAGATGTCCCCGTCCTCTGTATTCCCGGGATTCCACACAGGAGGATCACACCATCCCTCAACATTACAAGGTTGGTGGCATCTAGAACATGGAATCATAGAGGTGATGTGTTGATTTTTTATTTGATGTCACAAGATAAAAGCTTATGTTTTACAGTTATTATTTTCAATAATTTTCTTGGTGCAGGGTGAAGATCTGATAGATATAATCCAATTTGAGGTGAAATCAGAAGAAGAAGAAGAGAGGTATGTGAGGGATGATCAGCAGTCTATGGAGGAGGATGGAATAACGGGGACATTTATAGAGGAGGACACTCCTACAGAGATCAGCACAGGTGGGTCATTAACACTGAATCCATTCCTCCACCCATACTGCTCACTGATTGGTCCAGAGTAGGGCGGGGACTGGGTGATATCAGCCTGTAATCCCCTGGTCACTTTCCTGAGCTGTGTTCCCCGTCCTGTATTCCTGTATTTCTCTGGGATAATCTTCCTTCTCTGTGCTGCAGACACAATTTATGTCTCTAGACTGGATTTATGGAGATTCTGGGGTTCAGCTGGCAGCAGAATGTTGTTTTTCACCATAGATGTTACTAGGCACCTGGGTTATGGACTTTGGGTCTTCTTCCATATGCCTGAGTCTAGCAAGATCTCTGACAGAACAATTCTCCTAGGATTTGTTCTGTTTGCTGTCTGTGTCGGGTGGAGGGATATGTCTGTATAGTCTCAGACCCAAGTCACTGAGTGAAGGAGATGGGAGGCTGTTAGGTAAACCGTTAACTTTCCACTGATTTATTGAATAAAAATATTATGAGTCCTGACCTTTACACTTAGGGATGGGCGAGCGGTTCGGACAGAGCATAAGTTCGGCCCGAACATCACTCATTTGCCGAACACTCAAATTCTCTATGCGCTCAGCGGGATGTTCGCCGGTTGGGCACACAGTCAATAGGTTATTAAGGAGTGGGGCTTGAATACTGGACACTGCATCCTTAACAACGGATGAGCCAGCAGCTGTCAGCTGGCTTCCCCACTGACATTTGAATGAAAAAAATAAATAAATAAACATTGCCGAATAAGCCGGCAACCGAAGGAAAAAAAATGGATGGGGACCCCAAATCCATTCCAGTCCATTATCCATGTACACAGCCTGGCAGGCCAGGAAAGGAGGGTGACAAGCAATTGGTCCCCTCCTAAACCATACCACATGCCCTTTAACATGGGGGGTGCTTTAAGGCAGAGTGGCTCTGCCCCCCACCCCAAAGCACCCTGTTTCCATGTTGATGGGGACATGGGCCTCTTCCCCGCAACCCTGAGAAGAAGCCTCTTCCCCGCAACCCTGAGAAGAAGTGGTTATGGGGGGGGGGGTCTGTGGAACGGGGGCTTATCATAATCTGGAACCCCCTTTAACAAAGGGCACCAGATCCTGCCCCTCTATGTGAACGAATATGGTACCTCTACCCAGTCACCCAATAAAAACCAGTGTAGTGTAAAAAAAACAGGAGCCAGTTTTTGACAAGCCATTTATTAAAAAACAATGTCCTTTAAATTAGATCCATCATCAATCATGACGCCTGCCGCACCGCCGGACCCAAAAAAAGAAAATACAAATGCTCCACCCGCGATGAAAGCTAACTTCTGACTGCCTGCTCTGCCATCTGACAGTTCTTAAATAGGTAAGGAACAGAGCCACCTGGTGATGTCACCAGGTGGAACCTTCCCCTTAGCTATTTAAGAACTGTCAGACCGAGGAGCAGGCAGATAGAGGTTGGCCTCCATGGCGGGTGGAAGTTTTTTTTTTTCTCTCTCTTTTTGGGTCTGGCGGTGTGCCAGGCGTCATGATTGATCTACATTGGCGGACATTACATAGTTACATAGTAGGTGAGGTTAAAAAAAAACACAAGTACATCAAGTTTAACCTACATTTTTTTTTTAAATAAAGGACTTGTCAAAAACTGGCTCCTGTTTTTTTTGTACACTACATATATGGGTAGAGGACCAATGTACCCGATATTCATTCACATTGGGGGGCTGCTGATAAGCCCCCTATGGCAGACCCCCACAATCACCTCCCAGGGTTGTTGGGAAGAGGCCCTTGTCCCCATCAACATGGGAACAAGGTTCTTTGGTGTGGGTGGCTGCATGTTACATAGTCCTGACCATTGCCCTATATACTGTACTCTATGTTGTACTGTATATTACTTAGTTCTTACACCTGCACTACATACTCTATTTTGTACGTTACATACTCCTGACCCCTGCACTATATATTCTATGCCAGGATTCGACAAAATCTGGGCAACCCGGTCGCAATTGCGACTAGAATTGGTGACCTGGCGCACGGGGAAAAAAGCTTAGGCCTGCAGAAGGCCGCAAATCTGCAGCCTCAATTACCGGCCGGTGCGGCCCGACGCGATCACGCGGTGGGGAAGTAGGGGCGCACAAAGACACAGGATGGGGTATCCTGTGTCTCCGTGCGCCCCCACCTCCCCTTCCGGCTGATAATTGATAATTAAGCTTTGCGGCCTTCTGCAGGCCTATGCTTCCTTCTGTGATCTGGCACCATCTTGTGGTGGCCGTTGGCATGACAAGTAAATCAGCAATTCTAATGGAGCTTCCCCAGTGTTTTCACTGCCATCTCCTTCCCTCTAATTAGAGCCCCCAAACATATATCTTTTTTTATTCTAACACCCTAGAGAATAAAATGGCGGTCTCTGCAATACTTTCTGTCACACCGTATTTTGCGCAGCGGTCTTACAAGCGCACTTTTTTGGGAAAAAATAAACTTTTTTTTTTATTAAAAAAATAAGACAACAATAAAGTTAGCCCAATTTATTTTTTTATATTGTGAAAGTAAATATATACCGAATAAATTGATACAAACATACTCCTGGAACAGATTATGCTTGTAATCCGAGGTTCAACTGTACTCCGTATTGTACATTACATAGTACTGACCCCTGCACTATATGCTGTACATACAATAACCCAATGATGGTGGTCTTCAGGATCAGTCCTAAATCATGGACTAAATAAGGAAGTGCAGGACTTCTTGTGTTGGGAGGATGGCAATGAGTGATAGAGGGGGATGGGGACACTCGTCCTATAATCCCCTCATCACTGTCACTCCTATAATAGACAGTTCTCGTTGTTTCCTCACTCTCTGACTAAGGCCCATGAATAAAGAAATGATCTGGTAGGAGATCAGAGGACCCATTTACTAGTTACCTTGAGGGGGAATTGTAAGATCCTCAGAGACAAAGCTGCCTGATGTGGGCGGAGTCCTGGTTTAGGGGAACCAATCTGCTCATGTCTAGTAATAATCTTTTTATTTCTATTTTAGTAGATGGACGGGAGATGAGGAAAACCTCAGAGGATTGTCTCACTTTGTCTCCAGACTGTAAAGTAGAAGATGAGGACATCACACAGTATAGTCCAGGAGAAAACCCGACTACCTCAAATGTACATCCGGCACCACACAGTGTAGATGGCCCATCGTATTCCTCTTATCCTGAGGAACCTCAGACTGTGCGGGACGGTGCCGGACCATCGTATTCCTCTTATCCTGAGGAGCCTCAGACTGTGAGGGACGGTGCCGGACCATCGTATTCCTCTTATCCTGAGGAACCTCAGACTGTGAGGGACGGTGCCGGACCATCGTATTCCTCTTATCCTGAGGAACCTCAGACTGTGAGGGACGGTGCCGGACCATCGTATTCCTCTTATCCTGAGGAGCCTCAGACTGTGAGGGACGGTGCTGTCCTTCCAACAGAGAAGAGGTTTTCGTGTACTGAGTGCGGGAAGTGTTTCCATTATAAATCTCGTCTTAATTTGCATAAAAGATCTCACACAGGTGAAAAAACGTATTCCTGTCCTGAGTGCGGGAAATGTTTTTCACGCAAGTACAATCTTCAAACGCATCAGAGATCTCACACAGGTGAGAAGCCGTATTCATGTCCTGAGTGCGGGAAATGTTTTTCTGTGAAGTCTCATGTTTATAGACATCAGATTTCCCACATGGAGGAAAAGCCATATTCCTGCTCTGAGTGTGGGAAATGTTTTTCACAGAAGTCCAATCTTTACAGCCATCAGAGATTGCACACCAGAGAGGAGTCGTATTCCTGCCCTGAATGCGGGAAATATTTTTTAGACAAGTCCAGTATTTACAGGCATCAAAGATCTCACACAGGGGAGAAGCCGTATTCCTGTCCTGAGTGTGGGAAATGTTTTTCACAGAAGTCCAATCTTTACAGCCATCAGAGATTGCACACGGGGCAGAAAACGTATTCCTGTCCTGAGTGCGGGAAATGTTTTTCAGGAAAGTCCCAACTTTACACACATCAGAGATCTCACACGGGTGAGAAGCCATATTCTTGTCCTGAGTGCGGGAAATGTTTTTCACGGAAGTCCCATCTTTACACACATCATAGATTACACACAGGGGAGAAGCCGTATTCTTGTTCTGAATGCGGTAAATCTTTTTCAGACAAGTCTAGTCTTTACAGACATCAGAGATTACACACAGGGGAAAAGCCATATTCCTGTCCTGAGTGCGGGAAATGTTTTTCACAGAAGTCCAGTCTTTACACACATCAGAGATCTCACACGGGGGAGAAGCCGTATTCCTGTCCTGAGTGCGGGAAATGTTTTTCAAAGAAGTCCAGTCTTTTCAAACATCAGAAATCTCACACAGGAGAGCAGCCGTTTTCCTGTCCTGAGTGAGGGAATTGTTCATCACTGAGGTTCTGTCTTCCTGTACATCAGGGATCCCACACAACCCTTGAGGTCTATTAGTGCCTTGAGTGCGGGAAATGTCTTCTATATGAATGTTGCTGGACATCACAGCTCTCATGTGGGGAAGAAGCACACCCTGATATACACCTCAGATATACTCCATGGCTGATCTTCATCATGTAAGAAACACTTCATAAGGAGATCAGAGATCACCAAAGACATGGATGAAGTGTTGTACCGTGTTGGCCATTGATAGCAGTAGAAAAATAAAAATTGAGTCATTACCTTTCATTGGCTGAGTACATTTTGTGGTGTAAAATTTCACACACTGTTTGAAGTAGTTGAACAAATGTGTATAGCGCAACTTTTTAGCGGATATATACCATAAAGTGCAATGACTCAACAAGTAAACATTTGTATATGACATAAAGTGCAATACAATGCAAAGTTATTCAAATCCTACAGTTTATTCAAAAAGGCATAATACAGGCTTACCCTACTTTTAGGTATACAATGGGACCAGAGCATGTATGTAAAATGAAAATGTACTTAAAGTGAACCAATACCCTTTTTCACTTCTTAATGCATGTACTGCATTACAATAGTCATTTACAGGCATAACCGATTACCTAGGCAAGCTGCCGACCTTAAAATTGGATATGTTGTAGTCCCTCTCAGTGCTCCGCAATTTTGGTGTCCCTCTCAATTATGGTTCGGGAGCAGTGCCCTCTCAAACTGACCAAGATTTGCCATAGACGCCAATGTTAAAAACCGGGAGCAGTGCGATGTCAAGTTGACCAAGATTCATCATAAGTTACACTATCCATCCATATCATTATGCTTTATTTGCTGAGAAATCACTCTGAAAATCAAACTCTAGCATTTCTGGCCATGGCCATCGTGAGCAAGGGCAGATGAATCATGTAGCAATTATTTCCTGGAATCCATCTGCCCTTAGTTAAAGCGGAGTTCCAGACACAATTTCACTTTTTATATACCCCTGTAATATACAAGCTTAATGTATTCTAGTAAAGTTAGTCTGTAAACTAAGGTCCATTTTGTTAGGTTGTTACAGCATTTAGACACTTTATAAAATAGAAATTGACTGGGGCCATCTTAAGTGTGGGCATCATGAAGCCAGACTGTATGACTTCCTGGATTTCAGCCTTGCAGATCTCGCACATGCTCAGTGCTGCACAAGCAGTGTAATAGGTTTCAGGTCAGGTTTCAGCACCTGTACTGTCCAAGTCACATGATTCTTCGAGACTGGGGATTGCACAGACTCCTGGAAAGTTACACCCACTACATTCCCAGGAGTCTGTGCGGTGTAGGTTAGGAAGCTTAAGCACCTAGGTGCAGGAAGTGGGAAGATTAACTATTCTGCCTAGCAACAACACTTTGAAGGCATCTAAAAAACATATTTTTTTTTCTTAAAGGACTAATGAATTTTTTTTAAAACTACTGATGTAATGTTATATTTATGGGTGGAACTCCACTTTAAGGCATGCATGAAGGAGAGCGTGCGTAGCTGAGAAAACTTCCTGAATGATATCAATTTCCTAGACCAGGAAATAACTCCAGCAAAGACCCCCAAAGGTCCGTGGACACTTTACAAGCAGACTCCAATGCTGCTTGTTCCGGGTTTAGGAAAAAACAGTTATTCCTATGTTAGTCTCAAATGAATAGCTTAAAATCCATAACAAGGACTCCCATAGTGCAGTAGTTTATTAAAAAATAAAAATAGACATGATAAAAAAAGCCACTCACAAAAGGTATAGGAGTCATCAGACTCAATAAAGCATCAAAGGAATACCAATATGGCTAGGGTTGTCCCGATACCACTTTTTTAGGACTGAGTACAAGTACCGATACTTTTTTTCATGTAGTCGCCGATACCGAATACCGATCCTTTTTTTAAATGTCATGTGACAGTTTTCAAACCACAATGCAGACTAAGGATATTTTCTTTAGAATTATGAAGAACTCTAACTCAAGACATTATAAAAGAATAAAAATCAGTAAAAATGAATAAAAATGTTTTATTTGCTTGTCACGCAGTAGTAAAAAACTCAAAGAATTTTCATAGAACATGTTGATAAATACAAAAAAAGTATTCTATTTAGGTATCGGGAGCATTTGCGCGAGTACGAGTACTCCCGCAAATACTCGGTATCGGTCCCGATACCGATACTAGTATCGGTATCTGGAAAACCCTAAATATGGCCAACACAGGAAATGATGTCACCCACTTCTGTTCCTACGTGTTACGTCACATGACTTCATCAGGATCCCTATTGCACTTTATGTCATATGCAAATGTTTACTTATTGAGTTATTGCACTTTAAAGTGTGTGTGTGTGTGTGTGTGTATGTGTGTATATATATATATATATATATATATATATATATAGATCTATCTGCTAATAAGTTGCGCTTCACTAAATGATCTTGTTGATTTTTACATAGTGGAGCACTGTGAGTGTTTAAGTTAGCAACTTGATACACATACAGTGCCTTGCGAAAGATATAAAACTGTAATTTTTTTTTAAGAATCAAAAACAAGTGGGACACAATCATGAAGTGGAACGAAATTTATTGAATATTCCAAATTTTTTTAACAAATAAAAAACTGAAAAATTGGGCGTGCAAAATTATTCAACCCCTTTACTTTCAGTGCAGCAAACTCTCTCCAGAAGTTCAGTGAGGATCTCTGAATGATCCAATGTTGACCTAAATGACTAATGATGATAAATAGAATCCACCTGTGTGTAATCAAGTCTCCGTATAAATGCACCTGCACTGTGATAGTCTCAGAGGTCCGTTTAAAGCGCAGAGAGCATCATGAAGAACAAGGAACACACCAGGCAGGTCCAAGATACAGTTGTGGAGAAGTTTAAAGCCGGATTTGGATACAAAAAGATTTCCCAAGCTTTAACCACTTAAGCCCCGGACCAATATGCTGGCTAAAGACCCAAGGGGTTTTTACAGTTCGGGACTGCGTCGCTTTAACAGACAATTGCGCGGTTGTGCGACGTGGCTCCCAAACAAACTTGGCGTCCTTTTTTCCCCACAAATAGAGCTTTCTTTTGGTGGTATTTGATCACCTCTGCGGTTTTTATTTTTTGCGCTATAAACAAAAATAGAGCGACAATTTTGAAAAAAAAACAATATTTTTTACATTTTGCTGTAATAAATATCCCCCAAAAACATATATATAAAAAAAAATTTCCCTCAGTTTAGGCCGATACGTATTCTTCTACATATTTTTGGTAAAAAAAATCGCAATAATCGTTTATCGGTTGGTTTGCGCAAAATTTATAGCGTTTACAAAATAGGGCATAGTTTTTTTGCATTTTTATTTTTTTTACTAGTAATGGCGGCGATCAGCGATTTTTTTCGTGACTGCGACATTATGGCGGACACTTCGGACAATTTTGACACATTTTTGGGACCATTGTCATTTTCACAGCAAAAAATGCATTTAAATTGCATTGTTTATTGTGAAAATGACAGTTGCAGTTTGGGAGTTAAACACAGGGGGCGCTGTAACATTTAGGGATCAGTGTGTATGTGTTTACAACTGTAGGGGGGTGTGGCTGTAGGTCTGATGTCATCGATTGTGTCTCCCCTATAAAAGGGATCACTCGATCGATGCGCCGCCACAGTGAAGCACGGGGAAGCCGTGTTTACATACGGCTCTCCCCGTTCTTCAGCTCCGGGGAGCGATCGCGACGGAGCGGCTATAAACAAATAGCCGCGCCGTCGTCCCGGATCGCTCCCCGAGCGGACCCGACCTCCGCATGTACCGGGGGGGGGGGGGTCCCGATCGGACCCCCCACCCACGTCTAGGCAGGCACGTACAGGTACGTTGATGTGCCTGTCCGTGCCATTCTGCCGACATAAATGTACATGAGGAGATCGGGAAGTGGTTAAACTTGCCAAGGAGCACTGTGCAAGCGATAATATTGAAATGGAAGGAGTATCAGACCACTGCAAATTTACAAAGACCTGGCCGTCCCTCTAAACTTTCAGCTCATACAAGGAGAAGACTGATCAGAGATGCAGCCAAGAGGCCCATGATCACTCTGGATGAACTGCAGAGATCTACAGCTTAGGTGGGAGACTCTGTCCATAGGACAACAATCAGTCGTATACTGCACAAATTTGGCCTTTATTGAAGAGTGGCAAGAAGAAAGCCATTTCTTAAAGATATCCATAAAAAGTGTCGTTTAAAGTTTGCCACAAGCCACCAGGGAGACACACCAAACATGTGGAAGAAGGTGCTCTGGTCAGATGAAACCAAAATCAAACTTTTTGGCAACAATGCAAAACTTTATTTTTGGCGTAAAAGCAACACAGCTCATCACCCTGAACACACCATCCCCACTGTGAAACATGGCGGTGGCAGCATCATGGTTTGGGCCTGCTTTTCTTCAGCAGGGACAGGGAAGATGGGAAGATGGATGGAGCCAAATACAGGACCATTCTGGAAGAAAACCTGATGGAGTCTGCAAAAGACCTGAGACTGGGACAGAGATTTGTCTTCCAACAAGACAATGGTCCAAAACATAAAACAAAATCTACAATGGAATGGTTCACAAATAAACATATCCAGGTGTTAGAATGGCCAAGTCAAAGTCCAGACCTGAATCCAATTGAGAATCTGTGGAAAGAACTGAAAACTGCTGTTCACAAACGCTCTCCATCCAACCTCACTGAGCTCGAGCTGTTTTGCAAGGAGGAATGGGCAAAAATTTCAGTCTCTCGATGTGAAAAACTGATAGAGACATACTCCAAGTGACTTACAGCTGTAATCACAGCAAAAGGTGGCGCTACAAAGTATTAACTTAAGGGGACTGAATAATTTTCCACTCCCAATTTTTCAGTTTTTTATTTGTTAAAAAAGTTTGAAATATCCAATAAATTTCATTCCACTTCATGATTGTGTCCCACTTGTTGATTCTTATTTTTTTTTTACAGTTTTATATCTTTATGTTTGAAGCCTGAAATGTGGCAAAAGTTCGCAAAGTTCAAGGGGGCCGAATACTTTCGCAAGGCACTGTATTTATATAATTTTTGTAGCTTTACTTTAGGTTGATAGCGCTGGTTTTCTTTTTCCAAATGTGACCAGCATTCTCCCAGCCATGATGAATATTGGCATTATTTAATTTTGAAAGGTGATTTCCTTGGCTTCATCTAGTGGCTATAATGTGTTATTGAAATAAATCATATAAACCCCCACTCAGCTTTAAATAATCAAAATCAAACCCCAGAATTCGGAACCTAAATTTGAAATCTGCTGTAGTAATAAACCCTTTCATTTAAAAATTGAAAATCTGCCGTAGTAATATATAATACAATGTGAAATAAAGAAATAACAGGATGTCAATACCCAGAATTCTTTGACACCCCTCAGTGAATCAATACACATCATGAACTGATAGAATGTGTCCTTATTGGCACAATCCAGTCCACTTTGGGCCAGATTCACAAAGAGATACGACGGTGTATCTACAGATACACCATCGTATCTCTGACTTACACTGGTCCTATCTATGCGCCTGATTCATAGAATCAGATACGCATAGATAGGGCTAGATCCGACAGTGTTACACTGTGTTACACTGTCGGATCTTTTTTTCAATTTAAAAATGGCGCCGGGGGCGTTCCCGCTGATTTACCTTGAATAATATGTAAATCAGCAAGATACGCAAATTCACGAACGTACGCGGACCCGTCGCAGTGTTCTTACGTCGTTTCCGTAGCGGTTTTCCGTCGTATACTTACCCCTTCTTTTATCAGGCGCAGCCAATGTTAAGTATAGCCGACGTTCCCGCGTCGAATTTAAATTTTTTAACGTCCTTTGCGTAAGTCGTTCTCGAATACGGACGGACGTCGTTTACGTAAGCGTCGCAACCACTGACGTCCTAGCGACATCAGTGGGAGCAATGCACGCCGGGAAATTTCGTGGACGGCGCCTGCGCATTTAAATCGGCATGGGAACGCGCCTGATTTAAATAGTACACTCCCCTAGCCGCGGAATTTGAATTCCGCCGGGGGATTTAGGATCCGCCGTCGCAAGTTTGGAGGTAAGTTGTTTGTGAATTAGCCACTTGCCTCCTAAACTTGCGGGAGCGGATCTTAATTCACGTAGAACGAGCGGATCTATAGATCCGCTGCACTACGTGAATCTGGCCCATAATGTGTAACTCTTCATGTGCATACACCAATCCATCTTCCTATATTTGTGTTCACCACTGTGACTTGAATATTGGAGTGCAGCTCACCATCTATTGAAGGACTTACGCTCACCAGCTGAATATGCCCAAAATGTGTGGATTCGGGCTAAAACGGCACAAGATCCGGAATGGATGGATGAGCTGAGCACGGCCTCCCAGTATATCCTGCTCCGAGCCTCAGAATTCTACTGGATCTCCAGCTTCTGATTTCCCTCCAAGTATGTTACATCTCCGTCTCATCATATATACGCACAGATCTTTCCAATAACAGAGGATTAAACCCACAATAGTGTGATAATGTAAAAACTATTGTTTTTATCTATAAAATACACTCACATAAGAACCGATCAGAATTGGTCCAGCAAACGCCAACAATATGGCGATCCTCTCTCCCTGTCCAGCGGCTGTCAGTGTGTATACGGCTGTTCTCATTGCACCAGCCACCTCCGATCACCACCACTCATCTCTGCTGGCCCACACACATAGTAAAACCACGCCCTTTATTCATTTTGCTAGGCTTTCTCAAAGGGTGTGGCTACACATTTCGGAGCTTGCACACTAAGCCTAGGCTCAAGACAGGAATGTACCTGCTCTGAAACATGTAGCCACACCCAGTTTCCCTCCAATTGTGAATTCACTTCCATCTGGTGAGGTGGTGCGTTCCAGCATAATTCTGAGGCAAGCTGAGGGACCTGTCAGCACTGGTGCTGTGTACACCTCATGGAGACTACTCGCAGGGAGACGGCCACATTTATTACAGCGACTTGCTTTTTTATGAAGAGCGTGTGGCTTACTTATACATATGAATTTCCAATCATGTTTAACAATAATTATGTCTTTATACTGCACTTAGAAGGCCTCTCCCTCTTATTTATTTTCTGTGTAGCACCACTTTGTGTCCTTTTAGTTTAAGTACAGGCAAAGTTATGACTCATGGTAAGTGCAAGCCTGAAATCTGGGTCAAGGTTTACTGCAGGTCAGGCTGGGTGACTCTGGTGCCTCACCCTGGTTTTGGAAGTTTTTAGAAACTTCTAGATGTTAGTAGGTGGGGTGTCCAGGAGGGTTGTTCTGTATACTTACGGGAACCTGTCCAATCCCCAGGCATACTGTCCTGGAAGGGTGGTTAGGCCAGCCCTTAAATATGGGAGAGCCACGCTAGCAGAGAAGTCGGGTGGAAGTTGAGGAGGCTGTCAGTGGCCTAGGGGGATCTTCTAGGTCTAGGGGAGACCTCATCTCCAGGCTGGGCTTTGCCTGGCTTAGAGGATCCATGCAACATTAAACTGTCAAGTTGCACCCGGTGTGAATGGGAGCTAATACCTTTATTGTTACCTTCTTTTTTTACTGCAATCTTGTTAGAAGTAAAATTATAATAAAAATGTATTGAACAAAAAAAAATATTGTGTATATGGGTGCAATGAAGACAAACTTTGGTACCCAAAAATTGCTCATAGGTGACACTTTAACTATTTTCTGCCCACCCAC
The DNA here is from genome assembly GCF_905171775.1 of Rana temporaria. Taxonomy (NCBI): domain Eukaryota; kingdom Metazoa; phylum Chordata; class Amphibia; order Anura; family Ranidae; genus Rana; species Rana temporaria. The sequence goes on along the minus strand of NC_053492.1, from coordinate 7,572,734 downwards.
AGTATATTTACTGTGGGTGGGCGAAAGCTTCAGGCTGAGCGACATACTGGTACATCGCTCAGCTCATGCACACTTGGCACCACCTGAGGCACTCAGTACCAGCTTCCTTACTATTGTGATGCCATGATTGGCCCACAGCTATTACCTGGTACCTGGGCCAATCATAGCACCCTGTACTATGTGATTAGCTGTTGCCGATCACAACAGTAAGCAGTCTGTAATGAATGGCTTCTATTTATGACAGTAAAATCTATTGCTTATATCAGTTATCAACAGTGTTATATGCAATAGCAGTCTAAAAAAAAATCCCGATCAATCCTCCAGAGACCCACTTTGGTGACACTGAACTACTCTGATGACAGGATGCAAAATAAATGTTAACAAAGAAAAAAAAATAATAATTGAACAGATTATTTATTTATTTTTAATACAGTCACCAGTCCGTATCCCTGATCATTGACACACCAGTCATATGATGGTGCTGTACTGCACTGGTGACACCCTTATCACCGCACACCAGTCATATGGTGGCGCTGTACTGGTGACATCATGATCACCCCTACACCAGTCATATGATGACACTGTACTGTACTGGTGACACCCTGATCACCATCAAACCAGTCATATGATGACACTGTACTGCACTGGTGACTAGGGATGAGCTTCGAGTTCGAGTCAAACTCATGTTTGACTCGAACATTGCCTGTTCGCCGAACATCGAAAAATTTGGTGTGTTTGCGTGCAAATTCGAAAAGCCGCGGAACACCCTGTAAAAATCTATGGGTAAAATCTAAAGTGCTAATTAAAAGGCTTATATGCAAGTTATTGTCATAAAAAGTGTTGGGGTACCTGGGTCCTGCCCCAGGGGACATGTATCAATGCAAAACAAAGTTTTTAAAATGGCCTTTTTTCCGGGAGCAGTGATTTTAATAATGCTTAAAGTGAAATAATAAAAGTCAAATATTCCTTTAAATTTCGTACCGGGGGGGGGGGTGTAAAGTATGCCTGTGAAGTAGCACTTGTTTCCCGTGCTTAGAACTGTCCCTGCACAAAGTGTAATTTCTGAAGAAAAAAAAAGTAATTTAAAACCAATTGCGGCTATAATGAATTGTCGGTCCCTGACAATACAGAGAAAAGGCTTTGAAAGTCATTAAGAAAAAAAAATAAAAATGTGTGGGGGTCCCCCCAAATTCAATTACCAGGCCCTTCAGGTCTGGTATGGATTTTAAGGGGAACTCCACCTCAAATTAAAAAAAAAATGGCATGGAGTTCCCCTCAAAAATCCATACCAGACCCTTTATCCGAGCACACAACCTGGCAGGCCGCAGGAAAACCATACCAGGCCACATGCCCTTAACATTGGGAGGATGCTTTGGGGGTCTGTGACCCCTCAAAGCACCATGTCCCCATGTTGATGGGGACAAGGGCCTCATCCCCACAACCCTTGCCCGGTGATACATAAGAGCTGTCACTGGCTGAAGCCGCGCCATTCCCAGGGTGTCTCCGGTGGAGACAGGTGATGCGCTGCGGACATTTCATCGCTGGACCTGGATGAAGTGGAGATATCATCGCTGGACCCCGGAGAGGAGATCATCCATCGCAGGATACAGACAGCATTGGAGCGGAGACCGAGAGTGGATCACCACAGCTGGATTTTTTTTGTTTTTAATAAAGGACTTTTCCAATGGTGTCTGTGTTTTTTTGTACAATTTGTTACACTTTCTTTTGTGAAATGGTAGGGGTACAATGTACCCCCATTACCAATTAACATAGGGGGGCCGGGATCTGGGGGTCCCCTTTGTTAAAGGGGTCTTCCAGATTCCGATAAGCCCCCCGCCTGCAGACCCCCACAACCACCGGGCAAGGGTTGTGGGGATGAGGCCCTTGTCCCCATCAACATGGGGACATGGTGCTTTGAGGGGTCACAGACCCCCAAAGCATCCTCCCAATGTTGAGGGGGTTTGGTATGGATATTTGGGGGGAACCCCATGTCATTTATTTTTTATTTGACGCAGGGTTCCCTTTAATATTCATACCAGACCTGAAGGTCCTGGTAATTAAATTTGGGGGGACCCCCACACATTTTTTTTTTATCATTGACTTTTCTCTGTATTGACGGGAGCTGACAATTCATTATAGCCGCAAGTGATTTTAAATGATTTTTTTTTCCTTCAGAAATTACACTTTGTGCATGGACAGTTCTAAGCACGGGAAACAAGCACTACTTCACAGGCCTAATATAGACACTCCCTCTAGGTACAAAATTTAAATTAACATTTCACTTTTATTGTTTCACTTTAAGCATTATTAAATTCACTGCCCCCGAAAAAACGTCAGTTTTTAAAACTTATTTTTGCATTGATACATGTCCCCTGGGGCAGGACCCGGGTCCCCAAACACTTTTTAAGACAATAACTTGCATATTAGCCTTTAAAATTAGCACTTTAGATTTCAAACGTTCGAGTCCCATAAACTTTAATGGGGTTGTAAAGTTCACACAAACTTTTGGTCTGTTCGCAGGTTCTGGTCCGAACCGAACGGGGGTGTTCGGCTCATCCCTACTGGTGACACCCTGATCACCCCACACCAGTCATATGATGATGCTGTACTGTACTGGTGACACCCTGATCACCATCACACCAGTCATATGATGACACTGTACTGCATTGGTGGCAGTATGGAGAAATTGTGAAACAAAATGTATTTAACCGCTTGCCAAGTGCATAAATTACTTATACAGTGGCAGAGCAGCTTTCCTGCAATCATGTACACACTCCTGCTGGCCCAGCACTGCTGTGATTCGACACAGCACCAATCAGTGTTCAGGTCGAGGCCAATGATTTTTGTCCTGGACGTGTGGATTAGTTCTGGCAAATCACAGAACAACATGGGACTGTGTTTCCAAAACACAGGAAAGAAAGTGATTTTCTCTGGTGGAGCTCTTTGCAGTTCCAGTGAGAAAATATAGCAGAAGTACAGTAGGTAAAAGCAGCACACTGACACAAAAACATAGAGAGACATATTTTAACCTTCTGATGCCCCCCCCCCCCCCGTAAACCCTTTTCTTTGCCCTGTCACAGTGTCATTCGTACAGATTATTTTACTGATCTCTGTATTAGTGTCACAGGCAACACCAGATAGCTTTAGCGTCAATCTCTATTTCCTCATTTCAATTCCTATACTTGTACCCTGCTGACAGCTGAATAAAAAAAAAAATATTTGCCAGTAAAAAAATATATATATAAAAAAAAACTGCGTGGGGCCACCCCCATTCAATACCAGACCCTTCACACAAACCGATTAATATATACTTATTGGAATTCTTTTTTTTGCTGAAGACATGTAGCATAATACATTTTAATATAAATGTAGGGTGACATTTGAGTTTATTGGTTATTTGTTAAAAGCAGAAAGAAAACATTTTTTTTCTTCAAGATTTTGGTTTGGTCTTTGCCCCAAGGTTTTAGCAGTCCTTGTTAGCTAGCTTCCAGCACGCTCACAGCTCTCCAAGACAGGTGTATTCACACAACTCCTTCTCACCACCACACCTAACACTACTTCCTGACCCGGATTCACATACCTTGGCGCAGTTATGCCGGCGTAGCGTATCGAATATACGCTACACCGACGTAGCGCAGAGCGGCGAGCACAGTATTCACAAAGCACTTGCTCCCTAATCTACGCTGGGTTCCCTCGGCGTAACTCGTCGTAAGTGGCAGTGGGTGTGAGCCATGCTAATGAGGCGTGTCCCCATGTAAATGATAGGCCGAGCACCATCAAGATACGAATAACGAACGGCGCATGCGCCGTCCCATGGACGCTTCCCAGTGCGCATGCTCAGAATCATGTCGAAACAACTGCCTAAGTTACGTTGAATCACTGCCTACGATTTGAATGTAACCTACGACTAGCCCTATTCACGTACTACGTAAACAACGTAAAAAATGACAGCTGTGTTCCCTGGTGCAGCCATTTGCATTGATGCTGCTGATTTACACCTGCTTTATGCGGCTTAACTTTACGCTGGACGTACGACTTACGTAAACCGCGTATATTAATGCACCGGGCGCAAGTACGTTCGTGAATCGGCGTATCTCACTCATTTGCATATTCGAATCGTAAATCAATGGGAGCGCCCCTTGCGGCCAGCGTAAATATGCGCCCACGATACGACGGCGTAGGAAACTTGCGTCAGTCGGATGAAGCCTATTTTCAGGCGTATCTTGCTTTCAGAGTCAGGCGCATAGATACGACGGCGCATATGTGCACTTACGCGGCGTATCTCGAGATACGCCGGCGTAAGTGCTACGTAAATCCGGGCCCCTGTCTTTAAGAGCTGCTTGCTGAAGTCCAGGGTCACTAGTACCGGTAACCCACAAAGGGCCTGCTTTAAATTCTGAAATGCCTCATTAACTTTGGGATTCCACTTGACCATAACCGACCCACTACCCTTCGTCAGGTCGGTCAGATGGGCGGCCATAGTGGTAAAGTTGGGTATAAACCGTCTGTAATACCCCGAAATGCCCAGGAAGGCACTCGGTTGGGGCCATTTTTGAATTACCTTCACCTTATTGGTCTGCAGCTTGTCCACTTCCCGGCCAATAATGTACCCAAGGTATTTGGCCTCCTCCAGGCCTATGGCACATTTTTTTGGATTGGCCGTGAGACCTGCTTTCCTAAGGGAATCTACCACCGCTTGTACACGGAGCAGGTGCGATTGCCAATCTGGGCTGTGGATGACCACATCGTCTAAATATGCAGCTGCATACGGGTGATGTGGTCTCAAGGCTTTGTCCATCATTCGCTGCAATGATGCAGGGGCTCCGTACAGACCAAAAGGCATCCGCTTATACTGAAACAAGCCCTCAGGAGTGGACAGTCAGATTATTGGTAGAGGGACAAGGGGGCTGCAAAAATGGGGCGACGGTGCCGATATTTGGCACGCGGGGCACGATTCGCAGTACTCCTTGACATCTGCATGCAATCCGGGCCAGAAAAATCTCTGGACGATTCTCTCGCTGTTTTTTTCGATACCAAGATGGGACCCCCATTATGTGACCATGGACCAGGTCTAGCACCACCCTTTGGAAGGGTTTGGGGGACCAGTAGCTGTTCTACCGCGTCCTCTCCATGTTTTATCACTCGATACAATAAATTGTTTTTAATGGCCATGTAGGGGAAAGACACCACCAAATTAAGATCCACCAGTTCCCCATCCAACATCTTAACGTTTTCCCTGGCTCTCATGAGGGTGGCATCTCGCAGTTGCTCGATACAGAAATCCTCTTTGCTGACCTCTAAGTCGGTTACCACATTCTGGCTACTCAATGTCAGGGTCAGAGGGGTTCTCCTGTTAGTTACCCTGAGGCTGGGAGCTAACTTCCAGGTCCAAGGGCAGAAAATCTTAAAACTGAACCCCAAAATGTCCCTATGAATGGATTCCTCCGCTCGGCCAATTAAGGGGAAGGATGCTGCAATTTGAAAATGCCTGGCGGAAAGAAGTTTGGGACAAGTGGGTCATCTCCACAGTGTCCTCAGCCTACAAGCTGGAATTCAGAGAACTTCCACCATCCCGTTTTCTGAGATCAAGAGTTGCCAAAGATCCACAAAAAATAAGGCCTTTGTTTGTTCCAAGGGGTAATCATGGAGTTAGCCCCAGAGTATAAGGGATAAGGGTTCTACTCAAACCTTTTCACGGTTCCAAAGCCAAACGGGAATGTCAGACCTATCCTAGATTTGAAAAGCCTGAATCAGTTTCTGAACATTCACTCCTTTCACATGGAGTCTGTCCGTTGTTTTCACCCTTCAGGGAGGAGAATTCCTGGCATCAATAGACATCAGAGATGCATATCTACATGTGCCAATATTTCCCACTCACCAAAGAATTCTAAGGTTTGCGGTGGATCAACGCCAATTTCAGTTTGTGGCACTTCCTTTTGGGCTGGCTATGGCACCTCGAGTGTTCCCAAAAATACTGGCCCCGGCCCTGGCAAGGCTAGGGGCATAGGAATAACAGCCTATCTGGACGATTTGTTGATCATAGATCAGTCCGCTGCACGCTTGGGCCACAATGTGAACAGCACAGTGGGAAAATCCTCCTTGCAGCTTCAAAAAAGGCTGGAGTATTTGGGTATGATTATAGACACATCCCAAAGCAAGGTATTACTTCCAAGCCAAAGGCAAAAGCCATAGGAGACTTGGTCAGAGTGATAAAGACAAAAAGAAGGCCTTCCATCCGTCTATGCATGAAGTTATTGGGAAAGATGGTAGCCTCTTTTGAGGCTGTCCCTTACGCCCAGTTTCACTCAAAGCCTTTACAGGGCAGAATTCTGTCCACTTGGAACAAAGATGTTCTGGCCCTGGACCTTCCTATGATCTTATCTCCAAAGGTTCGCCAGAGCCTCAATTGGTGGTTGCTCCCCCAAAATATGTCAAAAGGAAATTCCTTCACTCAGGTTACCTGTAAATTGGTAACCACAGACACCAGTCTTCATGGCTGGGGGCAGTTCTGGAAGAGGCATCTGCCCAGGGAAGTGGTCCGGAGCAGAAAAGCTCCTCCACATCAACATTTTGAAGATTTGGGCAATTCATTTGGCCCTCAGAGTCTGTTCTTACAGACTGCAGGGTTGGCCTGTTTGGATTCAGTCCGACAATGCTACAGCCATGGCCTATATCAATCACCAAGGAGGCACCAGAAGTCCGGATGCTCAAAGAGGTGAATCACATCCTGGCCTGGGCAGAAAGGCATATTCCTCGCATGTCTGCAGTCTTCATTCCAGGGGGTTGACCTTGGGTTCTCCCACTACGCTCAGAGGTCACCGGGTGATATCCGCCCCCTTATGTCGTCACCACCTGGAGCATGATGGGTCTGTGACGTCATAAGAGGCCTATATAAATCAGTGCGCGCCGTGCACCCGGCATTACAGCCGGAGGAAGCGACATTTCAACATCGAAGAAGAAAGAAGGCGACAGAAGACCGGGCCCCTGCTGGTAAAAGAGCTGCAAGAAGACAGCGGAGAAGCCCGGCAGAAGGAAGAAGGAGAATATGACAGAAGACCGGCCCCCCCCCCCCTGGTAAAAGAGCTGCAAGAAGACAGCGGGGGCCCCAGCAGAACAGAACAAGACGGCGGTATAGACCGTTCCCCCCGGCAGAAGAGAACATAAAAGACGGCGAAGAAGACTGGGACCCCGGCAGAATAGAACAGAGAAGACGGCAAAGAAGACCGGGGCCCCCACTAGTAAAAGAGCTTAAAGAAGAACGCAGGGGCTTCGGCAGAACAGAACAAAACAGCGGTGAAGACCGGGGCCCCCGCTAGTAAAAGAGCTTAAAGAAGAAAGCGGGGGCCCCCGACAGAACGCCCCCCGAAAGAGCGGAGAAGTTGCAAGAAGACCCCCAGAGCTGTCTAATAAATTACTTTATAAAACCTGTGTAGTGTTTTTTTTGTAATTTCTTTTTCCTCCAGGTGAATGGGTAGGGGTATGATGTACCCTATACTCATTCAACTAGGGTGGGGGGCCCCCTTATTAAAGGGGGCTCCCGGATTCTGATAAGCTCCCTGCCCGCAGACTCCGACAACCAACGGCCAGGGTTGTCCGGAAGATGCCCTGTCCTCATCAACAAGGGGACAGGGTGTGTTGGGGTGGGGAGGCTGCACCTACCCCCCACATTGAGGGCATGCGGCCTGGTACAGTTAAGGAGGAGGGCGCTCACTTGTCCCCACCCCCTTTCCTGACCGACCGGGCTGCGTGCTTGGAGAAGAGTCTGGTATGGATTTTGGGGGGAACCCCCAAGCCGTTTTTTCAGCGTATGGGGGGTTCCCCTTAAAATCCGTAGCAGACCCAAGGGCCTGATATGCGCTTGGAGGGGGAACCCATGCCGTTTTTTTTATTTTAAATTTGGCGTGGAGTTCCTCCTCAAGATTCATACCAAACGCAGCTAACACAGTGCACTGCGATTACCTGCGGTTATGTGCCGATAGCTGCACGAGATCGCACCTGGACGCATTCAATTCTATTCGCACAAAACCGCAGCTAAATGCAGTGTGTGAAAGGTGTCATAGGAAAGCATTGTGTGCTTCTAGCTGCGGTAAAATCTGCAGCTGAAAGCACCATTCTATCCGTCCCTGTGAAAGGGGCCTAAACTGTCCAAGGATAATGACTTTTCTTCACCTGGGCAAATATGTTTGTTTGCACTTTTGTCCTGTCTATGTGAGAAGAAATTGTGTCTACTTTGAGAATCCTTCAGCTTATTTGAGGTCTCCCTGTCATCCAGGTGTATTTACCGGGAGTCAATGGTGGCTCTTTATCTCAAAAAATAGTCCTTCCCAGGCATTGTATCATTAACCTAACCCAGGAGTTCAAAGAAAGTTAGTCTTAGTTTTCATAGAATAAACTAGAGAGAGAACTAGAATAAAATATATTTTTTTCCTTCATGAAAATTCTTGTGTGCCCTTCGCCCTCATGTGCACCCACCACTGCTCCTAAGCTGTCACCTCAGTTTGATAGAGGGGTCCAGGTAAATGTAATTTCAGTCCTCGAGTTGGCTAGTGGGAGCAATGGTGTTCAGTTTAAAACAACTGCACCGGCAGTCCATAAATGAGCATTAGAGCTGCCCTGGCCCCCTGTGAATCCGATGGGGCCCAAGACCAGTACGGGAGGGCTGCTTGTACTGCCTTATCAGTGGCCCTAACTCTAATGCCGCGTACACGTGATCATTTTTCGTCATGAAAAAAAAACGTTTTTTAAAACGTCATTTAAAATGATCGTTTGTGGGCTTCACATATTTTCTTGGCTTCTGAAATGTTGTTTTTCGTGTTGTAAAAAATGATCGCGTGTGGGCAAAAACGACGTTTTAAACCCGCGCATGCCCAGAAGCAAGTTATGAGATGGGAGCGCTTGTTCTGGTAAAACTACCATTCATAATGGAGTAAGCACATTCATCACGCTGTAACAGACAAAAAAGCGCAAATTGTCTTTTACTAACACGGAATCAGCTAAAAGCCGCCCAAAGGCGAATAGAACTTCCCCTTTAGAGTGCCGTCGTACGTGTTGTACGTCACCGCGCTTTGTTCATCATTTTTCAAAAACGATGGTGTGTGGGCAACATCTAATGATGAAGTTGGAAAAACTACGTTTGGACATGCTGAAAAATGACATTTTTTTTCATGCCGAAAAACGATCGTGTGTACGCAGCATAAGCGTTTGTGAAATCTTACACCACAAAATGTACTCAGCCAATGACTTAATTTTTATTTTTATGCTGCTATCAATGGCCAACACGGTACAACACTTCATCCATGTCTTTGGTGATCTCTGATCTCCTTATGAACTGTTTCTTACATGATGAAGATCAGCCATGGAGTATATCTGAGGTGTATATCAGGGTGTGCTTCTTCCCCACATGAGAGCTGTGATGTCCAGCAACATTCATATACAAGACATTTCCCGCACTCAAGGCACTAATACACCTCGAGGGTTGTGTGGGATCCCTGATGTACAGGAAGACAGGACTTCAGTGAGGAACAATTCCCTCACTCAGGACAGGAATACGGCTTCTCCCTCATGTGAGATCTCTGATGTCTGGAAAGATTGTACTTCTGTGAAAAACATTTCCCACACTCAGAACAGGAATACGGCTTCTCCTCCGTGTGAGATCTCCGATGTTTGTAAAGACCGGACCTGTCTGAAAAACATTTTCCACACTCAGGACAGAAATAAGGCTTTTCCCCCGTGTGCGATCGCTGATGTCTGTAAAGATGGGACTTCATTGAAAAACATTTCCTGCACTCAGGACAGCAATGCAGCTTTTCCCCCGTGTGAGATCTCTGATGTCTGTTAAGATCAGACTTTTGTAAAAAACGTTTCCCACACTCAGCACAGGAATACGGCTTCTCCCCCGTGTGAGATCTCTGATGTATGGAAAGATGTGACTTCTGTGAAAAACATTTCCCACACTCAGGACAGGAATGAGGCTTTTCCCCCGTGTGAGATCTCTGATGTATGTAAAAATTTGACTTGTGTGAAAAACATTTCCCGCACTGAGGACAGGAATACGGCTTCTCCCCTGTGTGAGTTCTTTTATGCACATTAAGATTAGATTCAAAACGGAAACACTTCCCACACTCAGTACAGGAAAAGCTCTTCTCTGTTGGAAGGACGGCACCGTCCCTCACAGTCTGAGGTTCCTCAGGATAAGAGGAATACGATGGTCCGGCACCTTCCCTCACAGTCTGAGGTTCCTTAGGATAAGAGGAATATGATGGTTCATCTACACTGTGTGGTGCCGGATGGACATTTGAGGTAGTCGGGTTTTCTCCTGGACTATACTGTGTGATGTCCTCATCTTCTACTTTACAGTCTGGAGACAAAGTGAGACAATCCTCTGAGGTTTTCCTCATCTCCCGTCCATCTACTAAAATATAAATAAAAAGATTATTACTAGACATGAGCTGATTGGTTCTCCTAAACCAGGACTCCGCCCACATCAGGCAGCTTTGTCTCTGAGGATCTTACAATCCCACCCTCAAGGTAACTAGTAAATGGTTTAAAGAAATACATTTTTACTTGTATCTTCACAGGGTGACACTGTAGATACAGCAGTAATGGTGTGCCAACCTCCCGCTAATATGCAAAGACTATCTAAAAACGAAGGAAAATGGACTTTGAAAGCACACAAGTAAATAGTGTAAAAACATTAAGGGTTTTTATTTTAGAAAAGTTGTAAAAACAATTATACGTATAAAATTGTTATACCACTGTTATTAAATGGCCCACACATAGGTTATCATAGCACTTCCAACACTGACAATAGTGTCTGCAAGACCCAAAAAGTACATTAATAAGTATCCAAAAAGAATAAATAGTTTGGAAATACAGATGTGGAGTGGGTGAACCACGGTGTGGGTCCAGAAGCAGAAAATATTCGCTCTGTGCGTAACATGCCTGTAACACTCGGTCCTGTTGTGAATTGTTAAGGTCTGGAAGCGTTTCGATACCTTCGGGTGATTCTACGCTATACAAGCAATAAACAATAAACAATAAACATGTAGAGCGAATCTTTTTATAGGTATAATTTTTCTGCATCTTTTTATACGTATAATTGTTTTTACAGCTTTTCTAAAATAAAAACCCTTCATTTTTTTACACTATTTACCTGTGTGCTTTCAAAGTTAATTTTCCTTAGTTTTTAGATAGTCTTTGCTAACTAGTAAATGGGTCCTCTGATCTCCTACCAGTTCATTTCTTTATTCATGGACCTTCGTCAGAGAGTGAGGAAACAACAAGAACTGTCTTTTAAAGGAGTGACAGTGATGAGGGGATTATAGGACGAGTGTCTCCACCCCCTCTATCACTCATTGCCATCTTCTCAACACAAGAAGTCCTGCACTTCCTTATTTAGTCCATGATTTAGTCATGAATTACAGCGGGGCTAAACCCCACCAGAGGTCAGAGAGTGAAAGTGAGAGTGAGGATGGGGGACAAGGTGCTTTGGGATGGGGGAAAACAATTACCGTAAGTAGTGTTGGGCAAACTGTTCGGCCCGAGCATGAGTTCTGGGCAAACATTGGCTGTTCGCCCTGTTTGGGTAACACCCAAATTTGCAGGGTGTCTGCCCTGCCAAACGCCCTGATTGGGCAAAGCATTGCCCAATCAGGCCACAGTAAAAGCTAGTTGTTAATGAATGGGACCGGGAAACTGACCGCAGTGTCCTTAGCACCAGATGATCATCAGATGTCAATGAGCTTCCCCGCTAACAGCTGAATTAAAGAAAATTGCCAGGAAAATAAAAATTGGTGTGGGGGTCCCCCCAGTCCATACCAGACCCATATCAGAGCATGTAGCCTGACAAGGGTCTTATTCCCACAACGCTGGGCGGTGGTTGTGGAGGTCTGCGGGCAGGGGGCTAATCAGATCCCGCCCCCCCTATGTAAATGAATATGGGTACCTACCCATTCACCAAAATAGTAATAAAAACACAGACAGTTTTTGACAAATCCTTTATTAAATAAAAATCCACTGATGTAAATCCATTGCCGCCCACCTCACCTGAAAGAGAACAGAAAAAAACCCTCTTCGATTTCATAGACTGCTGACCGCCTCCTCCGCTGTTTGACAGTTCTCACATAAGGAAGGGACGAGGCCACCCAGCGACATCACCTGGTTGTCTCATGACATCACCGACCTAGCATGAATGGTCTGTGATGTCACAAGAGGGCGGTGCATCCTTACCTATATAAGAACTGTCAAATGACGGAGGACGCATTTAACGGGCAGCTGTCAACGAGCGAGGAGCATTTTTATTATTTTCGGGTCAGCAGGCGGCGTGAATGCTGATGGATTTACATCCGAAGGGAGACCCCATGAGAGCAGGTGAACTAAGCCAGAAGGCCATGTCCACCCACTCCCAAGACTTTCAGGGCTGGCCCGAGGACCGGCACCCTAATAGTCACACAGTGAGACAAAACGTGCACAAACAAAAAAAGACAAAAAGTGACAAACATAGGCTTAAATAAAAAAAAGTGGGGGAAAGGGATAATGGAGGGGAGAGTGAAAGAAGTGGTCATTGTGTTCAACAATAACCAGGCCCTCTGGCCAGGAATAAAAAAAAAAGGAGTGATATAGATTATGAAAGGGATCCTCCACCACTAGGTACCAGATTGTATGAACCTCTGTTCCAGGCCATAAATTTTTCTGTGGACACTTGGGTCGGATACTTCTGACGGTATCGTGGACTCTGGGTGTGAGGAATCTACATTTTTGAAACTTCCTTCTGAAATTCTGTTTCTGTTTTGGAAATTTCAGTGTGGATTGAACACAGTGTAGGGTCTATCAGCCCTCCTTCTACAACATTTATAAATATTTTTTACTTAAAGGAGTTGTAAAGGAAACATTTTTTTTGCCTAAAACTAATGTCTGCAAGGTAGACAGACAGAATAGTGTAATGATTCTGTTAAAACGAGTAAATACCTATTAAATTCCTTCATCTATATCACCTCCGGCGTTCTAGTTTCTGTTCTCTCATTCACTTCCTGGTTTGCGGCGCTCATTCATGTAAGAACTACATTTCCTAGTATGCATTGCGGCACGCCCAGTAATTCACACCTCCTTGAAGTCTCTAACACGTAGAAAGATGTAGTTCCCAGGAGGGGGCGAGCACGTCACTGACCACCACAGTAAAGCCTCCCTTCACGGTGGTGAGTAACAATCAGACAAGCAGGAAGTGAACAGAACAGAGAAGAAATAGAGCAACTTCTGAGCAAAAATGAACAATGAGGAAGTGAAAAGAGGAATGTCTGCAGGTAAAGGATGCTTATTATGAAGAAAAAAAAATTCCTTTACAACCCCTTTAATTCACAGAGAGACTATGATCAATGTTCAATAAGCTCTTTTTCCCTAATTTTTTTATTTTTTTCTATCATTTTTTATTTATATTTGTCACAGTGATCACTCACTTTACTTAGTGAGAGAGACGCGGGATAGTCTCTTCACTTTATGTGTCTGCACAATATACATTTACAGACTAAGGGGACCCCCAGGCACAATGGGCCAGATCCACAGCCGCCGAGCGCAACTTAACTTTTCAGAGTTAAGTTACACTGCCGCAAATCTCCCAAGTTAGGTGCCGATCCACAAAGCACTTACCTGGAAATTTGCGGCGGTGTAACTTAACTCCGTCCGGCGCAAGGCGTTCCTAATACAAATGGGCGATTCCCATTTAAAGTAGGCGCGCTCCCGCGCTGGACGTACTGCGCATGCTCCGTCGGGTAACTTACTGCGCTAACTGACGTCGCTCCGACGTCATTTGCTTAGACGTTAACGTAAATGGCGTCCAGCGCCATTCACGAACGTCTTACGCAAACGACGTAGAGTTGAAAATTTCGACGCGGGAACAACGGCCATACTTAATAGGGCTTAGTCAAATAGGACTCAGCCCTATTTTTACGCGGCGTAACTCGACGTAAACAACGTAAATTTAGCACGACGGGCCCGTCGGAACGTTCGTGGATCGCCGTAAGTGTTCATTTGCATATTCTAGGCCGGCCACAATGGCCTCGCCACCTAGCGGCCGGCCTAGAATTGCATCCTTAAGATCCGACAGTGTAATTCAATTACACATGTCGGATCTTCTGCCTATCTATGGTAAACTGATTCTGTGGATCAGTTCCATAGATAGAAACAGGGATACGACGGCGTAACAGTAGATACGCCGGCGTATCCCTTTTGTGGATCACCCCAATAATTTAAAAGTAATTTTTCATTTTTATTATTGCACTTTAAGCATCATTAAAATCACTGTTCCTGAAAAAACAATTGTTTAAAAAAAAATCATTTATAAATGTCCCCCAGGGCAGTACCCAGATCCACATACCCCTTTTATGGCCAAGTGCCTACAAAATGGGCACTTTTGATTTTTCCTGTTTGGCTCCCATAGACTTTAATGGCCTTCGCCGTTCGGGTTAGAACTTTTCCCCTGTTCAGGAGTTCTGCCCATCTCTACAACCAAGATGAAGACTGGACGGATCCTGAAGACCACCATCATTGGGTCATTGACTCCTCCCTCATTATCACTTTCTGTTTAAGGTTCCAAAGTTTGAGGATGTTATCACATTATTATCACCATGTAAAAGTTTGTGCTCCAATCACATCATCAGATATAAAATGTCCAGCTGGGGGAAAATGGGTGTGTGACAGACCTAGCCGGGACAGAGGCTTTTGGAGAGGACTGAAGGCTAGCCTCTTGCCTTCTGATTATGGGCCCTAGATTCTAAGGGAACAATGCTCTTTGCGAGAATTTTGGGAGACAGCCGACATGTTTCGCACTACGTTAGTGCTTAGTCATGGTTAAGCACTAACGTAGTGCAAAACATGTCAGCTGTCCCTTTCTGTGGCTGTGTCTTGCTGTGTATGCTCACTTTTACCGAATAAAGACAACTTTCCGAAGTTTATCTGGAGTGCGGCTGTCCATTTTCTCCCAAAATTCTCTTCATTTGCCTTGTGCATTGCCAGCACCTTGGTCTCCTGAGAGGTTCCTAATTGCCCACAAGATCCACCTGGAGCAGTGACTCCTTTCTAATGCTCTTTGCGAGGTGTATGTTTGGGGACCTTGAAGTAATGTTACTTTAGATTCAAGTCCATGTCCCCCCAAAACTCTGGGAACCCTGTATATGCCATATTATTAATAGTGACTGATTCATAATGTTGGGGCTAATAGAAGATGCTGATGTCGTCAACTCCAGTCACCTGTCTGTCTGTTGTCTGCTATTGTAAATTGTTTATTGTAAATAAGGCTAGTGTGGGATCTAAGAGCCGGTTCACACAGGGGCAACACGACTTCCAGCATGACTTTGGGAGGCAACTTGGACACGACTTGAGTATGAATCATCAGACAACTTACAAGGCAACTTCAAGTCGCCTCCAGGACAGTACAAGGCAACTTCAAGTCGCCTCCAGGACAAGAGGCTTTCCAGTGGCCAATCAAACAACAATCAGCTCTGTGTGAGGGAAGGGGAGGGAGGGGTTTGCCTGAGAAATGTATGCTATCTTCCTGTATTGTTGCTTCAGTTAAGACAGTGATCAGACTTCTGAGGCAACTTCCATTGAAATCTATGGGTACAAGTTGCCTAGAAGTCGGATTGAAGTAGTACAGGAACCTTTTCTGAAGTCGAAGCGACTTCAGTAGTGTGTATTAAGATGGCTCCATTCACTTCCATTGATTTTCTCAACCGCACGACTTGGGGAGACTTCAAGTCGGATCCCAGGTCTCCTCTGTGTGAACCGGCTCCAATGCCGCGTACACGTTTTTCGGCATGAAAAAAAATGTCATTTTTCAGCATGTCCAAAAAACGAAGTTTTTCCAACTTCATCATTAAAAACGATGTTGCCCACACACCATTGTTTTTGAAAAATGATGAACAAAGCGCGGTGACGTACAACACGTATGACGGCACTCTAAAGGGGAAGTTCTATTCGCCTTTTGGCTGCTTTTAGCTGGTTACTTGTTAGTAAAAGACGATTCGTGCTTTTTTATCTGTTACAGCGTGATGAATGTGCTTACTCCATTATGAATGGTAGTTTTACCAGAACGAGCGCTCCGGTCTCATAACTCGCTTCTGAGCATGCACGGGTTTTTAACGTCGTTTTAGCCCACACACGACCATTTTTTACAACACGAAAAACAAAATTTTAAAAAACGACATGAAAAAATGCAGCATGTTCGAATTTTTTTTTTTGTTGTTTTTCAGAAGCCGAAAAACGATGTGAAGCCCACACACGATCATTTTAAATGACGTTTTAAAAAACGTTGTTTTTTCATGCCGAAAAATTATCTTTTGTACGCGGCATAAGTCTTTCACTCATTGTTGTTTGTGTTAATTAACTCTGCTATTGTGACAAGGTTTTTTATGTTTCTATTTATGATAATGTTGATTGTGTCTTCTGAGCTAAAAGACGGCAAGTCTGTCCTAAAGGTCATGCCTCTGAGTCACCTAGGCTGTCTAAAGGATTAGTAATTAGCTCATGTTAATTAGGTTTCTGGTTACAGTTTGTATTGTTATCATTGTGTATATATTTGTTTGAGATCTCAAATAAAGAGGCTATTCCTGATGTACTCCAAGACTGGAGTATTTCTTACTATGTTACAATATATGTATGCCTTTTGCACTAATTAAACAATGTTTACATTGATTGGTTCATTCAACTTAGTAGTGCTGCTTCATATAATGTCCCACAACTTCTCTCATTTTCCAAAATACTAGGGATGGAGGTAAATCATAGTTATTGTCTCATACAAAGCCCCCGACTTTATGTCTTGTTCCCAGGACTGGTGTTGGCTGGTGACTGGGTGGGTTAAAGAGTCTTGGATAGTGCTGGTTCTGGACAAAGGAAGCATTTATGGGAAAAGTTCTGTTGAGGACAAGGGTTCGTCACAGGGTGTAACAAAAGATAATCACCTGTACTGATCTTTGATGTCCTTATTATTCCATCCACCTCTTCAGACTGCTGATCATCCCTCAAATACCTCTCTTCTGCCTTAAGATCAACTTTGATATCTATTAGCTCTTCACCCTAAACCAAGAGCAAAATCAACAATAACATTTGTACAACATAAGCTTTAATTATGGTGACATCACCACAACATATCTACATATTGTCACCACAAGTCCATGTTCTAGATGCTCCGTCCCACCAACCTTGTAACAGTGAGAGATGGTGTGACCTTCCTGTGTGGAATCCCGGGAATACAGAGGACGGGGACATCTCTCTGGTGGGTTCCTGGTATTAGGTGGCTCCATCATATCCTTGTGTCCTTCTGATAACTCCTCCATCACTCCATACTCCTCATCCTTCTCTTTATACTCTTCTTTAACAACAATATTATCATCCCTGAGATTTCCACTCTGAATATATAATAAAACATTCATTGTAACAAACATGCTGTGTATAAATCAGAACTAGCTATAATTGTTCCTCATCTACCTGATGATGGTGGGGGATGGTGTGACCTTCCTGTGTGGAATCCCGGGAATACAGAGGACGAGGACACCTCTCTGGTGGGTTCCCATTACTGGATCCATCTGTAGGAAACACACACACTGACTGAATACATTGTTTCTATGTGTTTATCAGATGATGGGGGATCTAGGTGGAGCCTCCGTACTGCTCTCTCCTTTACAATAAATAGCTAGATTCAGGATGGCGAGCGCATACTTGCGGCGGCGTAGCTTAAGGCATTTAGGCTACGCCGCCGTAAGTTAGCGAGGCAAGTACATGATTCACAATGTACTTGCCTGCTAAGTTACGGCGGCATAGCCTAAAGCGGGCGGGCGTAAGGGCGCCTAATTAAAATTTGGCTGAGGGGGCGTGTTTTATGATAATTAGGCTTGACCCGACGTGATTGACGTTTTTTTGCAACTGCGCATGCGCCGTACGCCTACATTTCCCAGTGTGCATTGCGGCTAAGTCCGCCGCACGGGCCTATTGATTTTGACGTGGACGTAAACGACCCAAATCCCTATTCACGGACGACTTACGCAAACAACGTAAAATTTTCGAATTTCGAAGCGGGAACGGCGGCCATACTTTAACATTGGCTACGCCACCTAGGGGGCATCTTTAACTTTAGGCGTATCTGTACTGCGGCGGCCGGGCGTACGTTCGTGAATAGGCGTAAGTAGTGATTTACATATTCTACGCCGACCGCAATGGAAGCGCCACCTAGCGGTCAGCCTAAAAATTACACTTTAGGATACGAGGGTGTAAGACACTTACGCCGCTCGTATCGGAGCCTAATTTAAGCGTATCGGGTTACCAGAATACGCTTAAATTAGCGCGGGCGCACATTCAGACTTAGGCTGGCATATCTACTGATACGCCAGCCTAAGTCTCTCTGAATCTAGTTAAAAGTCTCCTCTTACCCGGTGATATGAGGGGCGGCTGATTCTCCATCATGACGTCCTTGTAGAGATCCTTGTGTCCTTCTAAATACTCCCACTCCTCCATGGAGAAATAGACAGTGACATCCTGACACCTTATAGGAACCTGACACACACAATGATACAGTCACCATCCAGACACATCCCTTGTCTGTTACTGGATAATGTCCCAGAATTCCCGGCACCGCTCACCTCTCCTGTCAGCAGCTCCATCATCTTCTTGGTGACTTCTAGAATCTTCTCCATGTTGTGTCTCTCAGGTTTTAGGGAGTCACATGGAGGCACTGTGATGGTCATATGATCACCTGACTTCACAAGAGGAAATCTCTGTATTGAGGAACCAATAGGAATATCATGTTAGAATCCCAGAATCCTCCTCTTTTATTAATAGCGAAAACAATGATTTCATGTAAGCTCCCAGGATCCTCCTCACCTCTCCGGTCAGCAGGTAGATGATCTCCAGGGTGAGGTTTAGTATCTTCTCAGTCATGTGACTCCGGTCCTCCTCCATCCTCATTGGTGGCGTCATTTGATCTATACAGGTCTCCTTTTAGATGGATAACTTTGGGCAATGAAAGTAAGAATTATTTGGATGGTATTGGTCACACAATAATAGGGTGTGGATGTGAGGGGGTAATAGGAGGGTTGCTGTACATTTAACAACTACTCCCCCAATGGGAACACATTCAGTTTGGACTATTTAGTGTTTGTAAATCTTTGAGGACTCTGAACCCTCTGAGCTGGTTTTCTCATTGTGTTGGCTGCATGTTGTAATGATTATCCATTGGCTGCCTATGTAGTGTAATAATTGCCCTTTGTAGGCCATGTATGGTCAGGATGGTCATTGCTTTGTCTATTTATTGTCAGTGATGTTTGTTTAAAGGAACATATTACTAGAATTTATCTCCAAAATAAAGAGAGAGGCCCAGATTCACAAAGCACTTACGCCGACGTATAACAAGATACGTCGACGTAAGTGCAAATGTGCGCCGTTGTATCTGTGCGCTGGACCCACAAACTAAGATGCGCCTAAAAACAGGCTTCATCCTGCCGATGTAACTTGCCTACGCCGGCGTAGGGTGGGCGCACATTTAGGCTGGACGCATGGTGGCGCTCCCATTGATTAGCCATTCAAATATGCAAATGAGTGAAATACGGCGATTCACGAACATACGTGCGCCCGATGCAGTGCGCGTAAGTTGTACGTCCGGCGTAAAGTTATTCCCCATAAAGGAGGTGTAACCCAGCAGCAGACATGCAAAGGTCTGCACCAGGGAACACAAGCCGGCGTATTTTACGTTGGATGTGTGTCTGGCTGGGCGTAGTTTACGTTCACGCCGTACGCAGTGATCCGGCGTAGTTTAGGCAGTTGTTCCGACGTGGTTGTGAGCATGCGCAGGGGGATGCGTCCACGTCTCGGGGAATGCGCAGTTTGTCATACGTATCTGTCTGGCGCTCGGCCCATCATTTGCTTGGGGTCACGCCTCATTTGCATGGCTCACGCCCACTTCCACCTACGCCGGCGTATGCCTTCGAAACCCAGCGCAGCGTTGGGAGCACTGGCTTGGTGAATTCCATGCTTGCCTCTCTGCGTTGCGTTGGCGTAGCATACATTATTTGCGCTACATCGGCGTAATGTGCGCCCACTCTCTGTGAATCTGGGCCAGAATGTTCCCGCCATGTACGCGGGGAAATGTTCTGACCCTGAAGGGGTTAATCTAGGTTTCCACACTATATATGTGTGCAGGGCTTTTTTTCAGGGGGAACTCAGTTCCGCCACCTCTGGCTCAGACCCTTTGGTGCCCGCTCACCACAATCACTTGTAAACACAGGAGTCTGGTTTCTGTGTTTACAAGTGACAGCTCTGCACTCTGTGTGTAACCACCTGAACTCTGCATTCTGTATGTAATACAATCCTGGTATTTAATTCCCCTTTAAGACCCTTCTACTGTTTGTGAAATCTGAACGGGGTCGTGGTTGAGTTCCTGCACCTATTTTCTGAGAAAAAAAGCTCTGTATGTGTGTATCATCATCTGCTGGAGATAAAAGACGTCACAGTGACTATCGAGGAAGAGGATGGACATGACGGGGTTACTGGGTGTAAATAGAAAATAAGATCTTATTACCTCCCCTGCTGCCACTTCCACCAATGTCTCCTCGTCTCTACTTCTTCCCAACTCACCTCTCACCTGGAAATTTCAGTCTGTATGTGACATCACTTCCTGTCTGTATTCCATAGAGATTGGCTGTCTGGGTAGAAGTAAGATCACCACCTTGTGGAGCTCAGAGAGACTGCAGCCCTGAGAACATGGCCTTGTGCTTGGTGTGTATGTACTGTACACCAATCAGCCATAACATTCTGACCACTGACAGGTGAAGTGAATAACATTGATTATCTCACTACAATGGTATTTGGAAGTGGGTGGGATATATTAGGCAGCAAGTGAACATGTTGTCCTTAAAGTTTTGATTAGTTGAAAGCAAAAAAGCAATGTTCATTGCAGTTTGTTGTGTATGGAGCTGTGTAGCAGATTGGTCAGGTTGTACATGCTGACTCATGTTCATAGTTGAAAGCGCCTACAATGGTCCCATGAGCCTCAGAACCGCAGCGCAGAGAAATGGAAGAAGGTGGCCTGGTCTGATGAATGAAGTATTCTTTTCTATTGGGTGGGTGTGTGTGCGTCACTTACCTGGGGAAGAGATGGCACCAGAATGCAGTATAGGAAGAAGACAAGCCAGAGGAGGCAGTGTGATGCTTTGTCTGGTGGAGTCCATGCCTTGATGACAGCAAAAGGGGGACCTACTCAATATTAGAGGGGTGATCATTATGTTCTGGTGGGTAGCTATAGTGTTCTGTTGGGTGGTCTTAATGTTCTTGTGGGTGGTCCTAATGTTCTGCGGGTGGGTATAATGTTCTAGTGGATGGTCCTAATGTTCTGGTGGGTTGTCCTAATATTGTGGTGGGTGGTCAAAATGTTCTGGTGGGTAGTTATAATGTTCTGGTGGGTGGCACATGAACACACAATTCAAATAAAATGAAATAAAGGAAAAGAAAATCCACCACCATTTTATTCTCAGAATAGGAAATAAATGCTAATAGGCTGCAGGAGATCTGCTGAAAAAAAGGGAAGGGGGTGGTGTGCTAGAAAGCTGCAAGAGATTTGCTGAAAAAAGGAAGGGGGCTGGGTTGGGTGCTATTGAGCTGTCAGATATCTGCTTCTTTTCAACCCCCTCCTTTTTCTTATCAGATTTCCTGCAGCTTATTAGTATTCAGTAGGGATGAGCCGAACACCCCCCTGTTCGGTTCGCACCAGAACTTGCGAACACACCAAATGTCCGTGTGAACTTTAGAACCCTGTTAAAGTCTATGGGACTCGAACGTTTGAAATCTAAAGCGCTAATTTTAAAGGCTAGTATGCAAGTTATTGTCCTAAAAAGTGTTTGGGGACCTGGGTCCTGTTTGGGGGAACTCCACGCCATTTTTTTTAATTTGGGGTGGAGTTCCCCTTAAAATCCACACCGGCCCTTCAGGTCTGGAATGGATATTAAGGGGAATCCAGCCGTCAATTTTAAAAAAAAATAACGTGGGGTTCTCCCCAAATATCCATTCCAGACCCTTCAGGTCTGGTGTGGATTTTAAGGGGAAGTCCACCCCAAATTAAAAAAAAATGGCGTGGAGTTCCCCCAAAAATTCACACCAGACCCCTTATCCGAGCACGTTAACCTGGCCGGCCGCAGAAAAGAGGGGGGGACAGAGTGCGGCCCCCCTCTCCTGAACCGTACAAGGCCACATGCCCTCAACATGGGGAGGATGTCCCCATGTTGATGGGGACAAGGGCCTCATGCCCACAACCCTTGCCCGGTGGTTGTGGGGGTCTGCGGGCGGGGGGCTTATCAGAATCTGGAAGACCCCTTTAACAAAGGGGACCCCCAGATCCTGCCCCCCCCTATGTGAATTGGTAATGGGGTACATTGTACCCCTACCATTTCACGAAGGAAGTGTAAATAGTTTGAAAAAAACACACACACACACCGTAGAAAAAAGTCCTTTATTAATAAAAAAAAAAGAAAAATAATCCAGCGGTGGTAATCAACATGGGGACATCCTCCCCATGTTGAGGGCATGTGACCTGGTACGGTTCAGGAGAGGGGGGGGCCGCACTCTGTCCCCCCCTCTTTTCTGCGGCTGGCCAGGTTAACGTGCTCGGATAAGGGGTCTGGTGTGAATTTTTGGGGGAACTCCACTCCATTTCTTTTTATTTGGGGTGGAGTTCCCCTTAAAATCCACACCAGACCTGAAGGGTCTGGAATGGATATTTGGGGGGAACCCCACATCATTTTTTTTTAAGTTGACGGCGGGGTTCCCCTTAATATCCATTCCAGACCTGAAGGGCCTGGTAATAAAATTTGGGGGGACCCCCACGCTATTTTTTTTAATGAATGAATTCTCTCTGAATTGCCAGAGCCGACAATTCATTATAGCCGCAAGTCCGGTTTTAAAAGACTTTTTTCCCTTTCAGAAATGACACTTTGTGCAGGGACAGTTCTATGTACTGGAAAAATGTGCTATTTCACATGCTAAATTTACACCCCCCTAGGTACGAAATTTAAAGGAATATTTCACTTAATTGTTTCACTTTTAGCATTATTAAATTCACTGCTCCCGAAAAAAACTGCAGTTTTTAAAACTTTTTTTTGCATTGATACATGTCCCCTGAGACAGGACCCAGGTCCCCAAACACTTTTTAGCACAATAAATTGCATATTAGCCTTTAAAATTAGCACTTTAGTTTTCTCCCATAGACTTTAACAGGGTGTTCCACGGCTTTTCGAATTTGCCGCGAACACCCCTAATTGTTCGTTGTTCGGGTCGAACATGAGTTCGACTCGAACTCTAAGCTCATCCCTAGTATTCAGTTGTGTGTTTTTTTTCCCCCAGCAGATCATCTGCAAACTATTATAACTAGGGTTGTCCCAATACCACTTTTTTAGGACCGAGTACAAGTACCGATACTTTTTATCAAGTACTCGCCGATACCGATTACCGATACTTTTTTAAAATCTCATGTGACAGTGGCACATGTGTCAGTATTTTTTTTTTTATCATTTTTATTTTTTACAATTTTTTTTTTTTTTTACAATGCTTCCTTCCCTGGGGCGGGGGGGGGGGGGGGGGTGGACAGTGTCAGTGTGTTTTTTGTATTTTTTTTTACATTTTTTTTTATTATTTATTGCAATTCCTTTTTTTTTTTTTTTTATCAGCCCTTTTGGGGGCTTTGGTGAGATATCAGGGGTCTTGGAAAAAGAGGGATAGGATCTGGCTGGTCTAGACTGAAAAATAGTATCATTGACAAGAGCACCTCATCCCAAATTTATATATGGGAAAGTCGAACAATGGCGGGACTATAACGGTGCAAGCAGAAACCCATAAAGAAAAATAGAACAAGTACTATAAATTTTAATGGTTTATTTAAAAAAATATAGCGTCAGGTTGTAGGATATATCTTAGACTCTAACGGAGCCCAATTCATAAATCAAAACAACCTGGACAGGTATAACAATGTTAAAAGGTTTCCATAACAGACATAAATACTGTAGCAGAGATCACAACCCGGTTGGTAAACCCTATATATTTCGCCTGGTTAGGCTTCTTCAGGGGTGGTTGAGATCAGAGTTTGGATTCTGATAATAACATACAGAGAAAAGAAAGACAATTAGTGATTTATACACAGATATATTAAATATACATAAACAATAAATAGAGTATATAAAGTCGCTCTGTCAGTGTATATCAACATAATGCCCACCTGCTGGTCCGTAGTGGATGTAAACAAACAACAGGGTGTATATTACCCTGATACCATCACCTGCCTGAAAAATCAGGCCAGATGGACACAAGTTGACAGCCAAAAGGACAACCTAGGCAGGAAAAGTGAAAAACCGCTGCAGATGAGATTCACACAGTCCCCAACCATCGGAGAGGCAGGGGGCGGCACCCAGAAGCAAAGTG
The DNA here is from genome assembly GCF_905171775.1 of Rana temporaria. NCBI lineage: Eukaryota > Metazoa > Chordata > Amphibia > Anura > Ranidae > Rana > Rana temporaria. The sequence goes on along the minus strand of NC_053492.1, from coordinate 7,548,293 downwards.
GCCAACTGTGGAGAAGAGTAGTAATATCAATATCTATTGTAAAGTACATAAGGAAATATTTATTTAATAAAGAGTAAAGATAGAGTGTACACTCACAGTGCTTAGGTATACAGGTATAGCATCTGTGGAGGCTTATGCCTAGCTTGAGACGGGAGGCTAGTCAAATTTGTGACAAGCTGATCCAAATGTTGTGTCAACCAAAAAAATAATAAAAAAATATAAAAAAGAAAACAGTTAGAGATCAAGCAAGAAAAATAAATGAATAGAATGAAAAAATATGGAATAAATAAAAGAAAAGTAAAATGAAACAGACAGTTTGTTTCTATATCATATTTAAAATAAATATAGTGATCATCAGCAAGAAGACTATTCCATAGTAAAGAAAATCCAGAACAGGAAGAAAAAAGAAGAAATAGTTGAGAAAATAACAAGTCAAGAGACTTAGACACGCAAAGGAAACAAATTAGTATAGTAAGCAACTGGTAGGCATGATAGGGAGAGTACCTGGTTCGTCTGTCTTAGCAGCATAAGTTAGCTCCACAGGAGTGCACAGCACACTGACGCTCCACAGCCAGACACAGTCCAGATATATCCCTTAGCCCCTCCCACACGTCCATGCGTCATAGGAGGCGCGGTCGGGCGTGAGCGGACACAAAGTGCCAGTGCACAGACACCCAAGCTGATGCTGGACCGGAGGCCTACAATCCCCAGCAACCCCTGGGTTGGAAGGCGTGGACGGTCGAATAATCGGCCAATCACAACGCGCCGGGGGAGGGGCACCGCCGTACAGCGGAGCGGCTCGTAGACAAGGAGAGAAACCCAAGTCCAAAAGCCGGGAGTGGCCGAATCACCGATGGAAGGGGAGGGGAATCAGCAAGCAGGAGGGGGAAAGAGAGCACTGGCAAAAACGGGCTCACAAAGTGAAGCCCTTGGGTGTCCAGATGGAGGGGGACAAAAGGCGAAAAGACAAACGCAGCAGCATCATAAATCCTGCAGATGATATAGGATTGTCCAATAGGCAAAGAAATTGCAACTTGGAAAAATAAAAATAAAAAGGATAAGTCAAGGCCCGTACCTGAAAGGTGCAGGGTCATTGAAAAAAACCAACATGGATATAGGCAGGGTGGCAGAAGCACATATACAATAGCAGAGCGATTCACAACAAAGTTCATATAAATGGACAATACTCATAAAGCAGAAAAATATAATTGAAGGTCAAACATTTCTGGGGCAATCATATATATAAATAGAATCCCATGCATATATATACACATTAGCAAAATGCCAAAATAGCGGGGATAGTGGAAAGGGAGGAAAGGAAGAGAGGGGGGAAAAAGGAGAGAGGGGGGGGGGAGGGGAGAAACAGGAAGCCAGGGAGAGGGGAAAAGAGGGAATTGGAACCAAATAGCAAAGGGAAGGGAATGTGAAACAAAACAGACAGAGGATGCAGAATGACAAGCATCATATAGTCCATGCTGGAACAACTCAGGCAGTCGCCCGATGAAGGCATGGCAAGCCCAAAGATGGAGCACAGGAAAAGATGGGATTGGGACATACAGACTAGGTAGCCCTTACAGGAAAGATTTAAAGCTGATATATTCATTCAGTCCTGGGTAATGGGTGGCGTTTAAAGTTTGTATCCATTTAGTTTCAAGTTGCAGAAGACTGCGGTCAATACCCCCACCCCTAACGTGTGTGGGCACATGTTCCAGGGCAGTGAATTTAACCATATTAGGCTCAAAATTGTGTTCATGTCCCACATGCCTACTGATGGCAGTGGTAGACTGTTTTTTCCGTATGGGAGCAATATGATCCGATATTCGTTTGTGGAAAGGTCTCTTCGTCTTGCCTACGTAGAAGCACCCACACATGCATTTGGCCAGGTACACCACGCCGACAGTCTGGCATGTGACCCGATGCCGAATAGTGTGGGTACGTCCGCCGGGCAACACGACTGTAGATCCACTCAAAATAAAAGGACACATGTGGCATCCCTTGCATGAGAAGGTACCATTAATTGTGTGTGAAGAGTTTTCTAAGGGATTATAATGACTCCGAACAAGTTTGTCCCGCAGAGATGGTGCTCTGCGGTAGGTAACTTCAGGTCGATCCTTGATAAATTTGTTGACAGTGTTATCCGCCAATAATAATGGCCAATATCTATCCAAAATTTCCCTAAACTGTGTATGGCAAGCAGAATATTGAGTAAGCAGACGTATTGGTTGCAGGGAGTTAACCTTTCGGGAGGGAAAAATCAAGTCCCTGCGGTCGATACTCGCAGCTCGATTGTAAGCCTTCTTCAGGATATTGTGACTGTAACCCCTATCCTTCAAACGGCAGTATAGGTTTCTAGCAGCTATTTCATAATCATTCTTGAGGACACAATTCCTCTTTAGTCTAATGTATTGGCTGTAGGGTATACTTTTTACAAGCGACTGCGGGTGGCCACTAGAGGCATGCAGAATAGTATTACCTGCAGAAGGCTTACGAAAGAGAGAGGAGTAGACAGTTCCATCAGATCCAATGAAGATGGTAAGATCGAGAAAATTGATCGATTTACGACTGCATTCCATGGTGAACTTAAGATTAAAGGTATTTTTGGCCAATCTCTTCATAAATGAGTCAAGTTCTGCTCTGCTACCAGACCATAATAGCAGAACGTCATCGATGTATCTGTACCACGAAATAACGTGGCACAGATACATCGAGGAATCCTCATCAGAAAAAAGCTCCTTCTCCCACCCCCCCAGGTACAGGTTGGCATACGATGGGGCACATTTAGTCCCCATCGCAACCCCCTGCACCTGGAGGAAGTGGGAGAGTCCAAACATGAACACATTTCTGGTGAGAATGAACTTTAATATATCCAAAATAAATACGTTATAAGGCTCTGCCTGATCGCCTCTATCCTTGAGGATTTTGCCCACAACTTCAATGCCCCTATCGTGTGGGATTGCGTTATAAAGGCTTTCAATATCGATAGCAACCAGCCAGGTATTGGGTGGGACTGATATGCCATCGATAGTTTGCAAAAGGTCAATCGTGTCCTTGATGTACGAGGACAGGGCGGTAACATGCGGGCGAAGGTAATTATCTACCAGGGAGCTGGCATTCTCTGTTAGTCCTGCACAGCCCGATACTATAGGTCTCCCTGGTGGACATTTTAAAGATTTGTGAATCTTTGGTAGGGCGTACATTGTAGGGACCTTAGGTTCCTGAATGTTCAAAAAGTTCCACGTATCCTTATCAATCAGGCCCTGATGATAGGCCTGAGTGATAAGGGCGTAGTATTCATTATTAAAGCTTAGAATTACCGACTGAGGTATTGGGCGGTACCAATCCTCGTTTTCAAGGATCTTTAAACACATGCGTTCGTAGTCCTTTAAGTCCATGACTACTACGTTGCCCCCTTTGTCAGAGGGTTTAATTATTATGGAGCGATTATCCTGAAGATTTCTGAGGGCTTGTCGTTGATTGAAAGTGAGGTTCGAAGAATTATTAGAGAGGTCAATTTTCTCGACCTCTCTTGTGGTCTGCTGGACAAATGACCATATACTGGCATTTTTGTTCAGGAGAGGAAAATTTAACGATTTGGGTTTGAAGGACATAGGTGGAGGAAAAGTGACCCCAGAGGTACAAATTCCCAAGGTGGGTGGTACCAAGGGGGAATCGTCATCCACATGTCCCTCCTCCCATAGTTCCATCAGAGTCTCGATGGCCTGTATCTCATCGGCATCATTTTTAAGTTGTTCAAAGTTTCTATTATCTGACTCAGTAGATGGTTTGTCATAGATAACCTTGAACATTAATTTCCGGGCAAAGAGATGAATGTCTTTAATCATTTGAAATTTATCACCTCCGATGGATGGACAGAAGGTAAGTCCAAGCTTGAGGACATCAATCTCATGTCCACTCAAGGAAGTGGATGATAGATTGATGACCTCAAGATCCAAAGAGGGCGTACTCACTTCGTCGAGGGTATCGGGGTGGATGATAGTTCCATCTGTTTGCCTAAAAAAGTTGGTGCAGTTTTGGGATCTATACTTGCCGAGCTTTGGGGAAAGAGTGAAGATACATGTGAGGATACATTGGGTTCGCTTACCCGTCTCGTCGGGGTGGTGTGGGGTGTCATTAACAGAGGCGACGTAAGTGCCGGAGCTCGCGGAGGGTGCGCTAGTAAAGCATTCGTCACCTGTGGGGTATCAGGATGCAAGATTCGTGATAAGGAAGATGGACGAAAATTATCTAAAATAGAAGAGTTAGTAGGTAAACGCTTAGTGGTGTTGAGACCGGTTTGTGATAAAGATTCTGAGGATGTAGATTTTCGGTCATTTTTACGTTTCCGTGGGAAACGATCATGAGACATCTCTCGGTAAACAGTTGACTGACTTGATGCTGTAGAGGAAGCAGAAGTGACATTTGGTATGTTAGTCAGATTAGCAGGTACATTGCGTGTAGAAGGATGGGCTGTGGGTTTGTTGAAAGTTGGTTGATTCCATTTATAAGCATACTTATTGTCATATGCAGCCTTATCTCTAAGGTATTTGCCCTCCTTAAAATTAATTAGGTCAGTGGTATACTCTTCCAAATGTTCTTTAAGGGATTTCTCCCTCTCAATGAACAGCGGATTTGATGTCGACAATACCAATTCAATGTACCAGGCATTGACCTGAACATCAAGATCCTCAATTTCAGCTTCGTATTGGTTGCATAAGATGTTCATCATTTCGAACGAACAAGACTGTAAGTTCTGTTCCCATCTAAGTTTAAGGGCGTCATCTACCTTTTTAAGATTGGGGAATATTTGTATCCTCAGGCCCCATGGGGTGATCTGATTTTCAACATATTTGATAAAGTATTGTTTATGCCAAAATATTCTGACCTTTTTTTCCAAAAGTCGTTGTAATCTAGGGAATGCTCGATCAAGCTCAGGAATAGTTATATCGGCATTATTTGTATTGGACTGGATTTTGAACATAAAGCCTTCCCATGCAGCGCCACGAAAGTCTGCCATGCCAGCAGCAAAAGACGGCCTGAGAAGAAAAAGCCAGCAGAGAAAAATAAACAGATAATACAAACAAAAAACAGTGCAACATACACCGGGTGTCCTGTAGCAGGTGAGGTGGGAGTCTGCACCGTACACGGCAACCAGGTGGGGATGACAGTGATGCACACTCAAGGTGCTGGAGACACTGTCAGTGGGGAATAACTAGACAAGGGGCAAAGAAGGGGATCCAGGAGGGATACTTGAAAAAAGAGGGGGGAGGGGGACTAGATGGCAAAGTGGTGGAAACTAAGTCCTAAACAGATATTAGCATATACATCAACATATATATACACCACAGTCAAAATGTCATGTATTCATAAATAGAGCCAGAGGCATCATATTTTAGTTAGAGATTGCTAGGCCACTCAGATCCAGATATGATGTATTAAAACATCCAAGAAAATATTTGGAAAAAGAGGGATAGGATCTGGCTGGTCTAGACTGAAAAATAGTATCATTGACAAGAGCACCTCATCCCAAATTTATATATGGGAAAGTCGAACAATGGCGGGACTATAACGGTGCAAGCAGAAACCCATAAAGAAAAATAGAACAAGTACTATAAATTTTAATGGTTTATTTAAAAAAATATAGCGTCAGGTTGTAGGATATATCTTAGACTCTAACGGAGCCCAATTCATAAATCAAAACAACCTGGACAGGTATAACAATGTTAAAAGGTTTCCATAACAGACATAAATACTGTAGCAGAGATCACAACCCGGTTGGTAAACCCTATATATTTCGCCTGGTTAGGCTTCTTCAGGGGTGGTTGAGATCAGAGTTTGGATTCTGATAATAACATACAGAGAAAAGAAAGACAATTAGTGATTTATACACAGATATATTAAATATACATAAACAATAAATAGAGTATATAAAGTCGCTCTGTCAGTGTATATCAACATAATGCCCACCTGCTGGTCCGTAGTGGATGTAAACAAACAACAGGGTGTATATTACCCTGATACCATCACCTGCCTGAAAAATCAGGCCAGATGGACACAAGTTGACAGCCAAAAGGACAACCTAGGCAGGAAAAGTGAAAAACCGCTGCAGATGAGATTCACACAGTCCCCAACCATCGGAGAGGCAGGGGGCGGCACCCAGAAGCAAAGTGGCCAACTGTGGAGAAGAGTAGTAATATCAATATCTATTGTAAAGTACATAAGGAAATATTTATTTAATAAAGAGTAAAGATAGAGTGTACACTCACAGTGCTTAGGTATACAGGTATAGCATCTGTGGAGGCTTATGCCTAGCTTGAGACGGGAGGCTAGTCAAATTTGTGACAAGCTGATCCAAATGTTGTGTCAACCAAAAAAATAATAAAAAAATATAAAAAAGAAAACAGTTAGAGATCAAGCAAGAAAAATAAATGAATAGAATGAAAAAATATGGAATAAATAAAAGAAAAGTAAAATGAAACAGACAGTTTGTTTCTATATCATATTTAAAATAAATATAGTGATCATCAGCAAGAAGACTATTCCATAGTAAAGAAAATCCAGAACAGGAAGAAAAAAGAAGAAATAGTTGAGAAAATAACAAGTCAAGAGACTTAGACACGCAAAGGAAACAAATTAGTATAGTAAGCAACTGGTAGGCATGATAGGGAGAGTACCTGGTTCGTCTGTCTTAGCAGCATAAGTTAGCTCCACAGGAGTGCACAGCACACTGACGCTCCACAGCCAGACACAGTCCAGATATATCCCTTAGCCCCTCCCACACGTCCATGCGTCATAGGAGGCGCGGTCGGGCGTGAGCGGACACAAAGTGCCAGTGCACAGACACCCAAGCTGATGCTGGACCGGAGGCCTACAATCCCCAGCAACCCCTGGGTTGGAAGGCGTGGACGGTCGAATAATCGGCCAATCACAACGCGCCGGGGGAGGGGCACCGCCGTACAGCGGAGCGGCTCGTAGACAAGGAGAGAAACCCAAGTCCAAAAGCCGGGAGTGGCCGAATCACCGATGGAAGGGGAGGGGAATCAGCAAGCAGGAGGGGGAAAGAGAGCACTGGCAAAAACGGGCTCACAAAGTGAAGCCCTTGGGTGTCCAGATGGAGGGGGACAAAAGGCGAAAAGACAAACGCAGCAGCATCATAAATCCTGCAGATGATATAGGATTGTCCAATAGGCAAAGAAATTGCAACTTGGAAAAATAAAAATAAAAAGGATAAGTCAAGGCCCGTACCTGAAAGGTGCAGGGTCATTGAAAAAAACCAACATGGATATAGGCAGGGTGGCAGAAGCACATATACAATAGCAGAGCGATTCACAACAAAGTTCATATAAATGGACAATACTCATAAAGCAGAAAAATATAATTGAAGGTCAAACATTTCTGGGGCAATCATATATATAAATAGAATCCCATGCATATATATACACATTAGCAAAATGCCAAAATAGCGGGGATAGTGGAAAGGGAGGAAAGGAAGAGAGGGGGGGAAAAAGGAGAGAGGGGGGGGGAGGGGAGAAACAGGAAGCCAGGGAGAGGGGAAAAGAGGGAATTGGAACCAAATAGCAAAGGGAAGGGAATGTGAAACAAAACAGACAGAGGATGCAGAATGACAAGCATCATATAGTCCATGCTGGAACAACTCAGGCAGTCGCCCGATGAAGGCATGGCAAGCCCAAAGATGGAGCACAGGAAAAGATGGGATTGGGACATACAGACTAGGTAGCCCTTACAGGAAAGATTTAAAGCTGATATATTCATTCAGTCCTGGGTAATGGGTGGCGTTTAAAGTTTGTATCCATTTAGTTTCAAGTTGCAGAAGACTGCGGTCAATACCCCCACCCCTAACGTGTGTGGGCACATGTTCCAGGGCAGTGAATTTAACCATATTAGGCTCAAAATTGTGTTCATGTCCCACATGCCTACTGATGGCAGTGGTAGACTGTTTTTTCCGTATGGGAGCAATATGATCCGATATTCGTTTGTGGAAAGGTCTCTTCGTCTTGCCTACGTAGAAGCACCCACACATGCATTTGGCCAGGTACACCACGCCGACAGTCTGGCATGTGACCCGATGCCGAATAGTGTGGGTACGTCCGCCGGGCAACACGACTGTAGATCCACTCAAAATAAAAGGACACATGTGGCATCCCTTGCATGAGAAGGTACCATTAATTGTGTGTGAAGAGTTTTCTAAGGGATTATAATGACTCCGAACAAGTTTGTCCCGCAGAGATGGTGCTCTGCGGTAGGTAACTTCAGGTCGATCCTTGATAAATTTGTTGACAGTGTTATCCGCCAATAATAATGGCCAATATCTATCCAAAATTTCTCTAAACTGTGTATGGCAAGCAGAATATTGAGTAAGCAGACGTATTGGTTGCAGGGAGTTAACCTTTCGGGAGGGAAAAATCAAGTCCCTGCGGTCGATACTCGCAGCTCGATTGTAAGCCTTCTTCAGGATATTGTGACTGTAACCCCTATCCTTCAAACGGCAGTATAGGTTTCTAGCAGCTATTTCATAATCATTCTTGAGGACACAATTCCTCTTTAGTCTAATGTATTGGCTGTAGGGTATACTTTTTACAAGCGACTGCGGGTGGCCACTAGAGGCATGCAGAATAGTATTACCTGCAGAAGGCTTACGAAAGAGAGAGGAGTAGACAGTTCCATCAGATCCAATGAAGATGGTAAGATCGAGAAAATTGATCGATTTACGACTGCATTCCATGGTGAACTTAAGATTAAAGGTATTTTTGGCCAATCTCTTCATAAATGAGTCAAGTTCTGCTCTGCTACCAGACCATAATAGCAGAACGTCATCGATGTATCTGTACCACGAAATAACGTGGCACAGATACATCGAGGAATCCTCATCAGAAAAAAGCTCCTTCTCCCACCCCCCCAGGTACAGGTTGGCATACGATGGGGCACATTTAGTCCCCATCGCAACCCCCTGCACCTGGAGGAAGTGGGAGAGTCCAAACATGAACACATTTCTGGTGAGAATGAACTTTAATATATCCAAAATAAATACGTTATAAGGCTCTGCCTGATCGCCTCTATCCTTGAGGATTTTGCCCACAACTTCAATGCCCCTATCGTGTGGGATTGCGTTATAAAGGCTTTCAATATCGATAGCAACCAGCCAGGTATTGGGTGGGACTGATATGCCATCGATAGTTTGCAAAAGGTCAATCGTGTCCTTGATGTACGAGGACAGGGCGGTAACATGCGGGCGAAGGTAATTATCTACCAGGGAGCTGGCATTCTCTGTTAGTCCTGCACAGCCCGATACTATAGGTCTCCCTGGTGGACATTTTAAAGATTTGTGAATCTTTGGTAGGGCGTACATTGTAGGGACCTTAGGTTCCTGAATGTTCAAAAAGTTCCACGTATCCTTATCAATCAGGCCCTGATGATAGGCCTGAGTGATAAGGGCGTAGTATTCATTATTAAAGCTTAGAATTACCGACTGAGGTATTGGGCGGTACCAATCCTCGTTTTCAAGGATCTTTAAACACATGCGTTCGTAGTCCTTTAAGTCCATGACTACTACGTTGCCCCCTTTGTCAGAGGGTTTAATTATTATTATTATTATTATGGAGCGATTATCCTCTTTTTTCTTCCTGTTCTGGATTTTCTTTACTATGGAATAGTCTTCTTGCTGATGATCACTATATTTATTTTAAATATGATATAGAAACAAACTGTCTGTTTCATTTTACTTTTCTTTTATTTATTCCATATTTTTTCATTCTATTCATTTATTTTTCTTGCTTGATCTCTAACTGTTTTCTTTTTTATATTTTTTTAATATTTTTTTGGTTGACACAACATTTGGATCAGCTTGTCACAAATTTGACTAGCCTCCCGTCTCAAGCTAGGCATAAGCCTCCACAGATGCTATACCTGTATACCTAAGCACTGTGAGTGTACACTCTATCTTTACTCTTTATTAAATAAATATTTCCTTATGTACTTTACAATAGATATTGATATTACTACTCTTCTCCACAGTTGGCCACTTTGCTTCTGGGTGCCGCCCCCTGCCTCTCCGATGGTTGGGGACTGTGTGAATCTCATCTGCAGCGGTTTTTTCACTTTTCCTGCCTAGGTTGTCCTTTTGGCTGTCAACTTGTGTCCATCTGGCCTGATTTTTCAGGCAGGTGATGGTATCAGGGTAATATACACCCTGTTGTTTGTTTACATCCACTACGGACCAGCAGGTGGGCATTATGTTGATATACACTGACAGAGCGACTTTATATACTCTATTTATTGTTTATGTATATTTAATATATCTGTGTATAAATCACTAATTGTCTTTCTTTTCTCTGTATGTTATTATCAGAATCCAAACTCTGATCTCAACCACCCCTGAAGAAGCCTAACCAGGCGAAATATATAGGGTTTACCAACCGGGTTGTGATCTCTGCTACAGTATTTATGTCTGTTATGGAAACCTTTTAACATTGTTATACCTGTCCAGGTTGTTTTGATTTATGAATTGGGCTCCGTTAGAGTCTAAGATATATCCTACAACCTGACGCTATATTTTTTTAAATAAACCATTAAAATTTATAGTACTTGTTCTATTTTTCTTTATGGGTTTCTGCTTGCACCGTTATAGTCCCGCCATTGTTCGACTTTCCCATATATCAGGGGTCTTCACAGACCTCTGACATCTCTCCTCTGAGACAGAGAAAGGGACTAGGGAAACAATTTCCCCAGTCCCTTTCTCTGCAGCCTAAGCTGTACTGAAAATGAGAGAAGACAGCGGCTTCTCTTCATTCATAAACTGAAACGTTGTAAACACTGTTTACGATGTTTCAGTTATGTGAATGTAAAGAGCAGAGTCATCACTGTACATTCGGAAAAGGTAGGAGCCGGATTTACCGGCTCCTACCGCCGCTCTCCATCCTGACAGATCATCTCCATCCAGGACACGGCGGCAGCACGGGAGGGGGGGACACGGTGGCAGCACAGGGGGGGGAACACGGCGGCAGCAGGGGGAGGGAGAAACACGGCAGCAGCACGGACGGAGAGAGAGGGGGGGAGAAACACGGCGGCAGCATGGGGGGGGGAAACACGGCGGCAGCACGGGGGGGGGGAACACGGCGGCAGCAGGGGGGGAGAAACACAGCAGCAGCACGGACGGAGAGAGAGGGGGGGGGGAGAAACACGGCGGCAGCATGGGGGGGGAACATGGCAGCAGAGAGAGGGGGGGAGAGGAGGAGACACACGGTGGCAGCAGCATGGATGGCAGCACGGAGGGAGATGGCAGTATGGAGTGGGACACGGAGGGGGGCTGGAGGAGGATACAAGGACAGTCAGCTGTGATCAGTGCTTGTAACTCCCCCACTAGTATTGGTATCGGGACAACCCTAATTATAACCCATTTCTGTTTCTATGGCTCAGCAGGTCTCCTGCAGCCTATTAGCATCCATTTCCAGTTCTATGTCTAAGCAGATATCCTGTAGCCTATTAGCACTCATGTCTTTGTCTCAGCAGATCACCTGCATTCTATTAGCAAAGTCCATCCAACGTCTCATTTATACGTCAATAAATTATATCACCACCAATAATCGTCTCCAAAACCTCTAGAGCTACTTCATCCAAATCTCAGTATATGCTCCAGCAAACCGTGCGTAGTGGAATATACAAAACGCCTCCTTCCCCAAACATCAATCCTGTGCTCTATAGGTGCTCACACTCAGATTGGGGGCTCACCAGACCTCCATCACCTTCCTAATAAGTGGATCCACAAAAGCTTTGGAGGAACCCTGGCTGAGAAAGGCTGGACTGGTCAGTAATATATTTCTATCCCCCTGGTGGGAGTGGAGATGACCCATCTATAAGGATATACAGTACATACACACACAGCACAAGGACGTGTTCACACTACGAGACGTTTCTGCAGTTCCTCTGATCTCCACAAGGTGGTGATCTCACTTCGACCAAGACAGGAAGTCTCCATAAAAATCCAGATAGGAAGTGATGTCAGACACAGACAGGAAGTTTCGGGTGAGAGGTGAGTCGGGAAGAAGTAGTGAGGAGACGTTATTGGAAGAACCAGCACATGAGGTAAAAAGATCTTATTTTCTATTTACACCCAGTAACCCCCGTCATGTCCGTCCTCTTCCTCCATAGTCACTGTGACGTCTTTTATCTCCAGCAGATGATGATACACACATATATAGTGTGGAAACCTAGATTAACCCCTTCAGGGTCAGAATATCCTCATTTTGGAGATGTGTCATATTTCCCACCAATCACCTTCTCACCTCATCAGTCTATACCAGTGTTTCTCAACTCCAGTCCTCAAGGCGCGCCAACAGGTCATGTTTTCAGGCTTTCCATTATTTTGCACAGGTGATTTGATCCGTTTCACTGCCTTAGTAATTACCATAGCTGTTTCATCTGAGGGAAATCCTGAAAACATGACCTGTTGGTGCGCCTTGAGGACTGGAGTTGAGAAACACTGGTCTATACTAACGGGTTATACCACTATTATTAGTGGCAGGTGGGGGATTCATTTAGGGGATTGGAGTATGTATGTCTTTATTTTATAAGATTCATATAGGAGGAAAGAGGGAAAATGTCATTTGTAGTAAATGTCCTGAAAACTATTTTTTCTCCATAATGATCCCAGTCTCAGATATTCATCCTAAAATCTGATCAGTAAAGTCTCCGAAGTACACAGAGATCACAGGAATATGACCTGGAAAAGCCCAATACAAAGATCATCTTTCAGGTTAGGAGAGGTGGGACGCACCCCGTAGAAATGACTCTGTGTACAGGAACCTCACAGAGTGCCCCCACAGCTCCTCCTCCCAATGTCCCCCCATCCAGAGTCAGGGAATCCTATGACATCACACTGACCTCTCAGCTCCTCCTCCCAATGTCCCGCCATCCAGAGTCAGGGAATCCTATGACATCACACTGACCTCACAGCTCCTCCTCCCAATGTCCCTCCATCCAGAGTCAGGGAATCCTATGACATCACACTGACCTCACAGCTCCTCCTCCCAATGTCCCGCCATCCAGAATCAGGGAATCCTATGACATCACACTGACCTCACAGCTCCTCCTCCCAATGTCCCTCCATCCAGAGTCAGGGAATCCTATGACATCACACTGGCCTCACAGCTCCTCCTCCCAATGTCCTGCCATCCAGAGTCAGGGAATCCTATGACATCACACTGACCTCTCAGCTCCTCCCAATGTCCCTCCATCCAGAGTCAGGGAATCCTATGACATCACGCTGACCTCACAGCTCCTCCTCCCAATGTCCCTCCATCCAGCTTTATTTTACAATGGTCTTAGGATGTGGATGGACCCATTGCATCCTCACAATGAAAGCAGTACTGTTGATCCTGTATTTTATGTAATGATGTCAGAATTCCTTATTGCAAGCCTTTAACCTACAGAGTGTGGGGGTCCCTAAAGTGGGGCTTTAATAAAACACAGACCTGACCAGCAAGGTGAGGAGGATTCTTGGAATGACATTTAATTTGACTATTTGTGAAATCTGCCAACAGGAGAGGTGAGCGGTGCTGGGAATTCTGGGACATTATCCAGTAACAGACAAGGGATGTGTCTGGATGGTGACTGTATCATTGTGTGTGTCAGGTTCCTATAAGGTGTCAGGATGTCACTGTCTATTTCTCCATGGAGGAGTGGGAGTATTTAGAAGGACACAAGGATCTCTACAAGGACGTCATGATGGACAATCAGCCGCCCCTCACATCACCGGGTAAGAGGAGACTTTATTGTAAAGGCGAGAGCAGTACAGGGGCTCCACCTAGATCCCCCATCATCTGATAAACACATAGAAACAATGTATTTAGTCAGTGTGTGTGTTTCCTACAGATGGATCCAGTAATGGGAACCCACCAGAGAGATGTCCCCGTCCTCTGTATTCCCGGGATTCCAAACAGGAAGGTCACACCATCCCCCACCATCATCAGGTAGATGATTAATTATTGGTAGTTATACCATACAGTATATGCAAATATGTTTGTTACAATTAATGTTTTATTATATATTCAGAGTGGAAACCTTGAGGATTATAATATTATTGTCAAAGAAGAGTATAAAGAGGAGGATGAGGAGTATGGAGTGATGGAGGAATTTTCAGAAGGACACAAGGATATGATGGATCCACCTAATACCAGGAACCTACCAGAGAGATCTCCCTATCCTCTGTATTCCCGGGATTCCACACAGGAAGGTCACACCATCACTCACTGTTACAAGGTTGGTGGAACAGAGCATCTAGAACATAGACTTGTGGAGATGATGTGTGGATTTTTTATGTGAGCTTATATTCTACAGATGACATTTCTCTAATTTTATTGGTTTAGGGTAAAGAACTGATAAATATAAAAGTTGAGGTTAAAGCAGAAGAAGAAGAGGCTTATGTGAGCGATGATCAGCAGTCTATGGAGGAGGATGGAATAATGAGGCTAATTCTAGAGGAAGACACACCTACAAAGATCAGCACAGGTGGGTCATTAACACTAAATACATTCCTCCACCCATACTGCTTACTGATTGGTCCAGAGTAGGGCAGGGACTGGGAAATATCAGCCTGTAATACCCTGGTCACTATGTTATCACCTGATCACAATGTCAACAAAGCTGTGATTTAATGTGATTAATAGCAGCTTTGCTTCTTTTACTAGTGAGTTGTGATTGGCCTACAGCTATCACTTGGTACATGGGCAAAATACAGCCCCCTGTACCATGTGAATTTCTGTATCCAATTACAGATCACTAGTATTCAGAGCTGTCAGTAACTTAATCAATTTCATGACAGTTCAAAGCATTGCTGGTACAATAATCTTCATTGTACCAGCAATTAAAGTTTAGAAAAATATCTCTGATTACTATGGTAACATTAAGCTACTCTAAATAACCAGTTCCGGACCAGCCACCGCAGTTATACGCAGGTTGGTCCGGCTGGGTGAGGTGTCGTAGCTGTATGTCGTGGGGATCAGCCCAGATACCTGCTAGCACTTGTGTTTAGCCCCTCCGCCCAGCCCACCCAAGTGCAATATTGATTGATCACTGTCACTTGCAAAACACTAAACCCAGAACTGCAGTTTTCGCAGAGTCAGGCCTGATCCCTACGATCGATAAAAAAAATGTTGGTATAATTTAAATCAGTCGCTGACAGTCAGGAGCTTTTTTCCTGTAAGTCTCATTACTGTACCAGTAAATTTAGAGACCTTAAATGTCAAATCGAAGGTATAGTAGTGAAGGGGCCTACACGTTTCTGAGCATGACAGATAGTGAAGAGGAATTCACCCATCTGTCAGATTCAGGCTCAGAGTATGAACCAGTAGACGGCAGCGGCACCCTGGCAGATAGCTCTGATGACAGAGTAGTGGTCCCTGCCAAGGTCAGGTGTACCCAACCCCATTCTGCTGTCGTTGAGGTGCAAGAACCGCAGGGCTCTCGTATGGAGCATAGAGCCAGTACTAGGGCCGCTCATCCTTCTGGTGAACTGGCAAGCACCAGCATCCTAGTACATCCTGGTTGTACATCCAGCACTGCAGTATCATTTGGTGATGTGGCAAAATCCCATAAGTGCAGTTGAAGCTGGCGAGGTGGCTAGCACAAGTAGTGTTCCACTGCCGCTAATAAGAAGACAAACGCAGGCCCATAGTGCTCTTCCTGCTACATTTGCCAATCTGAATTGGGAGCCCACCACTTCTGCAGCACCTGCACTTCCCCCGTTCACTGGCCAGCCTGGAATTCAAGTGCAAACAGTTGATATTACGTCACTTGATTTTTATGCGCTGTTTTTCACTGAAGATCTCTATAGCTCTAGTGTGTACCAAAGCAATTTGTATGCTGGTCAATGCATTGCTGCTAATCCCCAGTTGCACCTTCCCAGAGATTGGAGACCTATCGCGGTCTCCGAATTTAAGACCTGTCTGGGCCTATACCTCCTCATGGGAATAATTTAAAAAGAACGAGTTGCGGTCATATTGGTCCACTGAACCAATTTACCATATGCCCGTGTTCTCTGCCTCCATGACCAGGACACGATACGAGCAGATCTTGCGGTTCATGCACTTCAATCATAATGAACTCTGTCGTCCTCAGGATGACCCTGGATTTGATCAGGTCTACAAAATTTAGCCCCTCGTAAACCACATGAACTTGTTTACTCCTGATCAAGTTGTTTGCGTTGATGAGTGCCTGATTACGTTTTCTGTCCGCTTGTCTATCAAACAGTACCTTCCAAGCAAGCGTGCCAGATATGGGGTCAAGATGTGAAAGCTCTGTGACAGGGCAACAGGCTATACATATAGTTTTATGGTTTACGAGGGAAGAGATAGTCACGTAGAGCCATGGTAAGATAGTGTGGGACTTTGTGTCACCCTTATTCAAAAAGGGGTACCACTTGTATGTGGACAATTATTACACCTTTTTGACTGTGGATTTGGAGCATGTGGCACCGTGCAATCTAATTGCCGGGGCTTTCCCCAATGGCTTATAGAAACCCGACTTAGACAGGGGAGAGAGCCTGCTTGAAGTGTAATAATTTGCTTGCTGTGAAGTGGAGGGATTCACGGAATGTTTTCGTCCTGTCCTCCCTTCACGCAGATACGACAGTCCAAATTTCTACGGCGACTGGTGTTGTGGAGAAACCCCTTTGTGTCCACGAATACAACCTTAACATGGGAGGAGTGGACGTCAACGACCAGTTGTTGGCGTCGTACCTAATTGCCCATAAGGCCAGACGCGGGTACAAAAAAGTGTCTGTATATTTATTTCAATTGGCTTTGCTGAATGCTTATGTGCTATACAAAGCCTCAGGACAGACTGGATCCTTCCTAAAATTCCAGGAAGGGATCATCACAGCCCTTCTGTTTCCAGACGGTGCTGTGCCCCAACTTCCCAATGCAAATGCAGTGAGCCAGCTGCATGAGAGGCATTTTCTGTATGTCCTCCCTGGTACCCCTACCCAAAGAACACTCCAAAGAAAATGTTGTGTCTGCAGAAAACACGTATATAGGTGTGACATCCGCTTTTATTGTCCCTCCTGTCCTGACCAACCTGGTCTCTGCATCGGTGACTGTTTTAAACGCTACCACACACTATCGGAGTATAGCATAGGGTACAGCACTGCACAGTCCTAGGCACACTAATGCCGTGTACACACGGTCGTTTTTCGGCATGAAAAAAAATGAAGTTTTTCCAACTTCATCATTAAAAATTATGTTGCCCTAACACCATCGTTTTGAAAAAATGATGAACAAAGAGCGGTGACGTACAACACGTACGACGGAACTCTAAAGGGGAAGTTCTATTCACCTTTGGGCTGCTTTTAGCTGACTCCTTGTTAGTAAAAGACGATTCACGCTTTTTTGTCTGTTACAGCGTGATGAATGTGCTTACTCCATTATGAATGGTAGTTTTACCTGAACAAGCGCTCCCGTCTCATAACTTG
Organism: Rana temporaria; assembly: GCF_905171775.1. NCBI lineage: Eukaryota > Metazoa > Chordata > Amphibia > Anura > Ranidae > Rana > Rana temporaria. Next base: position 7,530,814 of record NC_053492.1, on the reverse strand, counting down.
CTTCTGGGCATGCGCGGGTTTAAAACGTTGTTTTTGCCCACACACGATCATTTTTTACAACCCGAAAAAACGATTTTTTTAAACAACGTTAAAAAATGCAGCATGTTCGAATTTTTTTTTTGTCGTTTTTCAGAAGCCGAAAAACGATGTGAAGCCCACACACGATCATTTTAAATGACGTTTTTAAAAACGTCGTTTTTTTTCATGCCGAAAAATGATCGTGTGTATGCAGCATTAGGCTGGTGAGAATCAGTCTGGAGGACTGGTACGGAGAGTTAGCCTGGAGGGCTAGTGAAAGGGGCTGCTGCAGCCAGGAGGGCTGGTAGGGCCAAAAGAGGTAGTGCTGGAACCAGAGACCACAGAGAGTAAGTGATGTGAAAAGTACAAGCTGTGTGACTAAACTGTTCTACACTCATAGGGGCTGTGAGTCCCTGCCTGTACTAGGCCATTGCTAAAAATCTGATTGGAGCCTGTCAGATCATCTTCAGAGTGACACAGCTAGGAAAGGCAAGTGTGTGCTGGAGGAAGAAGTTGGAGCTGTATATAGGAAGAATGTCCCTAATGTTTTTAAAAAGTCAAGTGGGCATCCTACGGGTTAAAAATGACCGCACCAGCCAAGCAGATACTGTCTGGAAAAAGCGCCCAGAGGCAATTCAGTTCGCATGCGTTGCGCTATACAAGTCATTCATTCATTCATCCCATATCTTCCCATCCCTCTTCAAGTTGAAACCCTTTAATAAACCATAAGAACAAAGTCACAGACTGTTCTCTGTCTCTGGGGTGCTTGTGAAAATTTAGTGTGCCTGCCTGTGCGGGATTGGGGGATCCCTTTTATCTGCAGCTCCTATGTGGGGTGTGCTACATTTGTTATAAAATGTCCAGCTGGTAGAGAATTGGTGTATCTGATGATTTGATTGGAGCACAGACTTTTACATGTTAATAATAATAATAATAATGTGATAACATCCTCAGACTTTGGAACCTTAAACAGAAAGTGATAACGAGGGAGGAGTCGATAAACCAATGATGGTGACCTTCAGGATCAGTCCAGTCTTCATCTTGGTTATTCTCCCCCCATCCTCACTCTCTGACCTCTGGTGGGGCTCAGCCCTGCTGACTTAATAAGGAAGTGCAGGACTTCTTGTGTTGAGAAGATGGCAATGAGTGATAGAGGGGGTGCGGACACTCGGCCTATAATCCCCTCATCACTGTCACTCCTATAAAAGACAGTTCTCGTTGTTTCCTCACTCTCTGACTAAGGTCCATGAATAAAGGAATGATCTGGTAGGAGATCAGAGGACCCATTTACTAGTTACCTTGAGGATGGAATTGTAAGATCTTCAGAGACAAAGCTGCCTGATGTGGGCGGAGTCCTGGTTTAGGGGAACCAATCTGCTCATGTCTAGTAATAATCTTTGTATTTCTATTTTAGTAGATGGACGGGAGATGAGGAAAACCTCAGAGGATTGTCTCACTTTGTCTCCAGACTGTAAAGTAGAAGGTGAGGACATCACACAGTATAGTCCAGGAGAAAACCCGACTTCCTCAAATGGCCGTCCGGCACCACACAGTGTAGATGGACCATCGTATTCCTCTTATCCTGAGGAACCTCAGACTGTGAGGGGCGGTGCCGGACCATCGTATTCCTCTTATCCTGAGGAACCTCAGACTGTGAGGGGCGGTGCCGTCGTTCCAACAGAGAAGAGATTTTCCTGTACTGAGTGTGGGAAGTGTTTCCGTTTTAAATCACGCCTTAATGAGCATAAAAGATCTCACAGGGTAGAGAAGCCGTATTCCTGCACTGAGTGCGGGAAATGCTTCCGTTCTAAATATGGTCTTAATGTGCATAAAAGATCTCACATGGGTGAGAAGCCGTATTCCTGTCCTGAGTGCGGGAAATGCTTTTCAGATAATTCCAATCTTTATAGACATCAGAGATCTCATGCAGGGGAAAAGCCGTATTCCTGTCCTGAGTGCAAGAAATGTTTTTCAGACAAGTCTAATCTCTACAGACATCAGAGATTGCACACTGGGGAAAAACACTACTCATGTTCTGAATGTGGGAAATATTTTATGCAAAAATTAGCACTTGTCACACATCAGATGCATCACTCAGGGATGAAGCCCTATTCCTGTCCTGAGTGCGGGAAATGTTTTATAAGAAAGTACAGTCTTAACAAGCATCAAATATCTCACAAGGGGGAGAAGCCATTTTCCTGTTCTGTGTGTGGAAAATGCTTTTCAGAGAAATCCAGTCTTTACAGACATCAGAGATCTCACACAGGGGAGAAGCCGTATTCCTGTCCTGAGTGCGGGAAATGTTTTTCAGATAAGTCCAATCTTTCCAGACATCAGAGATCTCACACAGGGGAGAAGCCGTATTCCTGTTCTGTGTGTGGAAAATGTTTTACACAGACATCCAGTCTTCACACACATCAGAAATCTCACACGGGGGAGAATCCATATTCCTGTCCTGAGTGAGGGGATTTTTCCTCACTGAAGTCCTGTCTTCCTGTACATCAGGGATCCCACACAACCCTCGAGGTATATTGGTGCTTTGAGTGCGGGAAATGTCTTCTATATGAATATTGCTGGACATCCCAGCTCTCATGTGGGGAAGAAGCACACCCTAATATACACCTCAGATATACTCCATGGCTGATCTTCATCATGTAAGAAACACTTCATAAGGAGATCAGATTTTTGCCTTACTAACTTTTTTGATGTACAGTTGTTTTGCTTGCGTCTATCTACGGTAGTAAGGTTGCTTTGCGGTATAAGCAAGGAAGCTCAGACCTATTAATGTGCTTTTACTGTACAGCTTGCACAGCATTTTTACCTAGCATGAGCTACATAGAAAAACATGTCTTCTTCAGTTGGACTTTAGCGCAATATCCCGGATGAGCCCCCAATTGTTTTGCTTGTATCTATTTAGTAAGGTTACTTTGCGGTAAAAGCAAGGGAGCTCAGACCTCTGCAAAGTAATAATGGGCCAGATTCATGTATATTTACGGCGGCGTAGCGTATCCCGTTTACGTTACGCCGGCGTAAGTGCTTGATTCACAAAGCACTTGCCTGTCAACTTGCGGCGGCGTAACGTAAAGCTGTCTGGCGCAAGCCCGCCTAATTCAAATGGGGCGTGTACCATTTAAATTAGGCGCGTTCCCACGCCGAACATTCTGCGCATGCTCCGTTAGGAAATTTCCCGCCGTGCTTTGCGCGAAATTACGGCGCCCCGACGTGTTTTTTGAACGGCGACGTGCGTAACGTACTTTCGTATTCCCGGACGTCTTACTAAAAAAATAATAATTTAAAATTCGACGCGGGAACGATGGCTGGTCTAAATCTAAGCCATGAAATAGCAGGCCTAAGTTTGAGACAGGAAAAGCCGACTAGCGACGACGTAAGAGAATGCGACGAACGCGCGTACCTTCGTGGATCGCCGTAAACAGCTAATTTGCATACCCAATGCGGAAAACGACGCAAACTTCACCCAGCGGTCGCCAAAGTATTGCATCCTAAGATCCGAAGGCGTACGAAGCCGTACGCCTGTCGGATCTTAGCCAAATGCCGTCGTATCTTGGTTTGTGAATTACAAATAAAGATACGACGCGGCAAATTTGAAAGTACGCCGGAGTATCAGCAGATACTCCGGCGTACTTTTTCTGTGAATCTGGCCCAATGTGCTTTTACTAAACAAAAATGCTTTACATACAAAATTATTACAATATTAGAAATACAAGACTGAAAGATAAACCTATAACAAGCAAGATGCTACCTACTTCATAGCAAATAAGCAACAGGCAACTTTTAAGCGTATTTCTACTAACTCAGGTTAGAGTGAGTTTATAATCTCCATTGGTAATGAGGACCCAAGCTTCTATAAGCAGTTGCTAGAGAACAGGCAAAAGCGTCTTCAGGTATAGCTTCTTCTGGCTGGTACAGACCTTCCTTGGTGTTAAGGCATTATGGAGTCGTCCTGCCAGCTTATGACTTAACACCAAGGAAGATATGTACTAGCCTGAAGAAGCTATACCTTAAGACGCTTTCACCCGATCTCCAGACACTGCTTAAAGACGCTTGGGTCCTCGTTGCCAATGGGCATCATGAACCCACTCTAACCTGAGTTAGGTATCTTTTAAGGGTATTTCTACTGACCATAGGATGCTTATTTGCTAGAAAGTAGATAGCATCTTGTTATTTATAGACATATCTGTCAGTCTTGTATTGTAGTCCTAATATTGTAATAATTTTATAAGTACGAGGGTAGGGACTGATGTGAATGTACAGTGTATATGTAAAGCGCTGCGTAAATTGGCGGCGCTATATTTAAGTAGCTTAATAATAATAATAATAATAATAATAAGTAAAGCATTTTTGTTTAGTATAAGCGCATTATTACACTGCAGAGATCTGAGCTTCCTTGCTTATACCACAAAGTAACCTTACTAGGTAGATGCAAGCAAAACAACAGTAGAGACTTAACCACTTGCTTACTGGGCATATATACTCCCCTCCTGCTCAGGTGAAATTTCAGCTTCCGGCACTGTGTCGCTTTAACTGACAATTGCGCGGTCGTGCGATGTGGCTCCCAAACAAAATTGACGTCCTTTTTTCCCCAAAAGTAGAGCTTTCTTTTGGTGGTATTTGATCACCTCTGCGGTTTTTATTTTTGCGCTATAAACAAAAAAATAGTGACAATTTTGAAAAAAAATCAATATTTTTTACTTGTTGCTATAATAAATAGCCCATTTTTTTCTCAGTTTAGGCCGATACGTATTCTTTTACATATTTTTGGTAAAAAAAAAAAAAACGCAATAAGCGACTGGTTTGCGCAAAAGTTATAGCGCCTACAAAATAGGGGACAGAATTATTATTTTTTATTTTTTTTTTTACTAGTAATGGCGGCACTCCTTTTTTTTTTTTTTTTTTTTTTTGGGATTGCGACATTATGGCGGACACATCGGACACTTTTGACACATTTTTGGCACCATCCACATTTATACTGCGATCAGTTCTATAAATATGCACTAATTACTGTATAAATGTGACTGGCATTGAAGGGGTTAACACTAGGGGGTGAGTAAGGGGTTAAATGTGTACCCTGCATAGTGTTTCTAACTGTGGGGGAAGGGGACTGACTGGGGGAGGTGACCGATCTGTGTCCCTATGTACAAGGGACACAGATCGGTCTCCTCTCTCCCTGACAGGACGTGAATCTGTGTGTTTACACACACAGATCCACGTCCTTGTCTCTGTAACCGCCAATCGCGGGTGCCTGGCGGACATCGCGGCCGCCAGGCACGCGCATCGGCATATCAGTGATGCGGCGGGCCGCCGTCGTCGGAGCTCGCGCACCCCCCAGTGGCCAGAGGCCGTATATAGACGGCCTCCCAGCAATTAAGATCCACACTGTGGCCGTATAAAGTCGTACGGCCGTCAGGTAGTGGTTAAAGGTATATTTCTGAAAACAATAGGTGAATATATACCGGATGACAAGCATTAATTAATTCATGTCAAATGTTGATCTTATTTTATTTCATACAGTGATTTCCTATGATTATTGGGGTCATCTAGTGACCATAAAGTTGTATTGAACAATTTTTCCTGATTGAGGCGTTTTAGAACTAATACCCCACTATGACCACTAGTTGGAGCTGACGATCATAGAAATGTTTGTGTTTATTAAAATACAGCCAGAATTTGTCACAGCTAGATGAGTGCTTGTCACCCTCACCCAACAAACCCCTTAGTTTACTATGTCGGGGGGGGTGGGGGGATTTCATACAAATACCTGAGATCATACTCATGCATTTAGGAGTACAGTGACAAAAAGGGTATCAATAAAACACAACTACAATATTAAAGCAAACTATAAATAAAAAATACCTCAATTGGCTTAACTAATATGCCAATAACATTTTTTCCCCTCGTCCTAATAACACATAAGGAATGTACATGCACTTTCACCAGATGAATTGCTGTGCAGAGTTTTTATGACTAGACCCCTAAAGGAGACGTTTATATAAAGATGGGAAGTATGTAGCAGATAAATGAATAGACCTCCTAGCAATGTTATTACCAGGCTGCAGCTAGGGGGAGCTCTAATGATTAGAGTGTGATCCCATCTAGCTCCCATTAACCCTTTCGCTGCCTGAGCTGGTTTTGCATTATTTCTGCACACATGGGGCCGGATTCAGTTAGAGATACGACGGCGTATCTCCTGATACGCCGTCGTATCTCTGAGTTCCGACGGTCATATCTATGCGACTGATTCATAGAATCAGGTTACGCATAGATCTCCCTAAGATCCGCCAGGTGTAAGTGACTTACACCGTCGGATCTTAGGCTACAATTCCAGGCCGGCCACTAGGTGGCGCTTCCGTATCTTTTACACGAGGAATATGCAAATGAGGAGTTACGCCGTTTCAGAAACGAACGACGTTTTTTTTACGTTGTTTGCGTTCAGCTTTTTTCAGCGTATAGTTACCCCTGCTATATGAGGCGTAGCTAATGTTAAGTATGGCCGTTGTTCCCGCTCCGAGTTTTGAATTTTTTACGTCGTTTGCGTAAGTCATTCGCGAATACGGATGGACGTAATTTACGTCCACGTTGAAAGTATGACGATTTGCCGACGTCATTTGGAGCATGCGCACTAAGATTCAGTCGCGGTCGGCGCATGCACAGTTCGTTCGGCGCGGGCACGTGCCTGATTTAGATGTTATACTCCCCCTACCCGCGGAATTTGAATTCCGCCGGGGGATTTACGTTACACTGGCTCAACTTTACAGGCAAGTGTTTTGTGAATAAAGCACTTGCCTGAAAAACTTGCGCCGGTGTAACGTAAATGAGATAGGTGAGCGGATCTTTAGATTCCGTGTAACATATCTGAATCTAGCCCACGGTAAAATGCAGATTTTGGGCATGAAGATTAGATAAAACCCCCAAACATATATTTTCTGAAAGCAGAGGCCCTGGAGAATAAAATGGTGGTAATTGTTAAGGAGTTCCTCGTACACAAATGTCACCTTCATATCCGGGTTTATTTTCTCCTTTCCCCCATTTTCTATGGTGTGATCTTTTCTACAATACTTTGTTATATTAATGTAACACGTTGTGTATTGTATTGTACACAAATTAATAATTACTCCGCCTCCACATTCCAGACAAGTATTCCTCCTGACCAATTGTTTTTTTTTTTTTTTTTTCCTTTTACTATTTTATTCATTTCTTTCTGCACTCTTGTTCAAATAAAAAATTGTAATAAAAAATATATTGAATGAAAAAAAATTGTGTGTGTCGGTGCAATGATGACAGACTTGGATATTCAGAAATGGCTGGTAGGTGACACTTCCATATACAACCCAAGGAAGTGATAAGGAACCCCTAGAAACCTTTGGAGGAACCCTGGCTGAGAAAGGCTGAACTATGCAGTTATATAATATTATTATACAGGATTTATATAGCGCCAACAGTTTGCTCAGCACTTTACAACGATGTTGCAAAGAGCAGTTACAATACAATTTACAGGAGGAATCGGAGGCTCCTGCTCATTAGACATTACAATCTAGGAGGGGGGGTCAAATGATACAAAAGGTAATAGCTGTGGGGGATGGGCTGATGGAGAAAATAAGGGCCAGATCCACAAAAGGGATACGACGGCGTATCTGCTGATACGCCGTCGTATCCCTGTTTCTATGAATCAGTCGCATAGATAGAATCAGTTACGCATAGATATCCATAAGACCTGACAGGTGTAATAGTTTTACACTGTCGGATCTTAGGATGCAATACCGCGGCCGCCGCTGGGGGGAGTTTGCGTCGTAAACCAGCGTCGGGTATGCAAATTAGGAGTTACGGCGGATCCACAACGGGTTTTCGCGTTCGCTACGTCGCCGCTAGTCTAGTTTCCCGTCGGCATATTTAAACTTTTTTTTTGCTGCCCTAACTTTAGTCAGCAAGTGTATTGCTGTCTAAAGTATGGCTGTCGTTCCCGCGTCGAAATGTAAAAATCAACGTCGTTTGCGTAAGCCGTCCGGGAATACGGAATTACGCTACGCGCGTCGCCGTTTGAAAAAATGACATCATGGCGCGCAAAGCACGGCGAGAGTTCGGAAACGGAGCATGCGCAGTACGTCCGGCGCGGGAGCGCGCCTAATTTAAAGAGGAGTTCCACCCAATTTTGAAATTTCCGCTTATCCCACTCCTCACCCCCTTACATGCCACATTTGGCATGTAATTTTTTTGGGGGGGGAGTGGGGGCTTCAGGAAGAGTGGGACTTCCTGTCCCACTTCCTCCTTCCTGTAGGCGATTACACGGCGCCGGGCCGCGCCACTCGCGCATGCGCAGTGCCGCTCGCGCATGCGCAGTGGGTGCCTGGCCGTGAAGCCGAAAGCTGTCACGGCCGGGTGCCCACACTGAGAATGAAGACGCCGGCCGGGGAGGGGGGGAGAGGAGCGGAGCCCCGGACGGCGCGTCGCTGGAGCAGGTAAGTGTCTGTTTATTAAAAGCCAGCAGCTACACTTTTTGTAGCTGCTGACTTTTAATAAACATACAAATTGTCTGGAACTCCCCTTTAAATGGGACTCACCCCATTTGAATTGGCCCGCCTTGCGCCGGCCGAATTTAGGATACACCGCCGCAAATTTCCAGGTAAGTGCTTTGTGGATCGGGCACTAACTTGGAAAAATTGCGGCGGTGTAACTTAAATCCGAAAAGTTAAGTTGCGCCCGGGCTTCGTGGATCTGGCCCTAAAAGTCCAATTGTTCGATGTGGGCAGGATAGGCTTCTCTGAAGAGGAGGGGTTTCAGGGATTGTCTAAAAGCTAATAGAGTTGGAGATAATTGGACAAATTGGGGTACGGAGTTCCAGAGGATGGAAGCAGCTCTGATTAAGTTCTGGAGGTGAGTATGGGATGAGTTGACAGGGGAACAAGAGAGCAGGAGGTTTTGGGAGGAACAAAGAGAACAATTTGGTTAGCATTGTGAGACCAGCTTTGTAAGTTATTGTTAGTATTTTGAATTTTATTTGTTGGGTGATTGGCAGCCAATAAAAGAATTGGCAGAGAGGAGTAGCAGACACTGAGCGGTTGGTAAGGTGGATGAGTCTCGCAGCAGCATTCATGATGGACTGAAGAGGGGATAGTCTATGTAAGGGTAAGCCAATGAGGAGGGAGTTTCAGTAGTCGAGGCGAGAAATAACCAGAGAGCAGGGATGGGCAAAGGGTTCGGGTCCAGCATAAGACCCAAGCTTTCTGTGTGCCCGGCATGATGTTCAGGATGTAGACTGAGCGCATGGTCAATAGGTTGTTAAGGAGTGGGGCAGCCGGCCACCGCATCTGTAACAAGAAATGAGTCATTAGGCCTCGTACAAACGACTGGGAAAGTCAGGAAAACTGCCAGGAGAGCTTTTGGCCGGGAATCCCGGCTGTGTGTATGCTCCCTAGGAGGTTTCCCGGCAGGAAAACAGACGGGAATCCTGATGGGAAAATAGAGAACCCTGCTCTCTATTTTCTCATCGGGTTTCCCGGGAGAGTGTTTCCTGCCGAGAAAACCGGTCGTCCGTAGGCAGTGAAAAAGCGCGCATGCTCCATAACACTTCAACGCATACGCGGTAGCATACAAGGTTAGTGTGGGGTGTAGCAAGATGGCGGCGATGGCATCGAATGTGATGAGACGCTGGCTTGTCGTAGTCTATGACGTCGCCGCGATCTCGCCATTCAAAAGAACGGCGGTTCTTTTGAGTGGCCGTCTGGATACACGGCTTTGCAAGGCAAGCTTGCCAGGAATCCTGTTGGGGAAAACCAACGTTTTTTTTCCTGACGGGATTCCTGGCCGTGTGTACAGGGCTTTAGTCTGGTTTCCCTGCTGACAGCTGAATGTAAAAAAATTATTGCCAGCCCATAATAAAAAAAAAAAAAATCGGGTATAAAACAGTGTGGGGTCGCCCCAATCCATACCAGGCCTTTTAGGTCTGGTATGGATTTTAAGGAGAAGCCCACGACAACTTAAAAAAAAAAGAGTCCTCCCAGCAATGTTTCTTTTTTTTTTCATTCAGCTGTCAGCGGGGAAGCCCTCTGTCAGTGGATGACAGCTGAAGGACAGAGTGTCCGGCTTTCCAGCCCGCTCCTTAATAACCAGCTACGTAATATGCCCCTGATTGGGTAAAGCTTTGTCCAATCAGGGCTTAGAATTTAATGTGCAGCCTGCAGTATATTGTGGGTTGCTCGGGCGAGCGAGCATCCTACCCATAAAATAACTACTTTTAATTATTCAACTTTTATTATTGAATATACACAACAAAGATGGCAATATTATATGTGTTAATAATATTATGTTGTGTATCTTTGCCAATGCACCCATATCAACTACGACTTGAAATTATAAGTTGCACATCCAAAACAGTGGGGTAGATTCAGAGAGCAATTGCGTCTGCGTAACCATAGTTACGCAGCGCAATTGCTTACTTGCCCCGGCGTAACGAATGCTCCTGATTCAGGAACCTCGATACGCCGACTGCAGCCTAAGATATGACTGGCATAAGGCTCCTTATGCCGTCATATCTTAGGCTGCATTCTTACGCAGGCCGCTAGGTGGCGTTCCCGTTGTGGTCAGCGTAGAGTATGCAAATTGCATACTAACGCCGATTCACAACCCTACGCGAGCCCTGCGTACGCAGTTTACGTTGTTTGCGTACGTCGGTTTTTGCGTAAGGCTGCCCATGCTATTAGCAGGGGCAGCCAATGCTACGTATACCCGTCGTTCCCGCGTCGCGAAATTTGAAAATTACGTTGTTTGCGTAAGTGAATCGTGAATGGCGCTGGACGCCATTCACGTTCACTTTGAAGCAAATGACGTCCTTGCGACGTTATTTACCGCAATGTACGTTGGGAAAGTTTCCCGACGGAGCATGCGCACTATGCTTGGCGCGGGAACGCGCCTAATTTAAATGATCCACGCCCCCTACAGGATCATTTAAATTGCGCGCTCTTACGCCGGGCATTTTTCAGGTGCACCTACGCAATTTACGGAGCTACTGCTCCGTGAATCGAGCGTAGCGCAGGTAATTTACGGAGGCGCAGCGGCAAAACATCCTAAGATCTGAACAGCCCTTAATGATCTCATTTAAAGAGGAAGTAAACTCTCCCACTCTGATGCTTCTTTTCATTTAGTCCATTATATTAATTATCAATCTATAGCCACTGTAACCCAGACCAAATTGCATATTACTTACTGTTTAAACAAACTTAAAAAAAAAACTTGTTTCTAGGGGTAAGGCAGCGCCATCTTAAGTATTGTTTTCTGAGTCCACATGGAGTGCATTTCCGCCCATACATTGAGCACTTCCTGTACTGTTAACAAAGCCTCCTTCTCAATCCAATGTTTCTATGGCAACCCTGCTTCCCTGCTCATAGCCACTTGTTTAATACCATAGGGGCAGATCCACGTAGCGCGGCGCATATATCCACCGGGCGTAGCGTATCTAAGATACACTACGCCGCCGTAACTTTTTTTTTTCGAATCCTCAAAGAATTTGCGCCGTAAGTTATGGCGGCGTAGTGTATCTTTGGCGGCGTAAGGGCGCGGAATTCAAATGGATGTGATGGGGGCGTGTTTTTATGTAAATACGTCGTGACCCGACGTAAACAACGTTTTTTTTGAACGGCGTATGCGCCATCCGTGGGGGTATCCCAGTGCGCATGCTCGAAATTAAACCGGAACAAGACAATGCTTACGACGGTGACGTCATTCTACGCAAATCCCTATTCGTGAACGACTTACGCAAACAACGTAAAAAATTCAAAATTCGACGCGGGAACGACGGCCATACTTAACATTGAGTACGCCTCATAATAGCAGCTTTAACTATACGCCGGAAAAAGCCGAACGCAAACAACGTAAAAAAAAATGCGCCGGCAGGACGTACATTGGTGGATCGCTGTAACTAGCTAATTTGCATACTCGACGCGGAATTTGACGGAGACGCCACCTAGCGGCCGGCGTAAAAAATGCATCTACGATCCGACGGCGTACTAAGACGTACGCCTGTCGGATCGATCCGAGATGCAGTCGTATCTTGTTTAGTAGATACAAAACAAAGATACGACGCGGGAAATGTAAAATTATGCGGCGTATCAATAGATACGACGGCGTAATTCTTTTGTGGATCTGCCCCATAGTATTTACTTGTGCCGATTATTTTGTGTTTGCCCATGTCAGTCTTATCAGCTTGTGCTGACCATCAGGCCTACCGGGAGTTTCCTGGTGGGCCAGTTTCAGTGACAGAAATGCCTTTTTTTGTGTAGTGGGTGCTCATGGCCCCGCATCTTCCCTACGGCCGCTGCCGAGCTGACACACAGTTCTAAAATTGGTTCTCACAAGCGAGATTTTAGAACTGGTTGCTGGCTGCCTGGCGTCTAGCAACCAGTGACATCAGACACAGGAGGCTGAGGCGGCCCCAGCATTGACAGTGGAGCAGGATTTAACTTTCTCCTCCTCCATGCGGAGTGCTTAGCTCCCCCCCCCTCCTCCTCTTCTCCGATTTGATGACATGCTTTCAGAGAGGGAGCGCTGTGTGTGATCCTCTTCTGCTAAATTCAATCGCTGTTGCTAAAGTGCGCCATAGACATCAGTGCCCGTCATTTCTGGAAATATCTCCTAAACCATGGAGGTTTAGGAGATATTTCTTGCACCTACAGGTAAGCCTTAATCTAGGCTTAACTGTAGGTAAAAGTGGTTGTAAAGGGTTTATAACCACTTTAATGCTCATTCTCTTTATGTACTGTATGTCTGTTTTATTCTCTTGAGATATTTGTTGACACTCAGTAAGAATATAAATATCCGTTTCTACCCCTCTGTCAGAATTCATCGGTGGCTGTGGTAACCTAAGCAAAGAAGCTTTCTCTTGTTTAACCATTAACATATCCCTTTGAATTCTCTGTGTAACTCTGGTTATAATTTTTTTTATAGTAGTTAAAGCTTTAAGTTTACATTGCATAGCTAAAACCTCTTTTTCCCGTTTGCACCAGAACAACATAAGTTTCCTTAACCACTTCCTTACCGGGCCATAGTAATATGACGTCGGCAGGAACCCTCCCCCCCTCCAGGTGGACGTCATAAGACGTCCTTTCTTCTCGGCCGTCTAGGGAGCGCACGTGCATGCCCGCGGCATCGCTCGTGATCCGGGGCGCATTCCAGGTGGCCGCGATGTCCGCCGGGCACCCGCCATCACACACAGATCCACCTCCTGTCAGAGGTGAGGAGACCGATGTGTGTTCCCAGTACAGAGGAACACATATCGGTCTCCTCCCCTTGTGAGCCCCTCCCCCTACAGTTAGAATCACTCAATAGGGAACATTTTAACCCCTTCAGCACCCTAGTGTTAACCCCTTCCCTGCCAGTCACATTTACACAGTAATCAGTGCAGTTTTATAGCACTAATCGCTGTATGAATGTGAATGGTCCCAAAAACTTGTCAAGAGTGTCCGATATGTCTGCCGCAATGTCACGGTCACAATAAAAATAACAGATCGCTGCCATTATTACTAAAAAATATGCCATAAATCTATCCCCTATTTTGTAGACGCGGTAACTTTTGCGCAAAACAATCAATATACGCTTATTGCTATTTTTTTTACCAAAAATATGTAGAAGAATACGTATCGGTCTAAACTGAGGAACATTTTTTTTTTAAATTGTGATATTTATTAAATCAAAAAGTTAAAAATATTATTATTATTTTTTTAAATTGTCGCTCTTCTTTTGTTTATAGCGCAACAAATAAAAACCGCAGAGGTGATCAAATACCACTAAATGAAAGCTCTATTTGTGGGTACAGTGTTGCATGACTGCGCAATTGTCATTCAAAGTGCAACAGCACTGAAAACTAAAAATTGGTCTGGGCAGGAAGGGGGTGAAAATGCCCTGTATGGAAGTGGTTAATTTCTTTAGTGTTTTTAACACCTTAAGTGATGACCTACCGACATGTCAGATTTTCCCTATACTTCTTTTCATTCTTTAAAGTAAACTTGGAAGATTATATGAACATACATACAAAAGTACTTACCACTCTCATATTTGGGTGGGAGCAAGGGAGATTCCTAATTTATTTTGTCCCTATTTTTTACTAAAAAACTACCAAAAGCTACCAATGGGCGTGTGCACTTTTCCACAGCGTTCCCAGGATGCTTAAAGGGGTTGCATTCTATGCATTAAGGTAAAAAACCTTCTGTAGTGCTGCACCCCCGCCCCCCCCCTTTTACTTACTTGAACCGTGTCTTTCTCCGGCTAGGAACGAGCACACCAGCTCTAGCTGCTGCTGCTGTCAATCAAATCCAATGACGTGGGCACCGGGGGGTGGGGATGAGTCCTGCTTTCTGTGTGAATATACGCAGAAGCAGGACTCAGGAGTGCGCCCACACGGGTGTCCACCAAGGAGAGTGTTTCTCCAACATGGACACCTGATGCGGGGAGGAGCTACTGTAGTAAAATATCATATAGTGGTTACATAATTAATTAGTTATTTTAATGATGAAGTAAGTAATGTTCCAGCAGCAACCCGATTCTTCTAGAGAGATGCACTTTTATTTGATTTCCAACACAGAACAGAGTCCAATACTTGCAGATGATGACAAAAATCCAACAGAGTAAATATAACTCAGAGTCCCATTTTCCTTCATAATCATGGAGCATGACAAGACAGAACTCCAGATTATATTCCCTATACACTGAATGGCTGAACAATTTGATTGGTCTTCTCTATTAGGTCTTTGATCTACCCCCAGCCGGAAACGGCTGCAGTCATTAAAGTGGAGTTCCACCCATTTTTTTATGTTTGTCTGTGCTGCATGCTCTAATCTCATAGTGTTCAGAATGGACAATTTTTATTTAATTTGTTGCTTGTAAATACCTTTATTTTGTAGTCCTTCATTACTTCCTCCTCCTTATTTGCCTAGGCTATTTGCAAGGGTTTCTGGGATAGGCATCATGTTACCCAGTAGTCCTTGCAAACCTGACTGAAACCTATTACATTGCTTGTGCACTGAGCATGTGCAAAGCTGAAATCCAGGAAGTCATACAGTCTGGCTTCATGATGCCCACACTTAAGATGGCCACGGTCTATTTCTAGATTATAAACTATCTAAATGCTGTAACAACCTAACAAAACGGACCTTAGTTTACAGACTAACTTTAATAGAATACATTAAGCTTGTGTGATATACAGGGGTATTTATATTTAAAAAGTGAAATTGTGGGTGAAACTCCCCTTTAACTTCCCTAATTTGCATTCTTGCATATTAACATCAACAAGTTCCCCCTTTGATGTGTGCAATTAGATTAACAGATATCAATGTAGCCTGTACAACCTTTAACACCTTTTTGATGTGTAAAATGGACTTGTCCTGGAATGTCTACATTACATATAACACAATATATAAAATACATACACATTGGCCCGGATTCAGAGAGCAATTGCGCCTGCGTAACCATAGTTACGCAGCGCAATTGCTTACTTGCGCCGGCGTAACGAATGCTCCTGATTCAGGAACCTCGTTACGCCGACTGCAGCCTTAGATCTGCGCGGCATAAGGCTCTTATGCCCGCATATCTTAGGCTGCATTCTTGCGATGGCCGCTAGGTGGCGTTCCCGTTGTGCTCAGCGTATAGTATGCAAATTGCATACTAACGCCGATTCACAACGTTACGCGAGCCCTGCATACGCAGTTTACGTCGTTTGCGTACGGCGGTTTTCGCGTAAGGCTGCCCCTGCTATTAGCAGGGGCAGCCAATGTTACGTATTCCCGTCGTTCCCGCGTCGCGAAATTTGAACTTTACGTAGTTTGCGTAAGTGATTCGTGAATGGCGCTGGACGCCATTCACGTTCACTTTGAAGCAAATGACGTCCTTGCGACGTCATTTGCCGCAATGCACGTCGGGAAAGTTTCCCGACGGAGCATGCGCTCTACGATCGGCGCGGGAACGCGCCTAATTTAAATGATTCCCGCCCCCTACGGGATCATTTAAATTGCGCGCGCTTACGCCGGGCAATTTTAAAGAGCGCACACGCAATTTACGGAGCTACTGCTCCGTGAATCGCGGGTAGCGCAGTAAATTTGCGGGGGCGCAGGGCAAAAACGGTGCCCTGCGCCTACGTAAAAGTTACTGAATCTATCCCATTATATATTAATATTGCAACAGCTACCAGCACTGCCAGGGGACCCCTGAAGAGGAGGATCAGGGCCACTCTGTGCAAAACAAACTGCACAATGGAGGAAAAGTATGACATGTTTGTTATTAAAGACAAAAAAAAGCTTTACAACACCTTTAAAGCCAACCTGGGCACAACATCATAGAAGCCCCATGCTGCTACAATAAACAGTATGCAAGCAGTAGCTACCAACCAGTAATCACAAGTAATACACTTCAAAGTACCGTATTTATCGCGGTATAACGCGCTCCCGCATATACCGCGCACCCCCAAAGTGCCCCCGAAATTCCTGTAAAAAATTTTTTTTATATGATTGCATTACTTACAGTTTTGGTGTCTTCCCAGCGTCCATCGTCCGGTCCGGCGTCCGTCTGCGGCCTCGATGGTGTCCTCCCGGCTTCTCCAGCGCGCGCCTCACGTCGAGTCCCCGCTTCCCGCGCTCAGTTCGAACGCCTCCGCCGACATATACCGAGTGCAGTACACTCGGGTACATTCGGCAAGGCTCGGCGTCGCTCGCGCTCTGTGACGTTTATGCGTGAGCACGAGCGAAGCCGAGCCTGGCCGAATGTACCCGAGTGTACTGCACTCGGTATATGTCGGCGCAGGATTTCAAACTGAGCGCAGGAAGCGGCTATCGGCGTATATCGCGCACCCACGATTTTCCCCTTATTTTAAGGGGAAAATAGTGCGCGATATACGCCAATAAATACGGTACTTCCAAAGCACCTGACCTGAGGCGTTTCTCCTATAAGGGTGGGCAACCCAGGAGAAATTTACCAATTCTATCACCAAAGCGGTCTGCACCCTCCCCAACAAAAATACTCAAGAAAAACAATTCTCCTCTATTAATTTAGGTCCCTATCAAATGTATTCTATATTAAAATATTATCCAATTACCTGAGTATTTAAAACCATGACACCAAAGTTGTTAGGACCACCTTTACTATAACCACTAGTCCTGACTCCTGACTATTATCCTATTATTTAATTACCTCATCGTCGGCCGATTCTGTTGCTCCCACTCAAAATCTTCTACGCGTAGGAAACACTGTATATAAATAATTGACACAACACAAGTTGTTTCATACACTGTTCGGATTTATTATGGCTCAGACAGGGTGTTTAAGGCCGCGTACACACGATCGGTTAAACCGATGAGAACAGTCTGATGGACCGTTTTTATCGGTCCAAACCGATCGTGTGTGGGCACCATCGGTTATTTATCCATCGGTTAAAAAAAAGCCAACTTGTTTTAAATTTAACCGATGGATTCCTAACCGATAGAAAAAAAAAACGATCGTTAGTAGGCACAACCATCGGTTAAAAATCCACGCATGCTCAGAATCGAATCGACACATGCTTGGAAGCATTGTCACCGCGTTCTGATACAATGGTTTTTTTAACCGATGGTGTGTAGGCACGACTGACCATCAGTCAGCTTCATCGGTTAACCGATGACAACGGTCCACCAGAACGTTCTCATCGGATGGACTGATCGTGTGTACAAGGCTTTAGGGGTTGTAAAGGTACAATTTTTTTCCTAAATAGCTTCATTCACCTTAGTGCAGTCCTCCTTCACTTACCTCATCCTTCCATTTTGCTTTTAAATGTCCTTATTTCTTCTGAGAAATCCTCACTTCCTGTTCTTCTGTCTGTAACTCCACACAGTAATGTGAGGCTTTCTCCCTGGTGTGGAGTGTCGTGCTCCCCCCTCCCTTGGACTACAGGAGAGTCAGGACGCTCTCTACGTTGCAGATAGAGAAAGGAGCTGTGTGTTAGTGGGCGTCCTGACTCTCCTGTTGTCCAAGGGAGGGGGCGAGCATGACACTCCACACCAGGGAGAAAGCCTCGCATTACTGTGTGGAGTTACAGACAGAAGAACAGGAAGTGAGGATTTCTCAGAAGAAATAAGGACATTTAAAAGCAAAATGGAAGGATGAGGTAAGTGAAGGAGGACTGCACTAAGGTAAAGGAAGCTATTTAGGAAAAAAAATGTTTATCTTTACAACCCCTTTAAGTATAAATAAAAGATGGGCGTTACCAACCATTTTCCACCAATAAGGGGTACATGTTCAAATGACATATTTCCTTTTAACATGCATTCAACCAATTATAGTCATGTATTAACTCTTTACATCTCTGTATCTAAGCAAACTCATTATATCACATTATATTATGTCACCTATACAGATATAAATACGACAAATACGTCTGACTTCAGTTTCAGCACAAGTTCACTTCTTAAACAACAATCATTTTACTTGATTCCGCAAAATGATGAACTTAAAGGAGCAGTTGAGTCTTAGATTACAAAACACAAATATGAACATAAGGGGGGCTTTTTACATGACCCTTTCAGGGTCTACTTATAGAAAATGTATTCAGCCGTTACAAGGTATAACCATAATTTAACACAGTGATTTCCTATGAATGTGACCAGCATTTGCTCAGCCATGATGATTATTAGACATACAGTGGGTGACTGTGATATTGTGTTTTTAGCACGACAGCATCGCACTGATTCTCGGCGACATGGTGCCGACATCTCGCTGGAATAGACAAAGCGCATTCCAGCGAGCACGTCATAGAAGCGACGGGAGATCCGACTTGGATTCCCGCCAATTCTAGCGTCTGCATTTGGTACGCATTCCTGAGGGAGAACTCCACGCCAATTTTTAAATTAAAAACCGGCATGAGTTCCCCCTCCAGGAGCATACCAGGCCCTTAGGTCTGGTATGGGTTGTAAGGAGACCCCCCTACGCTGAAAAACCGACGTGGGGGGTCCCCCTACAATCCATACCAGACCCGTATCCAAAGCATGCTACCCGGCCGGCCAGGAAGGGAGTGGGGACAAGCGAGCGCCCCCCCCTCCTGAGCCGTACCAGGCTGCATGCCCTCAACATGGGGGGGTCGGGTGCTCTGGGACAGGGGGCACACTGCTGGCCCCCCCCACCCCAGAGCACCCTGTCCCCATGTTGATAAGGACAGGGCCTCTTCCCGACAACCCTGGCCGTTGGTTGTCGGGGGGCTTATCGGAATCTGGGAGCCCTCTCAAATAAGGGGGCCCCCAGATACCGGCCCCCCACCCTAAGTGAATTGATATAGGGGAACATCGTACCCCTACCCATTCACCTGGAGGCAAAGTGTTAAAGTAAATAAACACACAACACAGGGTTTTTAAAATAATTTATTAGTCTGCTCCGGAGCCCCCCCCTGTCTTCTTTAGCTCTTTCAGCAGGGGGGCTTCTTCTTTCGCTCTCCGGGGGGGTCTTCTCCGCTCTCGGGGGTCTTCTCCGCTCTCCGGGGGGTCTTCTTCTATGTTCGCCGCTCTCCGCTGTTGACTCGGCGCACCCCGGTTCTTCTCCCGATGTCCGGTGCCTTCTCCTTCAGCGCTGGCCGCCGCTATCTCCGTGTGTTAGCTCAGTTACTAGCAGGCGGCCAGCACGCTCTTCTGTGACATCATCTTCTTCACTTCTCTTCTTCTGCCTTCTCCAGATGTTGACCCGATGCTTCTTCTCGCTGCAATGACGGGTGCGCGGCTTGCATCCGACTTATATAGGCCTCACAGTCCCATCATTCTCCGGTACCTTCACCCAAGTGAAGATGACGTCACAGAAGAGCGTGCTGGCCACCTGCTAGTAACTGAGCTAACACACGGAGATAGCGGCGGCCAGCGCTGAAGGAGAAGGCACCGGACATCGGGAGAAGAACCAGGGTGCGCCGAGTCAACAGCGGAGAGCGGCGAACATAGAAGAAGACCCCCCGGAGAGTGGAGAAGACCCCCGAGAGCGGAGAAGACCCCCCCGGAGAGCAGAAGACCCCCCGGAGAGTGGAGAAGACCCCCCGGAGAGCGAAAGAAGAAGCCCCCCTGCTGAAAGAGCTAAAGAAGACAGGGGGGCCTCAGGAGCAGACTAATAAATTATTTTAAAAACCCTGTGTTGTGTGTTTATTTTCTTTAACACTTTGCCTCCAGGTGAATGGGTAGGGGTACGATGTACCCCATATCCATTCACTTAGGGTGGGGGGCCGGTATCTGGGGGCCCCCTTATTTGAGGGGGCTCCCAGATTCCGATAAGCCCCCCGCCCGCAGACCCCGACAACCAACGGCCAGGGTTGTCGGAAAGAGGCCCTGTCCTTATCAACATGGGGACAGGGTGCTCTGGGGTGGGGGGCCCGCAGTGCGCCCCCTGCCCCAGAGCACCCGACCCCCCATGTTGAGGGCATGCAGCCTGGTACGGCTCAGGAGGGGGGGGGGCGCTTTCTCATCCCCACTCTCTTCCTGGCTGGCCGGGTAGCGTGCTTTGGATACGGGTCTGGTATGGATTGTAGGGGGACCCCCTACGTCGTTTTTTCGGCATAGGGGGGTCTCCTTACAACCCATACCAGACCTAAGGACCTGGTATGCTCCTGGAGGGGGAACCCATGCCGTTTTTTTATTTAAAAATTGGCGTGGAGTTCTCCCTCTCAGGAATGCGTACCAAATGCCGACGCTAAAATTGGCGGGAATCCAAGTCGGATCTCCCGTCCCGTCGGCTTTGTCTGCATCGCGGCTGGCCAGCTCGGCGCTGGCTCCCGCGATGGGGCTCGTAGGTGGTCAATCTCGCCGAGAAAGGGAGCGAGATTGACACAATTTCGCGGTCACCCACTGTATTTTATTTCATACACTGATTTCCTTGGCTCCATCTAGTGGCCATAAAATAGTATTTTTCATGAAATACCTCAATCAGTAAAAATAGCACAATACCACATTATGGCCACTAGATGGAGCCAAGGAAATCTGTGTATGAAATAAAATACATCCAATATTCATCATGGCTAAGCAAATGCTGGTCACATCAAACTATTTTTTATTTCTTTTTAAATAGACATTTATGTGTTTGTGAAAGCTTACACTACAAAATGCACTCAGCCAATGAAAGGTAATGACTCAATTTTTATTTTTCTACTGCCATCACGGTTGTCAGGAAAGGTTCCATCCGCTGGTAATATTTATTATTATTTGGCTCGCAGTACTGTGGTTCACCAGCAGGTGTCTCCTGGCAGTTTGGAACTGTCAGGAGAACTTCTCCCTGCTGGTGTTATATCATCTTTGGGACGCAGTACTGGTCTCCACCAGCGGATGGATCCTGGCAGTATGGATCCGACGACTTTTTCTGCACTCAGGTGTAACGTGAAGCCAATTACTGATCCCTATTTATACCCGGCGAGTGCAAGCACACCTCACCTTGGTATCTCTCTCCCTGACCTTGAGCCTGTGATCCTGATGTGAGCCTGTATCTTCCTGACCCGACCCCTATTCTGAACCCATCCTGGACTTGCCCTTCCTGCTTTCCCATTGCCTTGGATCTCTGTCCACTTGTTACCTGGATCCCTGCTTGCAGCACATCCATCCGTCATCTCCCTGTTTATTCCCCGTCCTCGTCTATCTTCTGATCTCCCTGTGTACGACCTCGGCCTGGCCTGTTTACGATTACGGTATCTCCCATCACTGTATATATTGTCTTTGGTTATCTTTTGGTCACTGTTTATTGGTTTATTTATTGCACTGTGTTCTGTTGGAGGTGGTTGTGTGTTATTCCCGTTTTCTTAATAAATTACTGTCATGGATCTTGAGATATTAAAGTGTTTCTACTTGACATATGTTACACAGGAGAGGGACATTCAATGCAAGGACACCGGCTTTTGAAATGCTAAGTGGAACCAGCTTGTGAAATACCTTTTATTGTGTTCTGCAGGTTAAGAGCGGGTGTCGGAGACAGTCTGTCTGGCTAGAATTGGGGTTTGAAGGTTAATTGAATCTATTATGTAGGTTTGAAGATGTATGTGTTTACGCTAAGGGACTTTGTATTGTTCTAAAGGTCAGAAGCCTGTCAGCTGTATTGAATTAGCATTCTATTGTCTAAAAGGAATGTAACCTCTCAGAGGTAGTAATTAAGTAGACCGGGTTATTGTGTACATTGATTACCCCCTGGGGCTTCTGTCTCAATACACAAGTCTTTCTATCCAAGCTATTGGACCAATCCCTGTTGACTATTTCAAGTCCTCATTTGCATGGTCAAGGAGGACCTGAGTGAAGACTGCATACTTTACAATTGACCAATAGGAAAGCGGTTGTTGGGAGTGGGATGTTCCAAAATTCTGTATAAAAGTGTGCTGTGTACTTGAAAATAAAAAGTCCTGTTGAAACTTACATACAGCCTGCCTGGTGTTTGTTCTTAATGGGTCCGAATGGCACATAGCTGTAATTCGGATCCCGGAACCTTGGATGACTGGACCATCAGACGTTGCAATCTGCAAGTTACTATGGCCCAGATTCTCGTAGATGGGCGTAAAACTGCAGGGGCGTAACGTATGTCATTTACGTTACGCCGCCGCAAGTTTTACAGGCAAGTGCTTTATTCACAAAGCACTTGCCTCTAGAGTTGCGGCGGCGTAGCGTAAATCACCCGGCGCAAGCCCGCCTAATTCAAATTAGGCGGGTAGGGGGCGTAGAGCATTTAAATTAAGCGCGTTCCCGCGCCGAACGTAATGCGCATGCGCCGTCCCTAAAATTTTCTGACGTGCATTGCGCTAAATGACGTCGCAAGGACGTCATTGGTTTCGACGTGAACGTAAATGGCGTCCAGCCCCATTCACGGACGACTTACGTAAACAACGTAAATTTTTAAATTTCGACGCGGGAACGACGGGCATACTTAACATTGGTTGCCCCTCATATAGCAGGGGCAACTTTACGCGTCGCAAATCTAACGTAAACGTCGTAACTTCACTGCGTCGAACGGGCGTACGTTCGGGAATTTGCGTATTTTGCTAATTTGCATCCTCGACGGGGAAAACGACAGAGGCGACACCTAGCGGCAAAAAAAAAAATTGCATTTAAGATCCGACAGCGTAAGAGCCTTACGCCTGTCGGATCTAATGGATATCTATGTGTAACTGATTCTAAGAATCAGTCGCATAGATACGACGGCACAGATTAGGACTTACGACGGCGCACATTGCGTTGCGCCGTCGTAAGCCCTTTGAGAATCTGGGCCTATATTTTTATCTATATACGTTTTGGGTCTCCTCTTTGCAGTCACACAGTCTGGTCCACTAGCTTCTCTGACAACGGTACAACACTTCATGTCTTTAGTGAACTCCACTGATGAACCTATTATTCTGAGAAAACGAAGAGAGAGCTGAACATGATGCCGTCTCTCTGTGCCGATGTAGCAGGAGCACCCAGCAATCTGCTGAATGTAACACGGAGAAGAATGCTGTCAAATAAACAAAAGGCGGGAAATGACTCAGACTTTTGCTGTATTGTTCATTTAAAGCGAGGGTTCACCCTATAAACAAAAAAAAAAAAAATTCTTCTAGCATAAAATTAGGCATAGTAGCGCGAGCTACAGTATGCCTGTCTTGATTTTTTTAGCGCGGTACTCACAGTGCAATCGTACATTGAAGATACCGACTCCCCGCGGGGAATGGGTGTTCCTATCCAGACGGAGAATGATTGACGGCCGGCTCTGGCACGTCACGCTTCTCTGGAAATAGCCGAAAAAGGCTTGGCTCTTCACAGACTATGCGCAGGCGCCGTATAGCGCCGTGAAGAGCCGAGACCTACTCCGGCTGTCTTCGGGGAGCGTGACGAGCCAGAGCCGGCCGTCAATCATCCTCCGTCTGGATAGGAACGCCCATTCCCCGTGGGGAGTCGGAATCTTCAATGTACGATTGCACTGTGAGTACCGCGCTAAAAAAATCAAGACAAGCATACTGTAGCTCGCGCTACTATGCCTTAATTTATGCTAAAATGTTGCTATGGAGGGTGAACCACCGCTTTAAGCACAAGAGACTCCATCTTGCTTGCAATGTTGCACTGTCTCCATGTCCTTCACCTTAGTACACAATCTAACACACAGCTTTCCTAGACATTTTCTCTCTCGCCCCCCACTCAAGGTTTTAGTTCTACAACTGTTAGACATAGCTGATGAAATATGAAATGTGACATTATTCTATTCATTAGTTTGTAATAACATCTCACACCTCCCTCTTTCTTACTTTCTGCATAAAATAGAATCTAATATTACATTTTGTCATAACGGATACTTAGGCCTAGTACACACGAGAGGATTTATCCGCGGATACGGTCCAACGGACCGTTTCCGCGGATAAATCCTCTCGAGGATTTCCGCGGATTTGGATCCGATGGAGTGTACTCACCATAGGATCGAAATCCGCGCCGAAATCCCATCGCGATGACGTGTCGCGCCGTCGCCGTGATGATGACGCGGCGACGTGGTCATATAAGAAATTCCACGCATGCGTCGAATCATTACGACGCATGTGGGGGATCCATTCGGACGGATTGATCCGGTGAGTCTGTACAGACCAGCGGATCAATCCGTTGGGATGGATTCAAGCGGATAGATTTGAAAGCATGTCTTAACATTTTTATCCGCTTGAAATCCATCCCAGGGGATAAAAATCCGCGGAAACAGATCCGCTGGGTTGTACACACCAGGGGATCTATCCGCTGGAACTGATCCGCAGATCAATTCCAGCGGATAGATCCTCTCGTGTGTACGGGGCCTTAAAGGGGTTGTAAAGGTTTGTTTTTTATTTTCTAAATTGGTTCCTTTAAAGCAGGGGTCTCAAACTCAAATTACCTGAGGGCCACAAGACAAGTTTCCATATCCCATGGGGGGCCGCATGCAAACTTTCAAACTTCAAAAACACTACTAGTGTCAGCGAACGCATTATTAACCCTGACCACTACACTGCACACTGACCACTACACTACACACTGACCACTCACCATCAGGGTACAGCACATCAGGGCACAGGGCACAGCACACATGAGTGCACAGCGCACATCAGGGTACAAAGCCCAGCACATCAGGGTACAAAGCCCAGCACATCAGGGTACAGGGCACATCAGAGCACAGCACATAGGGGTACAGCACAACAGGCCACATCAGGGTGCACGGCACATTAGGGCAGGGCATATCAGCACAGGGCACATGGCAAAGTGCAGGACATGGCACATCAGGGCACAGCACATCAGGACAGGGCACATGACACATCAGGGTACAGGGCACATGAAACAGCACATCAGGGTACAAAGCCCAGCACATCAGGGTACATGGGGCACATCAGGGTACATGGGGCACATGGAACATCAGGGTACATGGGCCACAGCAGGGTACATGGGGCACAATCAGAGCACATCAGGGCACATACGAGCACACCAGGGCACATGAGAGCATATCAGGGCACAATCAGGGAACATGGGGCACACCAGGGAACATGGGGCACATGAGAGCACATCAGGGCACAGCACATCAGGACAGGGTACATCAGGGTACAGGACATGGCACATCAGGGCACAGCACATCAGGACAGGGCACATGGCACATCAGGGTACAGGGCACATGAAACAGCACATCAGGGTACAAAGCCCAGCACATCAGGGTACCCCATGTACCCTGATGTGCTGGGCTTTGTACCCTGATGTGCTGTTTAATGTGCCCTGTACCCTGATGTGCCATGTGCCCTGATGTGCTGGGCTTTGTACCCTGATGTGCTGTTTCATGTGCCCTGTACCCTGATGTGCCATGTGCCCTGTCCTGATGTGCTTTGCCCTCATGTGCCATGTCCTGTACCCTGATGTGCCATGTGCCCTGTCCTGATGTGCTGTGCCCCAATGTGCTCTCATGTGCCCCATGTTCCCTGGTGTGCCCCATGTTCCCTGATTGTGCCCTGATGTGCTCTCATGTGCCCCATGGCACATCAGGGTACATGGGCCACATCAGGGCACAATCAGAGCACATGGGGCATATCAGGGCACATGGGGCACATACGAGCACACCAGGGCACAATCAGGGCACATCAGGGCACAATCAGGGAACATGAAGCACATCAGGGCACATGGGGCACAGCACATCAGGACATGGCACATCAGGGTACAGGGCACAGGGTACCCTGATGTACAGAGCCCAGCACATCTGGGTACATGAGACACATGAGGGTACATGGGGCACATCAGGGCACAATCAGGACACATGAGAGCACATCAGGGCACATGAGGGCACAATAAGGGCACATGAGAGCACATCAGGGCACACGGGAGCACATCAGGGCACATGAGAGCACATCAGGGCACATGAGGGCACATCAGGGCACATGAGAGCACATCAGGGCACATGAGAGCACATTAGGGCACATGAGAGCACATCAGGGCACATGAGAGCACACCAGGGCACAGGTCAGCATTTACTTGTTGTTTTCTTCAAAGGCAGAGTAGCGCAGGAAGCGTCTGTCATAAGTTCACTTGTCTCTCATGTCACGCTGCTACTCCCTGGCAGCCCCCCCTCTCTTCTCGTTCATCTCAGATGATGTCACAAGCAAATGGGGATGGACGAGAAGAGAGGAGGGGCCGCCGGGGAGTAGCAGTGTGACATGAGAGACAAGTGAACTTATGACAGACGCTTCCTGCGCTACTCTTCATGCACCTCGATCTACACTTCCGCGGCACCCGCCCTGCCTGCGGGCCATTTAAAACCGGTCCGCGGGCCGCAAATGGCCCGCGGGCCGGTACTTTGAGACCCCTGCTTTAAAGGGTCACTAAAGGAAAAAAATGTTTTGCCTAAAATTAATGTCTGCAAGGTATACAGACAGAATAGTGTAATGATTCTGTTAAAAAAACTAGTAAATACCTATTAAATTCCTTCATCTATATCACCTCCGGCATTCTAGTTTCTGTTCTCTCATTCACTTCCTGGTTTGCTTCACTCGTTCATGTAAGAACTACATTTCCCAGTATGCATTGCGGCACACCCAGTAATTCACACCTCCTTGAAGTCTCTAACATGTAGAGAGCGTCCTGCCGCACAGATGTAGTTCCCAGGAGGGGGCGAGCACGTCACTGACCACCGCAGTAAAGCCTCCCATCACGGTGGTCAGTAAAATCAGACAAGCAGGAAGTGAACAGAACAGAGAAGAAATAGAGCAACTTCTGAGCAAAAACGAACAATGAGGAAGTGAAAAGAGGAATGTCTGCAGGTAAAGGATGCTTATTATGAAAAAAAAATTTTTTTTTTACAACCCCTTTAAGCTAGTGCATTGTTGGTTCACTTACCTTTTCCTTCCATTTCCCTTCTAAAAGTTTTTTTTCTTTGCCCGAATTTCTCACTTCCTGTTCCTCCTCAGTAAGCTTGCCCCCATCACCCGAGCCGTTCTGGCTGGGGGTTAGTCAGCATGCTCGCCCCCTCCCTTGGGACTACATCCCTGCGGGGAGATGCTGTGAACATTCACAGTGTCTCCCCGCAGGGATGTAGTCCCAAGGGAGAGTGGGAGCATGCTGACTAACCCCCAGTCAGAACGTCTCGAAATGATGGGGGCAAGCTTACAGGAAGTGAGAAATTCAAAGAAAAAAACATTTAAATTGAAGGAAAAGGCAAGTGAACCAACAGTGCACTAGCTTAACCACTTAAGCCCCGAACCATTATGCAGCTTAAAGACCAGGCCACGTTTTGCGATTCGGCACTGCGTCATTTTAACTGACAATTGCGCGGTCGTGCGAGGTGGCTCCCAAACAAAATTGACGTCCATTTTTCCCCACAAATAGATCTTTCTTTTGGTGGTATTCGATCACCTCTGCGGTTTTTATTTTTTGCGCTATAAACAAAAAAAGAGCGACAATTTTGTAAAAAAATTCAATATTTTTTACTTTTTGCTATAATAAATATTCCCCTAAAATATATATAAAAAAAAAAAATGTCCCCTCAGTTTAGGCCGATACATATTCTTCTACCTATTTTTGGTAAAAAAAAATAAGCGTTTATTGATTAGTTTGCACATAATTTATAGGGGCAGATCCACAGAGATCTGCACCCGCGCAGTGTATCAGAGATACGCTACGCCGCCGTATCTTACCTGGCTTTAAATCGAATCCTGGAAGAATTTGCGCCGTAAGTTACGGCGGCGTAGTGTATCTCTGGTGGCAGACTTCAAATCGGCGATTAGGGGGCGTGATTCATTTAAATGAAGTGCGCCCTGCGCCGAATGAACTGTGCATGCTCCGTTTCTAAATTTCCCGCCGTGCATTGCGCTAAATGACGTCGCAACAACGTCATTTTTTTTAACTTAGACGTGATTTACATCCATCCCGATTCACGGACGGCTTACGCAAAAAAAAAAAAAAAAAAAAATTTTGACGCGGGAACGACGGCCATACTTAACATGGCAAGTCTAACTATACGCCGCAAAATAGCAGCTTTAACTATACGTATAAAATATAAAAAGCCGACTAGAGACGACGTAAGAGATTGCGACGGCCGCGCGTATGTTCGTGGATCGTCGGAAATAGCTAATTTGCATACCCGACGCGGAAAACAACGTGAACGCCACCCAGCGGACGCCAAAGTATTGCATCTTAGATCCGAAGGCGTACGAGGACGTACACCTGTCGGATCTAACCCAGATGCCGTCGTATCTTGGTTTGAGGATTCAAACCAAAGATACGACGCGGGTAATTTGAAAGTACGCCGGCGTATCAGTAGATACGCCGGCGTACTCTGTCTGTGGATCTGCCCCATAGTGTCTACCAAATAGGGGACAGTTTTATTGCATTTTTATTAATAATTTAGCGATTTTTATCGTGACTGCGACATTATGGCGGACACAATTTTGGGACCATTGTAATTTTTACAGCGAACAGTGCTATAAAAATGCACTGTTTACTGTAAAAATGACACTGGCAGTGAAGGGGTTAACCAGGAGGGGGCAATTGTGCCCTAATGTGTGATTCTTACTGTGGGGGGGAGTGGCTTGGCATGTGACGTCACTTATCGTCGTTCCCTATGACAGGGAACAGACGATCAGCGACAGTCTAACTAGGAAGCACGGGGAGAGGTTTGTTTACACTTGCCTCTCCCCGTTCTTCCTCTCTGTGACCCGATCACGGGACACCGGCGGCGACCGGGTCCGTTGTTCCTGCGGGAATGGTCACGGAGCAGAGGACCGGGCGTGCGACGCCGCCGGCGTGCTTGCATCTCACGGCAGGGATCTCAAAGTGGACATACATGTACGCCCTTCTGCCCAGCCGTGCCTTTTTGTCAACGTATATTGTCGTGTGGGGGTCCTTAACCACTTCCAAACCGCTGTACGTCTTTATACGGCCTAACTTTAAAGATTGATATCTCGGTAACGGCAGCAGCTTCTGCAACAACCGAGGTATCAATCTTTAGTGTCAGCGGTTCTGTTAACGATAACGGCGGTCTCTGTGGCGGATTCGCCGCGAGATCGCCGGCGGGAGAGGGCCCCCCCCCCCTCCTGCCGCTCTCCCGCGCCCTCCGCCGCTTACCGTAGCCGTCGGTAGCGGCGGAGGCGATCGGGACCGTTCGGCTGGTGACTGGGGACGAGACTGAAGGAAAAATCTCCTTCGCCCATCCCCATAGCTCGGCTGGGCGGAAGTGACGTCAAAACGTCAGTCCCGCCCAGCCTCTTAAAGAAACATTTTTTTTTTTGTCATTTGAAAAAATGACAGTTTCAAATTTTTTTTTTTTTTTTTTTGCATTTTAGTCTAAATATGAGATCTGAGGTCTTTTTGACCCCAGATCTAATATTTAAGAGGACCTGTCATGCTTTTTTCTATTACAAGGGATGTTTACATTCCTTGTAATAGGAATAAAAGTGATCATTTTTCTTTTTCCAGTGTAAAAAATAATAAAATAAATAAAAATAAATAAGAAAAAAAATATATATATTTTTTAAAGCGCCCCGTCCCGACGAGCTTGTGCGCAGAAGCGAACGCATACGCGAGTAGCGGCCGCATATGAAAACGGTGTTCAAACGACACAAGTGAGGTATCGCCGCGATCGTTAGAGCGAGAGCAATAATTCTAGCCCTAGACCTACTCTGTAACTCAAAAAATGCAACCTATAGAATTTTTTAAATGTCGCCTATCGAGATTTTTAAGGGTAAAAGTTTGACGCCATGCCACGAGCGGGCGCAATTTGTAAGCGTGACATGTTGGGTACCATTTTACTCGGCGTAACATTATCTTTCACAGTATATAAAAAAATTGGGCCAAATTTATTGCTGTCTTATTTTTTAATTCAAAAAAGTGATTTTTTTCCAAAAAAAGTGCGCTTGTAGGACCGCTGCGCAAATATGGTGTGACAAAAAGTATTGCAATGATCGCCATTTTATTCTCTAGGGTGTTAGAAAAAAATTAATATATAATGTTTGTGGGTTTTAAGTAATTTTCTAGCAAAAAAAACTGTTTTAGTCTTGTAAACACCAAATCTGAAAAACACCCAAAGTAGAGAAGTGGTTAAGCAGTTAAAGGAACCTATTTAGAAAATAAAAAAACAAACCTTTACAGTCCCTTTAAAACATAGTTATTGTGTCCTGTGAATCTGTTCCTGCATATGCAGGGTTAACTTTTATTTTCAGTGTTCAAACCAGAAATTTCAATAACACTTTTAACTGATGAGCTGTAAAGGTTTTATAGCATCATATGAGCAATGTATGTTTTTCGAGATGGGGAACTCTGATCTCCTTATGAACAGTTTCTTACATGATGAAGATCAGCCATGGAGTATATCTGAGGTGTATATCAGGGTGTGCTTCTTCCCCACATGTCCAGCAACATTCATATAGAAGACATTTTCCACACTCAAGGCACTAATACACCTCAAGGGTTGTGTGGGATCCCTGATGTACAGGAAGACAGGACTTCAGTGAGGAACAATCCCCTCACTCAGAACATGAAAGGAGATACTCTGCTGTGTGAGATCTCTGATGTTTGCAAAGATTGGACTTATCTGAAAAACATTTCCCGCACTCAGGACAGGAATATGGCTTCTCCCCAGTGTGAGATCTCCGATGTGTGTCAAGATTGGACTTCTGTGAAAAACATTTCCCGCACTCAGGACAGGAATACGGCTTCTCCCCCGTGTGAGATCTCAGATGCCTGTAAAGATCGGACTTCTGTGAAAAACATTTCCCACACTCAGGACAGGAACACAGCTTCTCCCCTGTGTGAGATCTCTGATGTGTGTAAAGATCGGACTTCTGTGAAAAACATTTCCCACACTCAGGACAGGAATATGGCTTCTCTCCCGTGTGAGATCTCTGATGTGTGTAAAGAATGGAACTGACTGAAAAGCATTTCCCGCACTCAGAACAGGAATACGGCTTCTCCCCCGTGTGACATCTCTGATGTATGTAAAGATTGAACTTCTGTGTAAAACATTTCCCGCACTCAGGACAGGAATACGGCTTCACCCCCAGGTGAGATCTCTGATGTCTGTAAAGATCGGACTTCTGTGAAAAACATTTCCCACACTCAGGACAGGAATACAGCTTTTCCCCCGTGTGAGATCTCTGATGTCTATAAAGATTGGTCTTATTTGAAAAACACTTCCCACACTCAGGACAGGAAAACCTCTTATCTATTGGAAGTATGGCACCATCCCTCACAGTCTGAGGTTCCTCAGGGTAAGAGGAATACGATGGTCCGGCACTGTCCCTCACAGTCTGAGGTTCCTCAGGATAAGAGGAATACGATGGTCCGGCACCGTCCCTCACAGTCTGAGGTTCCTCAGGATAGGAGGAATACGATGGTCCGGCACCGTCCCGCACAGTCTGAGGTTCCTCAGGATAAGAGTAATACGATGGTCCGGCACCGTCCCTCACAGTCTGAGGTTCCTCAGGATAAGAGGAATACGATGGTCCGGCACCGTCCCGCACAGTCTGAGGTTCCTCAGGATAAGAGGAATACGATGGTCCGGCACCGTCCCTCACAGTCTGAGGTTCCTCAGGATAAGAGGAATACGATGGTCCGGCACCGTCCCGCACAGTCTGAGGTTCCTCAGGGTAAGAGGAATACAATGGTCCATCTACACTGTGTGGTGCCGGATGGAGATTTGAGGTAGTCGGGTTTTCTCCTGGACTATACTGTGTGATGTCCTCATCTTCTACTTTACAGTCTGGAGACAAAGTGAGACAATCCTCTGAGGTTTTCCTCATCTCCCGTCCATCTACTAAAATAGAAATAAAAAGATTATTACTAGACATGAGCAGATTGGTTCCCCTAAACCAGGACTCCGCCCACATCAGGCAGCTTTGTCTCTGAGGATCTTACAATTCCACCCTCGAGGTAACTAGTAAATGGGTCCGCTGATCTCCTACCAGTTCATTTCTTTATTCATGGACCTTAGTCAGAGAGTGAGGAAACAACGAGAACTGTCTTTTATAGGAGTGACAGTGATGAGGGGATTATAGGACGAGTGTCCCCACCCCCTCTATTACTTATTGCCATCTTCCCAACACAAGAAGTCCTGCACTTCCTTATTTAGTCCATGATTTAGTTATGAATAAAAGCGGCACAAAGGGGAGATATAGGGCCAGATCCTCAAAAGAGATACGCAGGCGGATCTGCTGTTCCGCCGTCGTATCCCTGTTTCTATCTTTGGAACTGATCCACAGAATCAGTTTCCAATAGATAGGGAGAAGATCCGACATGTGTAAGGGACTTACACTGCCGGATCTTAGGATGCAGTACCGCATCCGCCGCTGGGGGCATTTCGAGTCGAAATGCCGCCTCGGGTAAGCAAATTAGCACTTACGGAGATCCACAAAGCTTTTCAGCTTCGTTTTTTCTCCGTAAGTATTAGTTTGCAATCGTAAAATTAGGGCTGCTTTTACAAGGCCTAAACTGTTTAGGCCTTGTAAAAGTAGACCCTTCTATCCCGCGTCGCCGTCTTTTTTTTTTCCCGCCGCAACTCGTATTTTTTTTTTACGCCCGTCGCGATTCTCAAAACCCGGCGCAACGTAAAACCGCGCTAAGCACGTCGGGAAAATGACATCATGAGCATGCGCAGTACGGCCGGCGCGGGAGCGCGCCTAATTTAAATGGGACTCGCCCTATTTGAATAGGAACGCCTTGCGCCGGCCGGATTTAAGTTACACAGCCGAAAATTTCTAGGTAAGTGCTTTGTGGATCGGGCACTTAGGTAGAAATTTTCCGGCAGTGTAACTTAAATGGGAATTTTTAAGTTACGGCGGCTGGCTGTGGATCTGGCCCAATGTCTCCAAGCAGTCACTAAATGGAACACTTAAAGGGTCACTAAAGGAATTTTTTTTTAATCTAAATAGCTTCCTTTACCTTACTGCAGTACTGGTTTCATGTCCTCATTGTTTGTTTTTGCTTTGAAGTTGATGTAATTCTGCTGTGATCTCCACACTTCCTGGTTGCCCGTTTCCTTATAACCCCAGTACTGGGAGCTTTCTCACGGTGGTCTAAGCTGTCATTACTGTGTGTCTAAAACTTCCCAGAACCAATCAGATTCATTTTAAAAACAAAACACTGCCCTGGGTTTGTTTGTTTTTGTTCTGTGTGTCTCTTTACTTCACATAAACATGAAGCCAGTTTAAAAGTGAAAGTGAAACTAGAGGCACATTATATGATTGATTTTTATCTACTTTTAATCATTTTTAAAAGGAATCGGTTAACTTTTATGTCTCAATACCCTGTAAACAGTCATTTCAGTTTTCCTTTAGTGACCCTTTAAGTTGAAAAAAAAAATAACAGCTTTAATTAAAAGATAAAAATTAAATAGAAATTAGCCAAGCATTCGATACCTTCACCAACCACAATTAAAATAAAGACAACGTTGTCTAATACACAGGAAAGCAGCTGCGTACCCACCCATACATCGAGACATTCTCTCCTGTAAAGCTGTGTAGCCCCGCTGATGAAGCAAGTTCAAATAATTAGGAACCTCATCCGAAGTTTCCACTCTTTGCCATATATACTGATATATGCAGCGTGTCATACATAACTGGGTTCAGTCCTCATTTGTGACACAATTACAAAGATTGTTGCTGCAATTCGGGAAGGGTCAGTTAATGAATAGTTGTCTGAAAACTTCCTAGAAGGTATAGGAGGAAAAACTGTCCAAAAACAGAGTCCTCTTTTTGTGAAAGGACAGTACCCATATGAGTTTGTTATCATTTTCTTTACACAAATAGAGTTTCCTTTTGGTGGTATTGAATCACCACTGGGGTTTTTTGTTTTTTTGCTAAACAAACTGAAAAAAATTAAAATTTAGGGGGGGGGGGGGTATTTCTTAGTTTCTGTAATATAATTTTGCAAAGAAGTAATTTTTCTCCTTCACTCATGGGCACTGGTAAGATTGCACTGATGAGGCAGCACTGATGACATGGCACTAATAGGCAGCACTGATAGGGCTCCACTGATGATTAGTACCCTTATTATTAGTGTAAATGTGTCCTGTCAGGATTTACAATTACCGGCTCTTCTTTCCTCACACAGTGACAGCACATGAAGAAGGGAAATGATACTGTAACTGGCGAGTTTGTTGACATGGGATCAGCTGTGATTGGACACAGCTAATCACAAGGTAAAGGGCTGCTGTGATTGGTCCTTTACCTCAATATTTGATCAGCTGTGTACAAAGGACACAGCAGACACAGAACATGCCTGATGCGTGCCCAAGGGGGTGCATGAAAAGGGGCGTTCTAGCAAGACTTCCATGGAAGGCCCAACTTTTTGGTCTTTTTGAATTTATAGCACAAAAAAATAAAAAGCTCAGTGGTGATACCACAAAAGAGTGAAAAAAAAAAAAAAAACGGGACAGAAATTTCATATGGGTACAGTGTTTCATGACTGAGTAATTGTCATTCAAAGTGTGAGTGCCGAAAGGTGAAAATTGGTTTGGGCAGGAAGGGGGTATAAGTGCCCAAGTGGATGAGGAGGTTATCACATTATTACCAACATGTAAAAGTCTGTGCTCTAACCAAATCATCAGATATAAAATGCCCAGCTGGTAGAAAATGGGTGTAAACAAAGAGAATACATATTGGCCCAGATTCAAAGAGCAATTGCGCCTGCGTAACCATAGTTACGCAGCGCAATTGCTTACTTGCCCCGGCGTAACGAGTTCTCCTGATTCAGAGAGCTTGTTACGCCGACTGCAGCCTAAGATATGCGTGGCATAAGGCTCTTATGCCCTCATATCGTAGGCTGCATTCTTATGTTGGCCGCTAGGTGGCGTTCCCGTTGTGGTCAGCGTATAGTATGCAAATTGCATACTAATGCCGATTCACAACGTTACGCAAGCCCTGCGTACGCAGTTTACGTCGTTTGCGTACGTCGGTTTTTTGTGTAAGGCTGCCCCTTCTATAGCAGGGGCAGCCAATGTTACGTATACCCGTCGTTCCCGCGTCGCGAAATTTAAAATTTACGTCGTTTGCGTAAGTGAATCGTGAATGGCGCTGGACGCCATTCACGTTCACTTTGAAGCAAATGACATCCTTGCGACGTCATTTACCGCAATGCACGTCGGGAAAGTTTCCCGACGGAGCATGCGCACTACGCTCGGCGCGGGAACGCGCCTAATTTAAATGATTCCCGCCCCCTACGGGATCATCTAAATTGCACGCGCTTACGCCGTGCATTTTGCCGGAGCGCCCACGCAATTTACGGACCTACTGCTCCGTGAATCGAGGGTAGCGCAGAAAATTTTGCGGGGGCGCAGGGCAAAAACGGTGCCCTGCGCCTACGTAAAAAATGCGCAAATGTTAGTGAATCTACCCCATTATGTGTATATATAGCAGTGGGTAGAGGGGAGAGGGTAGAAGTCAGGAATATGTAATGTACAACATATTGTATAAGAAACAACAGATCTATATAGTATCAGAATTATGTAATGTACAACATAGAGCAGAGCCGGTACAAGATCATATGGTGCCCAGGGAGAAAATTGCAAAGAGCCAATGCCTTTTCAAAACCAGCTTGAGATAATAACCCAGAGCATAAATAGCAATTTCTGTGATAATCACCCCCCAGCATCAGTGCCAGTTTAATGCAAATGCAATAATAACCCCCAGTATTGGTGTCAGCAGCAGCAATAATAATCCCCAGCATCAGTGCCAGTTTATGTAATACAAAAAGTCGGGGCATTGGTGTCAGTTTAGGTATTAATAATCCCTAGCATAGATGGCAGTTTCTCGAATAATAACCCTCAGCATCAAAGCCCAGCATTGGAGCCCCTTTAGCTATTAATAACCCCTAGCATAGATGACAGTTTCTGTAACAATAACCCCAAGCACTGATGTTAGTAGCAGCAATAATAACCCCCAGCATCAATGCCAATTTCTGCAATACTGTAAAAAAAAAAAAAAGCCCAGCATAGGTGTCAGTTTAGGTAATAATAACCCCTAGCGTAATTGGCAGTTTCTGTAATAATAACCCCCAATATCAGTGTCAGTTTATGCAATCACAACCCCCAGCATCAGTGCTAGTTTACGCAATACTAGCCCCAGCATTGATGTTAGTAGGAGCAATAACAACCCCCAGCATCAGTGCTAGTTTACGAAATACTAGCCCCAGCATTGATGTTAGTAGGAGCAATAACAACCCCCAGCATCAGTGCTAGTTTACGCAATACTAGCCCCAGCATTGATGTTGGTAGGAGCAATAACAACCCCCAGCATCAGTGCTAGTTTACGCAATACTAGCCCCAGCATTGATGTTAGTAGGAGCAATAACAACCCCCAGCATCAGTGCTAGTTTACGCAATACTAGCCCCAGCATTGATGTTAGTAGGAGCAATAACAACCCCCAGCATCAGTGCTAGTTTACGCAATACTAGCCCCAGCATTGATGTTAGTAGGAGAAATAACAACCCCCAGCATTAGTACCAGTTTCTGCAATAACAACCCCGATCAGTGTCAGTTACCGCAATAATAACCCCCATGATCAGTGCCAATTTCCGCAATAATAACCCCCCAGCATTGGTGTCAGTAGCAGGGTAAATAAACCCCAGCGTTGGTGTCAGTAGCAGGAAAAATAACCCCCAGCATTGGTGTCAGTAGCAGGAAAAATAACCCCCAGCATTGGTGTCAGTGGCATTATGCTTTCTAAACCCCCTTTCATTGGTAGCTTCTAAAAGTGGAATTCCGGCCTGAACCTAACTAGCCTTAAAAATGCCCTTTGCCCCTTCCTAACATCTATGCTGACCAATCTGTGTTAAAAATAAAATAAAAAATAATGTGCAGTATATACTTATCTGTTTGTAGGTCACTCGGGGCCGGTCATGAGATATTCCCTCTGTCAGTCAGCAGTGGCTGCAGGGGAGAGGAGAGAGCACTACGACAACGGTAGGTAAAGCCGGAGTGCTAATGTCACCCATAGACTTCCATGTCCCAGACGTTGCCAGCGATCCCTCCTCTCCATTGCATATGCTGCTGGCTCACACAGGGGAAATCACATGACCAGACTGGAGCAGCCTGAAAATAAGTTAGTCAGCATAGGTTTAAGAGAAGAAGGGGTATTTTTAATGCTAGTTAGGTTTATGCTGTAATTCTACTTTGATGATCAGTGTGGCAATGCTATTAAATATCCCTCCCTATTGGTGGTCAGTGCCATTTAGATATCCCTCCTCACTGGTGGTCAGCGATGGCATTTAGATACCCTTCCCATTGGTGGTCAGTGCCATTTAGATATCCCTCCCCTTTGGTGGTCAACGGCATTTAGATATCCCTCCCCTTGGTTATCAGTGGCATTTAGTTATCCCTCCCCATTGGTGGTCAGTGCCATTTAGATATCCCTCCTCACTGGTGGTCAGCGGTGGCATCTAGATATCCTTCCCCACTGGTGGTCAGCGGCATTTAGATATCCCTCCCCTTGGTTATCAGTGGCATTTAGATATCCCTCCCCATTGGTGGCCAACAGCATTTAGAGATCCATCCCCGTTGGTGGTCAGCGCCATTTAGATAACCCTCCCCATTGGTGGTCAGTGCCATTTAGATATCCCTCCCCTTTGGTGGTCAGCGCCATTTAGATATCCCTCCCCTTTGGTGGTCAGCGCCATTTAGATAACCCTCCCCGTTGGTGGTCAGTGCCATTTAGATATCCCTCCCCTTTGGTGGTCAGCGGCATTTAGATATCCCTCACCGTTGGTGGTAAGCAGTGGCATTTAGATATCCCTCCCCATTGGTCCTCGGTGGCATTTAGATATCCCTCCCCATTGGTCCTCGGTAGCATTTAGATATCCCTCCCCATTGGTCCTCGGTGGCATTTAGTTATCCCTCCCCATTGGTCCTCGGTGGCATTTAGATATCCCACCCTATTGGTCCTCGGGGGCATTTAGATATCCCTCCCCATTGGTCCTCAGTGGCATTTAGATATCCCTCCCCTTTGGTGGTAAGCAGCATTTAGATATCCCTCCCCATTGGTGGTCCGTGCCATTTAGATATCCCTCCCCATTGGACCTCAGTGGCATTTAGATATCCCTCCCCATTGGTCCTCAGTGGCATTTAGATATCCCTCCCCATTGGTCCTCAGTGGCATTTAGAAATCCCTCCCCATTGGACCTCAGTGGCATTTAGATATCCCTCCCCATTGGTGGTAAGTGGCAGTGATAACTAACCCCTTTATGCTGTGACATTAAGGGGATAAGTAACACAGCCCCTGATTTCTAATACATCAGTGACCCATGGTAGTACATTAACCATTTGTGCTACACATTACTGGCCAATGACAGTGTTAGGTAGTTAACCCCTTCATCCCCGTCACTAACCCCCCACTCCCCCACACACTCCCTAAGGTGATAACCAGGTCAGGTCACAGTAAATGACTGTGTCATTTAGTCTCTGTAAATAAACAGAACTCCTCCTCTGCCTGCTGCTTGTATGGCTCAGTCCCTCATACCTGCTCCTCCGTGGTACCACCATCTCTGTCCCCACCTCTCAATGATGTCATATCAGAGGGTGGGACTAGAAATCGTTTGATCCCTTCACCTGACAGAGTATGTATGTCTTCCAGTAGTACTGGCCGGGTGCAGGAGGAGCTCAGGGACCGATCCATCACTCGGCTCCCCACTGCAGCTCTGAGCACTGTGTGTTCCGGGTCTGGTGTGGGCCACTGCCCCGATCAGTGCACTGCCTGCTGTTAATTTTTATCCAATGATCACCCTCCATCAGGCTGGCTATTACAAGCACTGCAGTGTGTGATCACTGCACTCCACCTGTGACTCCTGTCCTTTCCACCCCCCCTCCTCCTTTTGTCCAGGATTTGACAGAGGTCCCACACCGCTGCCTCCCATCTCCTGAGACTGCACTCAGTGACTTGGGTCTGAGACTATACAGACATATCCCTCCACCTGGCACAGCCAGCAGACAACAGAGCAAGTGACCCTGGGAGAATTGTTCTGTCAGAGATTTTGCCATACTTGGTATGGGGCAGAAGACCCAAAGCACATGCCCCAGGTGCCTAGATCTAGTAACACCTATGGTGAAAAAATAGGATTTTTGTACTCACCGTAAAATCCATTTCTCTGAGTTCATGGACGGACACAGCAGCAATTGACCTTAGGGTTATATATCCTTCCTTTTAGGAGATTGACTAGGCAGAAATCAGCACGTTAAGTGTTAAAACACTTCACACAGCACAGTACCTCCCAGGGGGCGGATCCCCCGGGTACATCCCTCTCTCTGCCTCATCCAGCCTCAGTTCGCAACAAGCAGTACAAACAAAGGAGGGGGAGGGTGCTGTGTCCGTCCATGAACTCAGAGAAATGGATTTTACGGTGAGTACAAAAATCCTACTTTCTCTTCCGTTCATGGACGGACACAGCAGAATTGACCTCAGGGACATCCCCAAGCAGTGTCAAAAAAATCGAGGGGTGGGAAAAACACAGTAAACCAAGCTTCACCCCAAACAAACCAGAGTTCCTTAACGGAGGAACTTCAACCTTAAACTGCCACCTGTAAAACCTTGCGGCCAAAGGAGGCATCGGAAGATGCACTCACATCCACCTTGTAAAACTTTGAGAAGGTGTGGATTGACGACCAGGTCGCTGCCTTACACACTTGTAAAACAGATGCTTGATGGCGGAAAGCCCAAGAGGCACCAATCGCCCTAGTCAAATGCGCCGTAACCTGAAAGGGGGCGCCCGCCCCTTCAGGGCATAGGCCTGAAGCACAACCTGTCGGATCCACCTAGAAATTGTGGCCGACGAGACCGCCAGACCCTTCTTAGGACCA
Source organism: Rana temporaria (assembly GCF_905171775.1). Lineage (NCBI taxonomy): Eukaryota > Metazoa > Chordata > Amphibia > Anura > Ranidae > Rana > Rana temporaria. Next base: position 7,490,544 of record NC_053492.1, on the reverse strand, counting down.
GTCACCGACACGAACAGTGAATCCGACCTCCGAAACGGAGCCGTAGCAGACAAGTACACCCGTAGGGCTCGAACCACGTCCAAGGAATGTAACGTGGCTTCCTTCGGGTTCTTCGGCCGAGGACATAAAGATGGAAGAACAATGTACTCATTAATGTGAAAAGCCGAAACAACCTTTGAAAGGAATGATGGCTGCGGCGGCAGCACCACTTTATCCTTGTGGATGACCAAGTAAGGGGCCTTGCAAGACAAGGCCGCCAGTTCAGAGAATCGTCTTACCGAAGTAATTGCCACCAGAAAAACTACCTTCTGGGACAGAGTGAACAAAGGAATTTTCCGAATGTCCTCAAACGGAGACTCTTGAAGCACCGAGAGGACTAAATTCAAGTAACATGGAGGCAGTGGAGGACGCACAGGAGGGGCCACATGCCGAACCCCCTGCACAAACGTACGCACCAGAGAGTGCCCCGCCAAGGGTCGCTGAAAGTAAACAGCCAAGGCCAAAATCTGACCCTTAACCGTACTTAAGGCGAGAGCCCGATCCACTCCACGCTGTAAGAACAGCAGAATCCGGGACACCACGTATGTACGGGGGTGCCAATTCATCTCCTCACACATAGAGATGTAGGCCTTCCACGTACGATGGTAAATCTTCCATGAAGTAGACTTCCGTGCCCGTAGCATGGTAGAAATCACCGAGTCCGACAGGCCTCGGTCCTTCAGCACCTGGCTCTCAACAGCCACGCTGTTAAAGCCAACAACTGTAAAGCAGGGTGAAAGATAGGACCCTGCGACAGAAGATCTTCTCTCAGGGGTAGACGCCAAGGGACGTCTGCCATCAGACGCACCAGGTCCGCGTACCAGGGACGGCGCGGCCAATCCGGGGCGATCAGTATTGTTGGTATCCCCTCGGCTTCCACTCTGCGCAGCAGGCGAGGAAGAAGCTTCAGGGGAGGAAAGGCGTAGATTAGGCGATAGTGACCCCTTGGCGCCACCAACGCGTCTGACGCATCCGCCCACGGGTCTCTTGACCTGGCCACGAACCGTGACACCTTCCGATTGAGGCGGGACGCCAGAAGATCCACGTCCGGAGTGCCCCATCTTTGGCACAGACTCCGAAACACTTCCGGGTGTAGCGACCATTCTCCTTGGTCTAGCGTTTGGCGACTGAGGTAGTCGGCCTGCCAGTTCTGCACCCCCGGAAGTTACACGGCCGACAGAGCCGGAACGTACCTTTCGGCCCACCGGAGGATGTACGTGACTTCCGTCGCTGCAGCCGAGCTCCGTGTGCCCCCTTGATGATTGACATACGCCACGGCCGTGGCGTTGTCGGACTGGATCCTGACCGGACGGTCCTGCAAACCCAGAGACCACTTGGAGAGGCACAGCTTGATCGCCCGGAGCTCCAGGACATTGATCGTTAGGCGGGACTCCTCCTGAGTCCAGCGCCCCTGGGCTGACTGGACACCCCAGACGCCCCTCCTGACGGAGAGACTGGCATCCGTCGTGACCACTGTCTAATGGTACAGCAGAAACGATTTCCCGGTCCGTAGTACCAGAGATGTCAGCCACCACACTAGGGAGGACCTGACCAGACGGCTCACCCGGATCTGGTAATCCAGAGCCAAAGGGAGCTTGTCCCAACGTGACAGAATCTCTTTCTGTAACACTTGAGTGTGGAATTGAGCATACGGAACCGCCTCGAAAGAGGCCACCATCAGAGCCAGAACCCTCATGCAAAAATAAAGCGACGACCACTTCTGGGTCGCCAACCGCTGCACCGCAGATTTCAGTGTCTGTAATTTTTCCGTTGGAAAGAAAACTCTCGCCTCCAAGGAATCCAGGACCAACCCCAGATATATAACTCTGAGCTTGAAGAAGCTCTCAGAAGAAGGTCGTCCAGGTATCCTACAATAGCGATTCCGCGCTGCCTCAGCAGGGCCAGAATCGGAGCGAGCACCTTGGTAAAAACCCGTGGTGCCGAGCCCAGGCCGAAAGGGAGGGCCACAAATTGAAAGTGGTCCTCTCCGACGGCAAAATCTCTGGTGATTTGCGCACACGGGGATATGCAGGTACGCGTCCTTAAAATCCAAACGCCTTATCATGCGCTGACCCTGAAACAGAGTCATCTTCGCTGTACGTGTGGGCTAGGCCTGCATCTTCTGACATAACGGAACCAGGGCCGGACGCAGTAGCAGTGCCCGATTCTGTGTCAGAGACATCCCCAGAAGAAGGCAGAGGGAGGGGGCGCTTTTTACCCCCCCTTCTGGCCACTCGCCGCTTCAATCCTGGCAACAAACACGTCAAGGACTGCCGTCATAGCATCCATGGAGGCCACAGGAACAGGGGCACTAGGGGTTAAATCCGGCATGTCTGGGGGAGAAGCCTCCGGTTCGGACGCCATGCTGACTCACTTGTACTGCAAGGCAAGACCCACAGGCCACCCTCCCTGGCCGCAACAGAGAGCAGGGAACCCCCCAGAGGACTCACCACCCGACCAGGCTGTACTGCTGCTGTGACTGCCCAGAGCGCTGTCCATGCTGTGCCGTCCCCAAGGAAGTGTGCTGCAGCCGTCCGCGCCGTTATTCTGGCCACTAGAGGCAAAACTCTTATCCAAAATGGCCCCCGACATTCAAAAATTAGCATGCGGGCTACAAGAAAATGGCCACCGATCGTTTTTAAAAGCAGCCGTCACCGGCAAAATGGTGGCTGAGCACATTGTAAAACACGAAAACACTGTAAAACAACAGCCAACATGCAGGACCCCTGTAGGTCCCCCCTGCACACACGGCAGCAATAAAAAAGCACACAGCACCCCCCAACAGCAGCTGCAGCCCCTAGTCACCGGACGAGCCCCCCAGGCGGACCCCCCACCTCACGGCCGACCACACAAAATATGGGGGAGGAAGGGAGAGAGGAAAGTAGGGCGGACCCCCGATCGACTACCCCAGGAATGCACCAGCCGAACTACCATGCCACGGCAAGGGGAATGTTACTTACCCATCCTGCGACCACCGGCTGGAGGCATTTTCAGACAGAACCAAGGTCCGCGCAGTTACGGCATGGATGTCGGCCCGGCACACTGTGACACGGCCATAGAGACCAGTCATATGTGTGCCCTGGAGCATAGTATAGCTCACCGGCCACCCCTGGAGCAACGGGGCATGTTGTGGACGTAGCTAAAGGCCGGCACACACTCGATGGCCAAACATGGGGGGACTACAAGGATCGAGGATCCAGCCTGTCACCCAGTCGGCAGTTGATTGTAGATCCCAGGATCCAAAAATGCAGGAAAAAATTTCATAAAAGCGAAAAAAATCCTCTAGAGCACATGGGTCCAGAAGCGCCATGTCATCTCCTGACACTAGGCAGAAAAAACTGGGGATGCATGAGGCAGAGTGAGGGATGTACCCGGGGGATCCGCCCCCTGGGAGATACTGTGGTGTGTGAAGTGTTTAACACTTAAAGTGCTGATTTCTGCCTAGTCAATCTCCTAAAAGAAAGTTTAATACCCTAAGGTCAATTGCTGCTGTGTCCGTCCATGAAAGGAAGAGAAATCAATATTTTGCTGCCAGCTGAACCTCAGAATCTCCATAAATCCAGTCTAGATCCATAATTTGTGTCTGCAGCACAGAGAAGGAAGATTATCCGAGAGAAATACAGGAATACAGGACGGGGAACACAGCTCAGGAAAGTGACCAGGGGATTACAGGCTGATATCACCCAGTCCCCGCCCTACTCTGGACCAATCAGTGAGCAGTATGGGTGGAGGAATGTATTTAGTGTTAATGACCCACCTGTGCTGATCTCTGTAGGAGTGTCCTCCTCTATAAATGTCCCCGTTATTCCATCCTTCTCCATAGACTGCTGATCATCCCTCACATACCTCTCTTCTTCTTCTGATTTAACCTCAAATTCTATATCGATTGGATCTCCACTCTAAATCAAGAAAATTAGAGAGAATATCATCTATAAAATAAAATCTTTATTATTGTGACATCACATATAAAATCCACACATTGTCTTCATGAGCCTGTGTATTATACGCTCCACCCCACCAACCTTGTAACAGTGAGTGATGGTGTGACCTTCCTGTGTGTAATCCCGGGAATACAGAGGACGGGGACATCTCTCTGGTGGGTTCCTGGTATTAAGTGGTTCCATCATATCCTTGTGTCCTTCTGAAAATTCCTCCATCACCCCATACTCCTCATCCTCCTCTTTATACTCGTCTTTAACAACAATATTATAATCTTCAAGGTTTCCACTCTGAATATATAATAAAACATTCATTGTAACAAACATGCTGTGTATAAATCAGAACTACCAATAATTGTCTCTCATCTACCTGATGATGGTGGGGGATGGTGTGACCTTCCTGTGTGGAATCCCGAGAATACAGAGGATGGGGACATCTCTCTGGTGGGTTTCTGTAGCTGGATGACTCCACCATGGTGTCCTGGTACAGATCTTTGTGTTCATTTAGAAACTCTGACTTCTCCATCACCCCATCCTCATCATCCTCCTCCTCTTTTATCTCTTCTTTAATCTCAACTTTAGAATCTCTCAGGTTTCCACTCTGAATATATAATAAACATGACATCAATGGTAACAATGCAGATAATGTACAGATCCTAATGATACTATCAGTGATTGTTCCTCATCTACCTGATGATGGTGGGGGATGGTGTGACCTTCCTGTGTGGAATCCCGGGAATACAGAGGACGGGGACATCTCTCTGGTGGGTTCCCATTACTGGATCCATCTGTAGGAAACACACACACACTGACTGAATAATATGATTTTTATAACAGCTTACCTGTAAAATCAGTTTCTTGGATGTACATTACGCGACACAGAGCACCATAGTAATAACTATATGGGTTATACGCCCACCTTCAGGTGATTGGACACTAGCATTATCAAGACAGGAAGTCCCCCTATATAACCCCTCCCACACAGGGAGTACCTCAGTTTTGTAGCAAAGCAATATATATATCCCAATAAGAGGGGAGAGACCTCTGTGTCCCGTGATGTACTTCCAAGAGAAGGATTTTTACAGGTAAGCTGTTATAAAAATCCTATTTTCTTGCTCGTGCATCACAGGACACAAAGCACTATAGTAATTACTATATGGAATGTCCCAAAGCAATGCCATTTGAGGGGAGAGAGACACAAAAAATAAATCAGACTGCCATCGGATGTGAGGACCTAGAATGCTGCCTGCAGTACACTGTGCCCAAAGGCGGCATCCTCTTGCTAACCTACATCCACCTGGTAGAATTTTGTGAATGTATGCACTGATGACCATGTAGCGGCCTTGCAAACCTGAGCCACAGAGGCTTGGTGATGCACTGCCCAAGAAGCACTGACTGCCCTGGTAGAGTGCGCTCTAGGACAAAAAGGCGCAATCTTCCTCTTTAAATCATAAGCCTGAGTAATAATCTGATGAATCCACCTAGAAATTGTCAATTTTGATGCTGCCTGCCCTCTTCTGGGGCCTTCTGGCAACACTAACAAAGCGTCAGTTTTCCATATGTGGGCAGTTGTTTCCAGATAAAAATTAACTGCCTTAAAGGGGAGTTCCACCCACAATTTCACTTTTTAAATATAAATACCCCTGTAATACACAAACTTAATGTAGTCTAGTAAAGTTAGTCTGTAAACTAAGGTCCGTTTTGTTAGGTTGTTAGAGCATTTAGTTAGTTTATAATCTAGAAATAGACCGTGGCCATCTTAAGTGTGGGCATCATGAAGCCAGACTGTATGACTTCCTGGATTTCAGCCTTGCAGATCTCGCACATGCTCAGTGCTGCACAAGCGATGTAATAGGTTTCAGTCAGGTTTCCATAGCAACGGGAGTGTCAGAGGAAGTTGCCGCCCCTTCTCTATGCAAATAGGCTATTTGCAAGGACTACTGGGATACATGATGCCTATCCCAGAAACCCTTGCGAATAGCCTTGTGACTTAACAGCCTAGGCTAATAAGGAGGAGGAAGTAATGAAGGACTACAAAATAAAGGTATTTACAAGCAACAAAATAAATAAAAATTGTCCATTCTGAACACTATGGGCCATATTCTGAGTAGAGTTACGACAGAGTATCTCAGGAAACTCCGTCGTATCTCTCTATTTTGACCCGTGTATCTATGCGAGTGATTCCTAGAATCATTTTCGCATAGATACGCTGAAGATCCGACATGTTTAAGTCACTTACACTGTCGGATCTTAAATGTAATTCGCCGCCGGCCGCTAGGTGGCGTTTACGTTCAGGTCTCATTTGTTTATGCAAATGAGCCTGATATGCCGATTCCCAAACAAATTCGCGTCGCGTAACCGTCGCTTACATCGTTTGCGTAAGCGGAAGGTTACCCCTGCTATATGAGGGGTATCCTTACGCCAGTCCCACGTATGCCATGTTAAGTATGGCGTCGGGTCCGCGTCGTCTTTTCCCGTCGGGTACGTCGTTTTCCTAAGTCGTTCTTGAATATGACTTTACGTCAATGACGCACACGTCGGCGTCATTGACGTTTTCCGCCGAGAACTGGAGCATGCGCACTGGGCTATTTTTAGCCCGGCGCATGCGCAGTTCGATTGAAACGGGGGCGCGCTTAATTTAAATATAAGCCGCCCCCTTTGAAATACGCGGGGATACGCCGGGCCTTTTACAATACGCCTCCGCAAACTACGGAGCAAGTGCTTGAGGAATACGGCACTTGCTCCAGTAAGTTGCGGCGGCGTAGTGTAAATAGCTTACGCGATGCCGCCGCAGAAAGTACGAGAATATGGCCCTATGAGATTAGGGCATGCAGCACAGACAAACATAAAAAATGGGTGGAACTCAACTTTAACTACATCCAGAGAATGTAATAACTCCTCATCTGCAGAACATGGTTCTGGAAAAAACAAAGGTAGGGAAACATCCTGGTTCATATGAAAACTGGATACTACCTTAAGCAAAAAGTACGGGCGAGGACGTAACACCACCTTGTCGTTATGAACCACTAAGAAAGGCTCTTTACAAGAAAAAGCCACCAATTCAGAAACTCTTCTTGCGGAGGTGACCGCAACCAAAAATACCAATTTCTTTGTCACAAGAGTCAACGGAGCATTGCCCATTGGCTCAAAAGGACACTCCTGGAGGACTGACAGGACTAGATTAAAATCCCATGGGTACAAATGTGATTTAATCTGTGAATTTATGCGTCTTGTATAAATGCCCGAAGAAAGAGGCCTTTGGAGAAAAAACGACAAGTCCGAGACTTGACCTTTGATAGTACTCAAGGCTAGCTTCATTTCTACTGCTAGCCGTAGAAAAGCGAGAACTCTACCTATGACATACTGGCGAGGATGCCAACCAGGAAACATATGCCTTCCAGACTTTATAGTAAATAGCTCTGGAGGCCGGCTTCCTTGCATTAATCAGGGTAGTTACCACTGAGCCTGAAAGCCTCTGATCTTCTATAATGATGGCCTCCACATCTTAACCGTTAAATTTAGCATTTGTAAGGCAGGATGGAATACCGGCCCTTGTGACAGCAGATCTGGACAGGACAGAAGTGTCCAAGAATCCCCTACTGGCATTCTCATGATCTCTGCGTACCAGGACCTCCTGCGGCCTGGTACGGTTAAGGAAGGGGGGAGCGCTCACTCGTCCCCACCCCCTTTCCTGACCGGCTGGGCTGCATGCTCGGATAAGGGTCTGGTATGGATTTTGGGGGGACTCCCACACCGTTTTTTCAGCGTAGGGGGTTCCCCTTAAAATCCATAGCAGACCCAATGACGTTTTTTTATTTGAAATTTGGCGTGGAGTTCCCCCTCAAGATTCATACCATACACAGTGCTTGGTATTGGCAGGGATCCAAGTCGGAACCCCGTTCAATATCGTGCCGCGGCTAAACACAACCGCAGATAATCGCACTGTACAAATGCAGCTGACCGCTGTGCCTGGAGTCATGAATTTCAGCAAAAAATAAACATTCTTCTAACAACGGCAGAATAGCCGTTCATGTGAAAGGGGCATAAGGGTTTGACAGATGCCAATTGCTAAGACCGCAAGCTGGGCCACAGCCCCGGCCATAGAAAAACAGGCCTTAAGTAATGACTCCAGTCTCTTATCCTCTGGATCCTAAATTTCTGAACATTGTCTACTGGACAAGTAAGGCCTTGTACACACGGTTGGTCCAAACAGATGAAAAGGGACTGAAGTTCAGTTTCATCGGTCCAAACTGACCGTGTGTACGCCCCATCGGTCTGTTGTCCTTCGGTTCCAAAACAGAGAACTTGGAGCCTGACCGAAAGGTCAAAACTGATGGTTAGTACGCAAAAGCATCGGTTCAAAACCCGCGCATACTCAGAATCAAGTTGACGCATGCTTGGAAGCATTGAACTTCGTTTTTTCAGCACGTCGTGTGTTTTACGTCACCGCGTTCTGACCCGATCGGTTTTGGAAACGATGGTGTGTACGCACATCAGACCATCAGTCTGCTTCAGTGGTGAACCAATGAAAACGGTCCGTCGGACCATTCTCATCGGATGGACTGACCGTGTATGCAGCCTAAGAGTTTTGTTCAGGGAAGAGACCGTAGCATCTACTACTGGTGCATTCCATTTCTTGGTCAATTTCTCCTCCATATGATAAAGCTGAGAAAACCTCTTGGGAGGAATAAAATGCCTGTCTGGATGATCCCAGTCAGCATAAATAAGCTGCTCCAGCAACGGGTGCATAGGAAAAGCGTGCAAGCCCTGAGGAGGCTTTAGAGAACCTAAAGAGAAGAAAGGAACTTCAGCCGTCTCTGCTAGGGGTAGCTTATATCCAAAACGCAACGCCTCAGTAAGTGATTAGATTAACAATCTCTGAGACTGTGAAGCTGAGAAGGCTCCTCTGGGACTGAGTCCTCAAATGAGGAACCATCCTCCTGCCCTTCTAAGGGGCCCCCTAAGTGCTGATCTGCAGATGACGTACCCGGGACGGGGACTTGTTGTGTTTCTTCCCAGCCTGGGAAGAGGATGCGAACAGGCTAGCTAGCTTCCCCTCTAAACCAGCCAAAGCTGTAGCCAAGTCATCTCTAGTGACATATGCAGAGGCTGGAATGTTGGAGGTAGCTACAATGGCTGACAAGTCTGCTGGCTCAGCCTGGTCAGTCGTTTCAGGTCTTTTAGGGGAGGGTGGTACTGTGGAGGTGAGACTAGGATTCCCAGACCCTGACTGCGGTGCTCTTGCGCCCCTTCTCCCTGTTTTTGTTCCTCTTCTACAGGAATACATAGTCCTAAGCACAAAGCAGAGTTACTGTCACCTTGCATCTATTGCTTAGCAATGGTTAATATGCCGCTATCAATGCTACAGCCATATGCCGAGTAGATGGGTCTTGAGAATGCCTGTACCCAACACTCAGCGTTTACATGCCCCTGGATGAAGTGTCTGTGTCCCTGCATCAGCCACCATTTACTCCGAGAGCCTGAGCTTAAATAAACAAGCTGCCGGTCCCCGCCTCTGCCGTGAGGATATGTGCACGCCAATCCACTTGCACACTGGCGGCCCCGAGCCCCCCCCCCCCCCCCGGTGACGTTGTCTCTTTCAAACTTCCTGGAAAGTGGGAAGATTTTCGCGCACGTGCACGGCGATCCCCAGCGGGGAGACTCATGGGGGAGGGAGGGTAGGATGGGGAGAAGCCGCAGGGATTCCCCAACCTTCCTGGCAGGCCAAGCGCACCCCACCTTCTCACAGGTGGCTGACAACATGGGAGACACAAAGGCAGGCCTCCTCCACAAGTGCTGCTGACACCCACTAGGCAAGCGTGGGATTGTTACACCTGGTATGTTTTTAGTATATGTGCTGCCGAAGACAGAAAACAGGCATTACACCATCTATTTAATAAAAAGACGTCCATAGGAAAGAAAGAAAAACATGGTCTTCTTCACTCACCCTTCCCGCTGCAGGGTACTACTGCAATATCACAGCGACCCAATCTTCACCCATCACGGTGGGTTGGTGCCATGCCAGACCTTCAAGGACGGGGGCCCCTCTGTACGTAGGGTCCACTGCCTTGGACCTGTATAGCGCCCTGCCAGAGCAAACCTGTGGTATAGCAATGATCCCAGGGCCCAGATTTCCTGAGAGAAGCGTTACAGGCAAAACCTCATTCTTCTTTACAGAGGCTCGGGTACCATCCACTTTTGCCTTTGTTTTAAGACGTTTGAATGGATCCGATAGAGTAGGCTCCTGACCCGGTTTAGGCCATCTATGGAGCATAACACTTAACTGTGACCAACACATTTAAAAACTGAGATACTCCCTGTATGGAAGGGGTTATATAGGGGGGACTTCCTGTCTTGATTATTCCAGTGTCTATCACCAGAAGGTGGGCGTATAACCCATGTAGTAATTACTATAGTGCTCTGTGTTCCGTGATGTACAAGAAAGAAACATGTGGCCCAGATTCAGCATAGCTTGCGCTTTATTTTCGCGGGCACAGGGCAACGATTTTGCCCTGCGCCCACGCAAATATTTTGCGCTGCCCTCGATTCACGGAGCAGTAGCTCCGTGACTTGCGAGGGCGCGCTGGCAAATTTGCCCGGCGTAAGCGTGCGCAAGTTAAATGATCCCGCCGGGGGCGGGAATCATTTAAATTAGGCGCGCTCCCGCGCCGAGCGTACAGCGCATGCTCCATCGGGAAACTTTCCCGACGTGCATTGCAGCAAATGACGTCACAAGGACGTCATTTGCTTCAAAGTGAACGTGAATGGCGTCCAGCGCCATTCACGAAGCACTTACGCAAACGACGTAACATTTGAACGTCGCGACGCGGGAGCGGCGGTATACTTTAGCACAGGCTGCCCCTGCTATTAGAAAGGGCAGCCTTGCGCTAAAGTAGCCGTACGGAAACTCCGTACCTGGCTTGCGCGGGGCCCGTGCAAGATTGTGAATCAATGGTAGTATGCAATTTGCATACTACACGCTGATACACAATGGGAGCGCCCCCTAGCGCCCCCGCAAGAATGCAGCCTAAAATCTGCGAGGCATAAGAGCCTTATGCCGCGCAGATTTTAGGCTGCAGCCGGTGTAACGAGGTTCCTGAATCAGGAGCACTCGTTACACCGGAGCAAGTAAGCAATTGCGCCGTGTAACTCATGGTTACACGGGCGCAATTGCTTCTTGAATCTGGGCCATTGTTTCTATGTGTTTATCAGATGATAGGGGGGGGGGGGTCTAGGTGGAGCCTCCATACTACTCTCTCCTTTACTCCTAAACTCCCTCAAGAACTGGTTCTGTCCAGCTCAGTAGATTGTTTTAGGAAAGGCATGGATTCTTTCCTAAATGTACATATAACTGGTCCAGGGATTATCCGATTGCCTCGTGGGGGATCAGGAAGGGATTTCTTCTACTGTTGGAGCAAATTGGATCATGCTTTGCTGGGGATCTTTGCCTTCCTCTGGAGCAACTGTGGGTATAGAATTGTGTATGTGTGATTGTATGATTTGTTTTTCTCTTTTGTTGGTTGAACTGACTGGCTGACTAACTATGTAACTATAAAGTCTCCTCTTACCCGGTGATGTGAGGGGCGGCTGATTGTCCATCATGGCGTCCTTGTAGAGATCCTTGTGCTATGGTCATATGATCTCCAGACTTCACAGGAGAAAATCTCTAGATCTGAACACAAATAGTAAAATCAAAATGATATTCGCAGAATCCTCCTCACCTCACCATTCAGGTTTCCATTTTCTCAAAGCCCCACTTCAGGCTGAGGGAATAACTTACCCACACAGACCCCCAACACTAAGCAGGTTCCAAGCTTTTTGCATGCATTCTGATGTCATCACATACAATGCAGAACCAACAGTGCCACTTTTATAAGTGAGGATGCCAAGGGTCCGCCCACATCCTAAGAGCATCAGAAAAAAAAGCCAGGTGGAGGAACATTAGGAGGAGGAGCTGTGAGGTCAGTGTGATGATATAGGATTCTCTGACTCTGGATGGAGGGACCTTGGGAGGAGGAGCTGTGATTACAGTGTGGGGGTCAGTGTGATGTCATAGGACATATAGAATCTGAATGGATGGACATTTGGATGGAGAGATTTGAGGTGCCCTCTATATGAGGGTCCTGTGCAAACCAAATAATTGTTCCTGGGTGCATCCTACCTCTCCTAAAATGAAGAGTGAACTTTGACCTTTACCATACAGAAATCTGTCAGGAATCTGTGAAAGTAAGCGCTCACGCAACGGCGGATCCAGGGGGGGGGGGGGGGCGGCAACAGGGCAATTTTTAAAACTGCTTTGTGGTGCCTGCAGCACCTGCTGCCTGCTGCCGAGTCTCTCACTCTCTCTCTCTCATCACCAGGGCCGGACTGGCCCAGCTCGGTAGGCTGCCTGTCCTGAGGCTGCTTTGAGCTGTAGCTGAATGCAGCGCTCCCCCTCTCTCCTGCGTGTATGACACCGGGCATCTCTCGCTGTGTGTGAGAGCTGGGTCTGTGTTCGGCTGTGCTGCCTGTGCTAGACCTGCTTGTGTGGGCTTGCCAATTAGCCATTCCAGAGCAGGTGGTCGTGGGCCACATCAGAGGGCTCCGCGGGCCACTGGTTGGGCACCCCTGACCTAAACTGTAATTTAAAAAGACAACGTTGTCTACATTAAGAGCAGCTGCATCACACTGTACATCAAGTACACGCCATTTACACATAGTTGAAACAGATCATCATATGGATCAGAAAGTGGAAATGAGATGAAACATAAAACCTGGTGACCCGCACCATCAGGACATGTACACAGTGTATACGATTTAAAGCCACCATAGACCCGGCTGGAGATATGTGTATGAGTTGAGGACCTGAGCGATGGAAAAAGTCTACACCCTGAGTCCATAGATGGCAATGTTAAACAGCCATAGGTAGAATGTCCTGCTGGTAAACAGTCACTGATTATTGTATCATATAAAGCAGCCACAGGATATCATTTCCTCAGAGCTGTTTGCTCAGGCTGAGCCATGTGTACAGGGGTTGGCTCAGAAAAACAATGGCCCGGATTCACAGACACTGGCGCATCTCCTTTACGCTACGCCGACGCAGCGCAGAGAGACAAGCATGGAATTCACAAAGCCAGTGCTTCCAAATCTGCGCTGGGTTTCCAAGGTATAAGTGAAAGTGGGCGTGAGCCATGCTAATGAGGCGTGACCTTATTCAAATGATGGGCCGAGCGCCAGACAGATACGTATCGCCAACTGCGCATGCGCCGTCCCGTGGGCGCATCTCAGTGCGCATGCTCACAATCACGTCGGAACAACTGCCTAAGAAACGTCGGATCACTGCCTATGGCGTGAACGTAACCTACGCCTAGTCATATTCACGTCCTAAGTAAAATACGTCGGCTTGTGTTCCCTGCTGCAGCCCTTTGCATGGATGCTGCTGAGTTACACCTCCTTTATGGGGCATAACTTTACACCGGACATATGACTTTACGCGCACTGCGTCGAACAGACGTACGTTCGTGAATCGGCGTATCTCCCTCAGCACAGGCGCACTTTAGAAACGGCGACCGCGCCGTTCCTAAAGGAGGACGTGCCGTAATTGGAGTGACGTCATCGCGGCTCTGACTAATCACATCGCCAAAGCCATGTTATACGGAAGTAACTCCCGGGAGAGATGTCAGCTGCCCAAGCGGTGTATGAGGACAGCTGTGGGGGCTTCAATCTGAGGTGAGTATTACATAATGAGCTAGTATGCTATGCCTACTAGCTCAGTATGCCTTTGTCTTGCAGGTTGTGTTTTATTTTGGGGAAAACTATGGTCACTTAAGGTGACCATAGATACATGGAAATTCAGCTGGTTCAGCAGGGATCGGTCACATTTCCCTCCATGTGTGGTCACTGCCGGATAAAAGTCACTTGATCAGTGGCTGCAGCCAATAGCTTCATCACTGATCTGTGTATTCAGAGAGCGGAGGAGCGCCCCCCATTGTCAGAATACAATAGTGCAGCGGGGAGGATTCCCCCATCCCCCTCCAATGTGTGGAGGGGAGAAATCACTTCAGTTTTTTCACTCACCCAGCTGGCTGAATGATAAAACTGAACCATGTATGGCCAGCTTTGGAAACAGTGACTATGGAGGAAGAGGACGGACATGACGGGGTTACTGGGTGTAAATAGAAAATAAGGTCTTATTACCTCCTCTGCTGCCACTTCCAACAATGTCTCCTCTCTACTTCCTCCCGACTCACCTCTCACCCGCAACTTCCTGTCTGTATTCCATAGAATTCCTGTCTAGGTAGAAGTGAGATCACCATCTTGTGGAGCTCAGAGGAACTGCAGCCCTGAGAAACATCTCGTAGTGTGATCACGTCCTTGTGCTGTGTGTGTATGTACTGTATATCCTTATAGATGGGTCATCTCCACTCCCACCAAGGGGGATAGAAATATATTACTGCTCGGGGGAGGGGAGACATTTTGGCCCCTTTGATTTTGCAGTAAAATTGATGTGAGATTTAGTCATGTAGAACATCTGCTATATGGATACAAAGAACCCCAGCCGAGAGTAAAGGGTGGAAATGGCTCCTGATCCCCAGATTTGGGCAATTATGTCCCCAATATAAATAGAAAAAAACCTGCGCTATGTGTAACAACTCAAATACCTCCAGAAATAACTTCTACCGGACTGCTGCTGTAACAAAGGTAAGTCTTCCCTTTATCACCTAGAAGAGCATTATGTGTCACAGCGCTGTCCTATTGTGTGTGCCGCCCATCAATTATCACAAATACACTAAAATATGTGGAGACATTCATATATAAAGTGCTAGGGGCCCCAATAATATTCTCTGCAGATCTACTGCTTCCACTTTACTACTTTACCTACTTCATTTATTTTATTTATTTTTTACTTTCAAAATATTTTCAAAGGGTATAAAGTATAATTTATTGCATTACATTTCATTAACAACAAAACCTGGAGGATGACATCTTGAGAGAAAAGCAATTATCATATAATCAGATAATGAAAGAATAGGTCATCTTTAATTATGACCTTAGCATGTCAAGTAACGGGTATAAGTACATTTAAACTAGGTCACCCCAGAGAAGCCCCACAAATAGGCCATCTGAGAGACGGAGACACCCCTGACCCCCCGGTACCCCTATCGGGATCAAGCTATACCAGGGGAGAGAACCTCCCACCTCCCACTTCCCCCATGGCCCCACCTCAGGGCCCCCAAAGCCGCCCAGTCAGAAGGATCCGGTCATGTAGACAAGTCTCAAGGCTAACTTGTCTGATACTTCTATTTTTAAAAAGTTAGAAGGGAAATAGATTTCCCTAAGGTCATCTCCAGGTTCCCCAATAGCAGGGGATAGAAGAAAAAGAGGGGGGAATAGGAGAAAAATTATAGAGGGTTGGAAGAGGGGTACGTGCCTAATCCAAGGCTGTGTAGGGGTGAAGAACCGATGGAACACCGGTTCCCAGATTTTTTTCGAACTTCGGGATTGTATGAGTCAGGATACTGGCCAATTTTTCTTGGGTCATTATTCAGGATATTTTCCTTCTGGCTTCCGAGAGGACCTTTGGAGGGGTTGGGTTCAGTCAGTTAGAGGGGGTCTTTGCCAACTTCTCTACAGCAGTACCGGAAGATTCAGCGAGAAAATAAATGTTTTATCTTTTTTCTTCCTTTTTGCTGCTATTTTTTTGCATTTGAATTTGGACTGCCGCAGTACCAGCGCACTGACCGCTAGGGGCAGTGTTCTGCAACATTTTGTTGCAGGACAGAAATGTATATATGGTTTTTCTCTTTTATATTTCTTGCAACAGAGTAAAGTAAATTATGCTTGGCACATTTAAACTCCTCGGGAGGAAAGGGAAATTTTGTGATCAGATGAGAGTGTGCAGTTTCACTTCTGACCTTGGAGAATTGTATATAGAAATGTTCTTAATATATTAGGATGTATATTTTTGTATGTTCTCTTTTATATTTTTTATGCAGGTTCTGGACCCACCTACTATCAACACTAAGGAAAATGGGCAGCATAGATAGCTAGGGCTGTGTATTTTTGTAATGTCATGTTCTTAAAGAAACACTAAGATTTGTAATCCAATGTTTGCAATTGTTTTCTTCTTTTTTTTCCTACCTTTCTATACTGTTTGGCAGGTATCAGGCTGGCATTCAGGCTTGAATGCCTTAGGACACTGGGGACAGTGTAATTTCAAGTGGGGGGAGTATGTAGCGCCCCCTTTACTTTCAGTAAGGGCACTACGCTAAAGTTAGTGGGGGAATGAGAGAGGTAAGTTGCTCTCATTCCTGATTGTGTTAAATGTGGCTGTCGCCAAATCTGGATTGTTCTGTGGGTCAGACTTCGTTCTAGGGATGCGGTACCATCCCTGTGCGGCAGGTGGCGCCAGAAAGATCCAGGCGGAGCCGCTTCTTTTCAGCAGCCAATTAGGGGAGTTTTCCCTCGCGGGGCATGCTGGGGAGGGGTATTTCTGTGGCGGAAGCCGTTGTTCGAGGTTCTTCGCGAGTTCCTGGTTCCAGGTGCGGCACCCACCTTTAAGGTGTGCGCACATCGCGGGCCCCACCACTATGGCCTACCTGGCCTGGGGTCGCGCGCTACGCAGAGTTCCAGACTCTGGGCCCTCCTGGCCCGGAGCAACTAAGGGGCCCCAGTGGCTTACTGGGTCCCCCTTCTATTGAGAAGGTCCCAGGCTGTGTGCCATTCGGTGGGGGATCAGCTTGAGGAGAACCCAGATGCAGGTTATGCAAAAGGTCTTGAACGAACCATCGGGGATCTGGTGACCGGAACGTTGACAGGTACACTTCCACTGTCAACCGGTGACCCTAGCACAATTTACTGGGAGGGTTAGCTCAACCATTCAGCTCATCCAAGTTCTAGGCCTGTGGCAGAGGCCTCACCAGAGCCAGGTCTGTGGCAGAGGCCTGTTCTTCCCAGCAACCTTAAAGTGGCACTCCGGCTGCCAGGCCTGTGGCAGGGGTCTGTCCGGGGGCACTTCACCCACTCTGGCTGGAGTGGCGACGAACTATAATGCTATTGCTGAAAGCAGGATTGCTTTCTTTTCATCCAAGCCTGATACCGCAAAGTTCCTTTACTTCATCAACCTTTTCTGTCTACCTCAAGTTGATGTTGGTCGTGTTGGGCCAAGAAATAAAGCATTCAGAAAATCTTATCTACGAACTGGACATTCGCTTATTGCTCTACTCACTACCTTCACCCCTAGACTACACATAGAGGTAACTTAATACGCCGATCCCAAAACAATCAGCGACTCCTGAGGGGGTAGCGCTACATAGGTGATGCTTGAAAGGGCTCCAATAGGTCATCAGTTTAGTCCTAATGACCAATGATAACATGAGTTGATAAGGAGGATGTATTTTGCCTGAATATCATCCTTGTGTGACCCTCCCCCGCCTCTCTCCATCAGCTTTGGGGTCTCATTAGCTGTTTGATGGAGAAAAACTGAGGAAGAAGAGAAACATTGGATTACTAGTTGCTTTGGAAGAATAAATCACTTATATTGTTGGGTGTCCTACGTGTGTGGATGTTGTTGCATTGTGTAGAACTGTTAGAATAGTTTTTACATTTTAGATTGGGGCGCCTCAAGACTGTCTCAAGTATTATAGTACCTCTACTCATTCACAAAAAAGGAAATAAAACAATAAAGGCTTTCAATGTCCTTTATAAAAAAAATCCCCCCAAAAAGTCTCTTGTTGTAAATCCATCGTCAATCCCAATGCCAACCCCCCCACTGACTCCCCAATGACCCGCCACACAGGAGCGATCTCTGATGGTAACGCTCGCTGACTGATAGTGTCCTCAGCTGTCATCAGCTATATAAAGGAAGGGGCGGGGATAGTGGTGACATCATTGCCCAGATAAGGTCATATTCAGACAATGATGTCATGATCTATGCCCCACCCATTTGCCTACATGGCCATGTAAGGGAATGGGCGGGGTGAAGTCAACGGTTGCTAAGGACGCAGCTGTTAGAGGCACTTTTGGGCTTATAATAGCCCCTGTAAGGTGCCTGAAAAACACCTCACCCTGCAGCCCTAGTGTGAAAGCCTGAGTCCTTTCACACTGGAGCTGTACGCTGGCAGGACATTAAAAAAGTCCTGCAGGCAGCATCTTTCAGGCAGTGGAGGAGCGCTGTATACATTTCTCCTCCACCACTCCTGCTCAATGGGCATTGCTGCCAAAGCTCCTGCAAAGCACTTCGGCAGCGGGGCTACACAGGCACATTTAACCCTTTATTTGGCAACTAGCGGCCGTATAGCACCGCTAAATTGATGGAAAAGCGCCTCTAAAAGTAGCTTTACCGCTCCTGCCCCCTGCACTCCAGTGTGAAAGCAGCCAAATTAAGTGAGATAAAATAAGAACTATTGTTGGTGTTACTGAGGTAAAATAAGTACCATTGTTGGTGTCAGTGGGATAAAATAAGTCTCATCATTGATGTCAGTGATATAAAATAAGCCCCATCATTGATGTCAGTGAGATAAAATAAGTCCCATCATTGATGTCAGTGAGATAAAATAAGTCCCATCATTGATGTCAGTGAGATAAAATAAGTCCCATCATTGATGTCAGTGAGATAAAATAAGTCCCATCATTGGTGTCAGTGAGATAAAATAAGCCCCATTGTTGGTGTCAGGGAGATCAAAAAGCCCCATTGTTGGTGTCAGTGAGATAAAATAAACCCCATTGTTGGTGTCAGTGATATCAAATAAGCCCCATTGTTGGTGTCAGTGAGATAAAATAAGTCCCATCATTGGTGTCAGTGAGATAAAATAAGCCCCATTGTTGGTGTCAGGGAGATCAAAAAGCCCCATTGTTGGTGTCAGTGAGATAAAATAAACCCCATTGTTGGTGTCAGTGATATCAAATAAGCCCCACTGTCGGTATCAGTGATAATAAATAAGCCCCATTGTTGGTGTCAGTGAGAATAAAGTGTAACCCCAGCCCAGCATTGGTGATAAGTGGTGGTACTTTCCTGATCACACACTCCCACTGCCTCTCTTCTGATGTCGGAGTTCTACTATCACTGTCAGAAAGGAAATCACGGCTCCCAACAGTCTGGTATAATTGCAGTGCCTAGTGATGGGACCCAGGAGAGTGTTTGAGCCGTCATCACCTCACTGACACTCTGCACTCGGAGTCCTGGAACCTGTGAGATGAGGACATGATATCACTGTTCCCACAATCCCGGGACTGTCCTCGCTCATCTAGGGACACTTGGCAATAGAGATGAGCCGAAGACCCCCCGTGTTTGGTTCGCAGAAGAACATGCGAACAGGCAAAACATTTGTTAGAACATGCGAACACCGTTAAAGTCTATCGGACACGAACATGAAAAATCGAAAGTGCTAATTTTAAAGGCTAATATGCAAGTTATTGTCATAAAAAGTGTTTGGGGACCCGGGTTCTGACCCAGGGGACATGTCTCAATGCAAAAAAAAGTTGTAAAAACTGCAGTTTTTTTGGGAGCAGTGATTTTAATAATTCTTAACAATAAACAATAAAAGTGAAATATTCCTTTAAATGTAATACCTGGGGGTGTATAGTATGCCTGTAAAGTAGCGCTTGTTTCCCGTACTTAGAAAGGTCCCTGCACAAAATGTAATTTCTTTTTTTTTTTTTAAATATAATTTCATCGTTTTTTTTATTGTTTGCGTATAAAAAAATACAAAAAAAGTGTTACATCATCGTACATATTATAAACAATACACAATCATACGTTTTTCCCTGTTTTCCCTTTATCTTTTCCTACCCTCGTTCTTTGTGACATTATGAATAAATGAAGAAACACTTGTTTCGAAAATATCGTACCTCGCCTCGCCTCCCCTCCCCCACCCCGCAGACCCTCACCCACCCTCCCACCCTCCCATCACACCCTGTGCAGGTTTTTGAAGTTAATGTACTTCGTTAAGTACGTCTTCCCCATAAAGGAATGCCTGATAGCGGGTTAAAATATTTATTAAATTTGAATGGCGATTTCTATATAGAACATCCTGTTTCGTCTAGCCAGGGTTTCCACATCCTCACAAACTTACTATAATTCCCCTGTCGAGTAAGTGTCACTCTCTCACTCCAAATCATTGTGTTAATGGTTTCAACCCAAGATTTGACAGTGGGTGGCATCTGGGCCTGCCATCTTAGCGCATCTTAGCGCAATTAACTTCCTTGCCTGGAAGAGGCATCTCAGTACCGCTTCAAGGGAACTGGCTGGCACTCTATTCTCCTCTATGCTGCCTAACAAGCATGTCTTAGACTCAGCTTCTAGCTTAGTTTTAAAAGTTATATTTATTATGGTGACCACCTCCTCCCAGTATCTGAATAACTTTGGGCATTTCCACATCATGTGGATAAGATTGCCTGTCGCTCTGCACCTTGGGCATTCGTCAGTACTTCTCCACCCAAGATTGAACATTCTCCTGGGGGTATAGTATACTCTATGCAAGAGGAACAAGTGTGAAAATGTAATTTCTAAAGGAAAAAAAGTCATTTAAAACTACTCGTGGCTATAATGAATTGTCGGGTCCCAGCAATACAGATAAAAGTCATTGAAAAAAACAGCATTGGGTCTGGTATGAATATTAAGAGGAACCCTGAACCAAAATTTTAAAAAATGCACAGGGGGTCCCCCCAAAAATCCATACCAAACCCTTATCCGAGCACGCAACCTGGCAGGCCGCAGGAAAAAAGGTGGGGACGAGAGAGCCCCCCCTCCTGAACCGTACCAGGCCACATGCCCTCAATATGGGGAGGATGTCCCCATGTTGATGGGGACAAGGGCCTCATCCCCACAACCCTTGCACGGTGGTTGTGGGGGTCTGCGGGCGGGGTGCTTATCGGAATCTGAAAGCCCCCTTTAACAAAGGGGACCCCCATATCCCGGCCCCCCTATATGAATTGGTAACGGGGTACATTGTACCCCTACCATTTCACAAAAAAAGTGTCAAAATGTTAAAAACCTCAGGAGACAGTTTGGGACAAGTCCTTTATTAAAAAGAAAAGAAAAGGTTCCAACGATGTAAATCCACTCTCAAGGGATACAGAAGAGAATGGCGCTCTGCCAGGTTGACAGCTCTTTTATAGATGAGGGCGGGGCCACACGTCACATGCGTGGGTGACCCCGCCCCCTCTCTGACGCAAAGAGAAAGTCCGGGGTTACCCAATGACATGTAGGGGTGACCTCGCCCCCTTTGACGCGTCACGGGAAACCCGCATTGCACAAAAGGGGGCAGGGAGGATGTCCCCATGTTGAGGGCATGTGGCCTGGTACGGGTCAGGAGGGGGGGACCTCTCTCGTCCCCCCCTCTTTTCCTGCGGCCTGCCAGGTTGCGTGCTCGGATAAGGGTCTGGTATGGATTTTTAGGGGGAACCCCATGCCATTTTTTTTATTTTGGTGCGGGGTTCCCATTAAAATCCATACCAGACCTTATTTTTTGGGTTCACCCAAAAAAAAAACAATTTTTAACATTAGATTGGGCCTAATTACGGGAAGCAGAATCGTTTTGTTTAAAATCAATGCAGTACTTACCAATGTAGAGATAGATGTTCTCCGTGGCTTCCGGGTATGGGCTGCGGGACTGGGCGTTCCTATTTGATTGACAGCCTTCTGACCGTTGCATACAGCGCGTCACCAGTTTCTGAAAGTAGCCAAACGTCGGTGCGCAGGCGCCGTATAGAGCCGCACCGACATTCGGCAACTCGTGACGCGCTGTATGCGACCGGCGGAAGGCTGTCAATCAAATAGGAACGCCCAGTCCCGAAGACCATACCCGGAAGCGGCGGAGAACATCTATCTCTAAAACGGTAAGTACTGCATTGATTTAAACAAAACACCCGATTCTGCTTCCCGTAATTAAGCCCAATTTAATGTTAAAAAATTTTTTTCGGGTGAACTCACGCTTTAATGTTCCCCTTAATATTCATATCAGACCCAAAGGGCCTGGTAATAGACTAAGGGGGGAACCCATGCTGCTTTTTTTTTTCAATGACTTTTATCTGTATTGCCAGGACTCGACAATTCGTTATAGCCACGATCAGTTTTAATGACTTTTTTTCCTTTAGAAATGTAATTTTCTGCAGGCACTTTTCTAAGGACGGGGAAAAAGCGCTGCTTTACAGGCATACTATAGACACCCCCCAGGTATGAAATTTAAACAAATATTTCACTTTTATTGTTTCACTTTAAAGCGGGGGTTCACCCTAAAAAAAAAAAAGTAGACGTTCCTAGGCAGAGGGGAACATGATTGACGGCCGGCTATGGCGCGTCACGCTTTCCGAAAATAGCCGAAATAGGACTTGGCTCTTCACGGCGCCTGCGCAGTCAGCTCCTAGTCTGTGCGCAGGCGCCGTATAGCGCTGTGAAGAGCCGAGTCCTACTCCAGCTATTTTCAGGAAGCGTGACGCGCCATAGCCGGCCGTCAATCATGTTCCCTCTGCAAAGGAACGCCCATTACCCGCGGGGAGTCTGAAACTTAACTACGGGATTAAACTGTGAGTACAGCCCAAAAAAATAAAATAAAGGCATACTGTAGCTCGCGCTAGTATGCTGAATTTCATGGTAGAAACTTGTTTTTTAGGGTGAACCACCGCTTTAAGCATTATTAAAATCACTGATCCCGAAAAAACTTCAGTTTTAAAACTTTTTTTTGCATTGATACATGTCCCCTGGGGCAGGACCCAGGTCCCCAAACACTTTTTATGACAATTACTTGCACATTAACCTTTAAAATTAGCACTTTTGATTTCTCCCATAGACTTTTAAAGGGTGTTCCGCGGCTTTTCGAATTTGTCGCGAACACCCCAAATTTTTCACCATTCGGGCGAACAGAACATTTGACTCGAACAGATAGCCCATCCCTACTTGGCAACAATGACAAGCCCTTGTTCACACTACTGAGAAGCTTCTCAGGGCTGCAGTTCCTCTGAGCTCCACAAGGTGGTGATCTCATTTCTACCCAGATAAGATGTCTCTATGGATTTCAGACAGGAAGTGATGTCAGGGACAAACAAGAAGTTCCGGGTGAGAGGTGAGTCGGGAGGCAGTAGAGGGAAGACGTTGCTGGAAGTGGCAGCAGAGGAGGTAATAAGATCTTATTTTCTATTTACACCCAGTAACCCCGTCATGTCCGTCCTCTTCCTCCATAGTCACTGTGACGTCTTTTATCTCCAGCAGAGTATGATACACACATATGTTGGGCTAGATTCAGCAAAGATTTACGCCAGCATATCCATAGATACGCCGCGTAAATTCAAAGCTGCGCCGGCGTATCTTCTGTCTGTATTCAGAAAGCAAGATACGCCGACATTAGCCTAAGATCCGACTGGCGTAAGTCTCTTACGCCGTCGTATCTTAGGGTGCATATTAACGCTGGCTGCTAGGTGTCGTTTCCGTTTCATTTTCGGCGTAGAGTATGCAAATTACCTACATACGCCGATTCACAAACGTGCGTGCGCCCAGCGGTAGTTTTTTTACGTCGTTTGCGTAAGGCTTTTTCGGCGTAACGTTGCTCCTGCTAGACTAGAGCTGCACGATTAATCGTAAAAGATCGCGATCTTGATTCACACCCCCCTCCGCAATCACCAGGCTGGATTAGCTTCATTTTCTGATTTCCCCGCCGTATCTACGGAACCAGTGTGGAACGCAAGTGGCGGATATCGGAACTGACGTCAGCAACTGGAACTGACGTCAGTAATCGGAGAGTGTGATGCGCCACTGGATGTCGATAATGCCTGGGCGTGGGCGGTACCACCACGTATTTTAGACGGGAAACGAAGCACAGCAGTGAGTGCGCACTGTGTGAGTGTGCACAAGCAGCATTGATCTGATGATTCCAATACACACGTGAGTGAGCTTCCTTCCTTGTGCCTTACTACTACCGTAGGTACATATATTATGAATATTACCACCACAGTGAGTCGGCTACCCCAGGCCCAGAAACCACTGTCCCTTATTATGAATATTACCACAGTCAGCTACCGAGAGCCGGGGGTAGCTGACTGTGGTAATATTCATAATAGGGCTGCAACTAACGATTATTTTTGATTAGTTGGCCGATTTATTGTTTCGATTAATCGGATAATAGCCTTAACCACTTCTCTACTTTGGGTGTTTTTCAGATTTGGCGTTTACAAGACTAAAACATTTTTTTTTGCTAGAAAATTACTTAAAACCCACAAACATTATATATATATTTTTTCTAATACCCAAGAGAATAAAATGGCGATCATTGCAATACTTTTTGTCACACCGTATTTGCGCAGCGGTCCTACAAGCGCACTTTTTTTGGAAAAAAATCACTTTTTTGAATTAAAAAATAAGACAGCAATACATTTGGCCCAATTTTTTTATATATTGTGAAAGATAATGTTACGCCGAGTAAAATGGTACCCAACATGTCACGCTTACAAATTGCGCCCGCTCGTGGCATGGCGTCAAACTTTTACCCTTAAAAATCTCGATAGGCGACGTTTAAAAAATTCTATAGGTTGCATTTTTTGAGTTGCAGAGGAGGTCTAGGGCTAGAATTATTGCTCTCGCTCTAACGATCGCGGCGATACCTCACTTGTGTCGTTTGAACACCGTTTTCATATGCGGGCGCTACTCACGTATGCGTTCGCTTCTGCGCACGAGCTCGTCGGGACGGGGCGCTTTAAAATTTTTTTTTTTTTTTTCTTATTTATTTTTATATATTTTATTATTTTTTACACTGGGAAAAAAAAAAAATGATCACTTTTATTCCTATTACAATGAATGCAAACATCCCTTGTAATAGAAAAAAGCATGACAGGTCCTCTTAAATATGAGATCTGGGGTCAAAAAGACCTCAGATCTTATATTTAGACTAAAATGCAAAAAAAAATAAAAAATTGGAAAATGTCATTTTTTCAAATGACAAAAAAAAAAATGTTTCTTTAAGAGGCTGGGCGGGACTGACGTTTTGACGTCACTTCCGCCCAGCCGAGCTATGGGGATGGGCGAAGGAGATTTTTCCTTCAGTCTCGTCCCCGCTCAGCTGCCGAACGGTCCCGATCTCCTCCGCCGCTACCGACGGCTCCGGTAAGCGGCGGAGGGCGCAGGAGAGCGGCGGGAGGGGGGGGCCCCTCTCCCGCCACCGATAACGGCGATCTCGCGGCGCATCTGCCGCGGAGACCGCCGTTATCGTTACCAGAACCGCTGACAGTAAAGATAGATACCTCGGTTGTGGCAGCAGCTGCTGCCGTTACCGAGATATGTATCTTTAAAGTGCCGCCGTATAAAGTCGTACAGCGGTCTGGAAGTGGTTAAAAAAAAAAAAAAAAAAATTGCATTTTTTAATTTTTTGGGCCAATTTGTTGTTGGGCAGATTACAAAACACAAATTGCCGCAAAAACACATTACATGCTTTTCTGAAGCTTCTCTATTGAAGTATATTGAACCAAAAAAATAAAAAAAAGCACCGTTTTGCGTTAAGAAGTCTTTGCCCTTTCCAAGTACGCAGCAGCTGAAAAAAAATCATGGATGTGAACGTGTCCCATAGGAAAACATGTAACTGAACTGTAATGTGTTTCTGCAAAAAGCACCAAAAAACAGAGGTGTGACCCAGACCTGAGATGTTTAGTAACATAATGGGGTTAAAAAAACAAAAATAAGTACAAAAAGAGCAAATAATCGCTACTGTAAGGGGTTCATTTTTTTTACTGTGGGACAGTGGAAGTGATATTTACAGTAGCGATTTGCTTTTTTGTACTATAAAGGGTTAATTTTAGTTTTTTTAATCCCATTATGTTACTGGCCAATTAATCGATTATGAAAATTTTAATTAATTTCATAATCGATTAGTTGTCAATTAGTTGTTTCGGCCCTAATTCATAATATAGGTAGCTGACTCAGACTGTGGTAATATTCATAATACATTATAAGGGACACTGGTTGGTATTTTAAGTCCATTCCTCACATCCCCCCCTTTAATAGCCTGACAGTCAGAGAGGCTATTAAAGGGGGGCATGTGAGAAGTGGACTTAAAATACCAACCAGTGTCCCTTATAATTGTAGCACTAACCCCCGAAGGAGCTGCTGAGTATTTTGGGTGGCATGTTACCTCTATATTCTCGCTGTCCAGGGTGTTAAAAGAGAGTCTGAAGAACTCTAATGTCCACAAGATACACTTCTTTTTCTAGGATTTATTTGCAGAACGTAGTAGAAAAGACGTTTGTGGGAGGGTAAATAGGTAGGTAGGTTCAGGTGTATAATCTCAAATTGGGGAAACACTCCTGCTTCCAGCAAACAGAACTCGTCACCACTCTAGCCAGGGTGGGTATTGCTCACCTGGATAGGTCCCTCTCACTGGCCTAGCAGCCGGGATGGCGCACGGAATAAAGTACAGTCTCTGCCACAGACCTTCCTTTATGAGGAGACACTTTTGGTCCAGAATCCTCTGCCACAGGACTCAGCACCCGGATCTCTCCAGATTAACTTCTGTAGAACTCAGATCTGACAGGCGATCACCCGCCAAGCCTCTCAGTGTATGGTACATCCTTCGATGAAGTTTCCAGGTCTTCTCCAAAGATAGTAAAGAGGTGGAGTTGCGCTAAACCATAAAAAATATGCCTTTGTCGGTCATATAAACACAGGAAAAATGTGCAAAATAAATGAAATAAAGAGTCCAAAAATTCTGACAAAGTTAAGTGAAAAAAATGTAAGTGAAAAATTTTTTTTTTTGAAGTCCAACAATCAGAAAAGTGGTGTAGTAGCGTGCTGCTACTCAGGTGAAGAAAATTCTGGAGACGTAACTATCTGATAATGCTGACCCTTACCGAGATGTAAGATCCTAGTGGATCAAAACGAGCAAGAGGCCAAACACCTGGGCCACAGAGGGGATCGGAATATTGATATAATCCTCCCGGGAGCTCATCAGCAAAGCGACCAGAAAAAAACGAAAAAAAACTAAAATAGTGTGATACTGTGGGATAAAGGGTAGGACACAGGACATCCCCCCGTGATGGGCAACGGACAGTGTGACATAAACCTCCACCAATGGACACACTGACCCTTACCAGAGCTCTGGATCCCTGCAGGGATCAGAAATAGCAGAGGAGATATGAATTACACAGAGCAGTAGATCCTCTCACGGACGTGATCCTCTTAAGCATCAACCGGTCAGACAGTCCTCATATGTACCAAGCAGTCAGGTAGACATAGGGAAGAAAGCTCACCATAGCATGATATCGTTTAAAAGATTTAATAAAAGTAAAGTAGCGCACTTACAATATCGTGGAAAAAACACAGCATATAATAAAAGCCGGCCAGGTAACAGGACAGATGCGTCCCTTACTTGCGGTGACGTCAGCACGTCTCCTCCCGACGTTTCGTCTAAGATAGACTTGGTCACGGGATGTGATGGGATCTTTCTCCAAAGATACCAGCCTCTTGCATGGTCCTCTCCAGGAAAGGCCCTCCCCTGGCTTCCTTCATCAAGTGGCTTCCACCTGCAGGACGGACAGCACAGGATCACCTTGAAAGGGCAGGCCCCAGTCTGACTACTGGGCCTACAAGCGAAGCCCCAACCCCGGACCAACGTGGTCCCGGAGCCAGGATTTAGGAACACGCACCCCAGGCCAGGCAGGCCACGAGGTGCATGGGACGACAGACCGACGACCTTGCCCCAATGGCGTCTGTCCCTTAAGTACCCCTCCCCAGCATGCACAGCGGGACGATCAATCCCACTGATTGGCTGCCGAGGGGGACACCCAATACACCCTGACTCTGCTGCTGCCACAATTGGCCTGGGATGGTAACACCCCCAGGCGAACAATGGTGCATGGCTAGAACAGATGCTAAATTGCCCATAATTGCATATGGCTGAGTCAAATAACAACTCGGCTCTAAATTTACAGCAGCGCCTGTTCAACAGGAGCAGGGCGCTACACAATAGACCTTGCAGATGACAGTCAGGCTATTAAAGGGGGGCATGTGAGCCTGTGAGGACTGAGGAGTGGACTTAAAATACAGGCAACCACTGTCCCTTATAATATATTATAAATATTTCAGAGGTTGTAAATCTTTAAAATAATTTTTTTTTGGAGAATCTTGATCTTCATTCTAAGCAAAAGAATCGCGATTCTCAGTTTTCCCAGAATCGTACAGCTCTACTACAAGCTATGGTGCCAATCACTGAAATTTGATCACACCTGAAGTACTGACGGTCTATCTCATTTCTTGAGACACTAACATGCCAGAAAAGTACAAATACCCCCCAAATAACCCCTTTTTGGAAAGCAGTCATTCCAAGGTATTTAGAGGCATGGTGAGTTTTTTTGAAGTTGTAATTTTCTTCCCACAATTCCCTGGAAAATTAAGAATTTTTATTTAATTTTTACACAAAATTGTCACAATAACAAGTTATTTCTGTGAGACGAGTCTCAGCCCCAATAGCCAGGCTGCGCGCCCCCCGGAGGCATGCATGAGTGGCGTGCATGCAGATCTCCAAAGTGACTGGCTGTGATTGGACACAGCCGGTCACGTGGTAAAGAGACAATTTCATTGGTTCTTTACCCTGTTAGGGGATGGGCTGTGTCCCGAAGGACACGCCTGATCCCTGATCACTGCACTGTGGGTCCCCGGGGGCCCACAGTAGCAGCGAGAAGCGGAGGACCTCATATGATGGCCGCCCAGAGGGAGCGAGTGTTCCTGCCAGCATAATTTGTCTATGGCCTGGTATGGCTCCCTATGTTCTTCAAGAGGCTTTTTTCTAAAGTTGATATGTTTTTGAGGGGGTATGGCTTCTTGTGAATGGGACACTCTCAGGTCTTTTTAATCTACCTACTCTGTTTTCGGCCACAACTGTGGCAAGAGTGGGAATGATGTCCGTCTTTTTCATGGATATTGGGCCACTATGGTTCCTATAGTTGCCCTGAAGACTGGTACTCTTAGGAAAGGGAGAGAAGAAACTGCACTCACAGTAGGAAGAACTTGGATCGTTCTTGGTCCCTGCAATGTTCCTGATGAAGTCTCAGAAGAGAATGGAGGGAGCAAAACCTTGTTCTCTTTTTATATGATGACCCTAGTGCAAACCATGCAGGAGCTTGGAGACGATTTGAGTTTACCTCTCTGGTAGTGTCCAGGTAATGGAGTTCAGGTAGTTTTGGGTCTGCCTTGGCTAGCTGAAGCTCAAGGAGAAGGTCACTCAGTCTCTGAACTCCTTGTTGTTCTCACTAGATATCCTTGGAAAAGTTTCTGGACTGCCATAACTTTGCACTAGTAGATCCCATGCAGCTGTGAGGCCTGCTGTAGGATTGTCCATGAAAACTGATCCTAAGGGCTTAACATGTGCAGCAGATAGAGAACCGAGCCATCTGATCAGCAGATCAAATGCTTCAGCAGCTGTAATGGCAAGATCACTGATTTCAGTTCTGAAGGCACATTTCCAACTTCTTTAGTTCTCAGGTTGGTCATCAAAACTTGTGAGAATAGTCTTTGTGCGCTCTCTGCGAAGTATGTACCTCACAAACTCTGCTGTCTCAGTTATCTCTGCCTTTATGCAAGACGTTGTTGGCTGAATTGTGCTGATTGCACTGTCGTTGACATTGTTGTTAAAGGGGTGGCCTCAAGCTTATCTCCAGCTTCATATAGGGCTTATAGGACCTATTGATCTATTTATCCCTTGCATCAACTCGCACAGTTTAACTTGACTCACGTTGAGGAGACAGACGATGAAGCCTTTCGAATGTTCCATTTAATGGCGGATACCCATAGGTAGATATACGTTGATGTTGTAAGGCACATGGGAAGATGTCTACGGCATGGCAGATTACTGAGGAATGATACCATAGAGAAGGAAGGGGAGGGGATACAGTATATAGGAAGAACCACAAGACGCCTTAAGAATCGGTTTCAGGAACATGTCTACAGCGTAGAAAAAAAAATGTTCACCAATGTGGCCAAGCATTTTAACGGGTGCCACAATGGGGAAAAAACAGCTATGCGGGTCCAGGTTATTGAGGGTGATGCGTTCCGATCCTTGTGTCAGAGGGAAGTATTCTGAATTTTCCATCTCCAGACTCGCATTCCACTCAGGCTTAACTTTGAGTGGGATGTCAGTAATTTTTTATGAAAGAGGCCCACTGTGACCCCCCCTTCGTACACTGGAATGGGTGCCATATAGATGCCCCATCTCTACGCATGCTGATAATATATATTTTGACCATTTGCCGCATTGGTCCTTCCTCTGCTGTAGATCATTGCACGATCCACATTGGTTCTTGTATAGGCTCTGTCTGACAGATCGCTATGCGATCATTGTACGACTTATATTGGTCTATATATGGACCAATATGGACAGTACTTGTATCTTTAGGTATCTCTACGTTATTGTATAGCGTCCGATGATCATGGTTGGTTCCTTGTCTGGGTTATGGATATACTTATGAGACAGTATTTATTAAATGATGATTTTTTTTTTATATATTTAGCCTTAAAGCGGGAGTTCACCCTAAAAAAAATGTTTAACATTAGATTGAGGCTCATTTTGTCAAGGGGAATCGAGTAGTTTTTTTAAAGACGAAGCAGTACTTACCGTTTTAGAGAGCGATCTTCTCCGCCGCTTCCGGGTATGGTCTTCGGGACTGGGCGTTCCTTCTTGATTGACAGTCTTCCGACAGGCTTCCGACGGTCGCATCTATCGCGGCACGAGTAGCCGAAAGAAGCCGAACGTCGGTGCGGCTCTATACGGCGCCTGCGCACCGACGTTCGGCTACTTTCGGAAAATCGTGACTCGATAGATGCGACCGTCGGAAGACTGTCAATCAAGAAGGAACGCCCAGTCCCGCAGCCCATACCCGGAAGCGGCGGAGAAGATGCATCTCTAAAACGGTAAGTACAGCTTTGATTTAAAAAAAACTACCCGATTCCCCTAGACAAAATGAGCATCAATCTAATCTTAAAAATTGTAATTTGCGGGTGAGCCTCCACTTTAAGTATTTCCTACTATCTCTTTGTACTTTTGTGTGGATGCATTGGACCAAAGTGGACATTATTGCATGTATGGTACCTGTATAAAGGGTCTGTATCAAATTACCATACCATATTTACAATCGTAGTGGGACACATACATCCTTGCAAGCGTCAAAATGGAGGTAGTTCTTTGATGTATACCTGGGTGCATTTGTTTAT
This sequence comes from Rana temporaria, assembly GCF_905171775.1. NCBI lineage: Eukaryota > Metazoa > Chordata > Amphibia > Anura > Ranidae > Rana > Rana temporaria. The sequence continues at coordinate 7,459,407 of NC_053492.1, read as the reverse complement.
GCATTCATAGTGTTGGAGTAGTCTTTTGCATGGAGGAATAAATGATTTTACATGTATGTGGGTGCACTCATGCGTGTGTACCTGAATGCACATACATGCTCATATTAGACAAATGTTTTTATATTCACTATGGTTTTCATTCTTCTTTCTCTTTACACTGTATGTTTTTATATACATTTTTCTTTTTCCAAATTATTTACTGCTGCTGTTCATGTATTTTTATATACGATGTTTCTATGCGATTGTCAGTCCATGTCTTTGTGTCTATGGGAAATTTCTCGATATGCACGGGAACCTGAACCTTCAGTTTGATTTTGTGTTTGAAAATTAGATTCACAATTAGATTCATGTGCGTCAGTGTGTGTGACCACTGCTTGAATCGTTGGATTCCTGGACTCCTCCCCAGGGCTAGAACTGGGCCAGCAGTAATCGGCGCACGGCCCTAGCAGTAGGACGTGTGGCTCCTGGTCCCAGACAGGCAGGGGTTCCTCTCCGTCGCCTCCGCTCGCTCCTAGCACTTTGCTGCCTTGCTGCCGTTTCCACCTGCAGCTTTTTGGACCGACCAGACCTCTTACTGGTAAGACTCTATCCCTGTTTTCTCAGGGCCATCCCCCCGGAATCGCTGAGAACCGTCCTTGTAAGGACAGCCACCCCAGCGATCCAATTGTGGACACTGCCTACTGCAAACCCACATCGGACCCCACACCACCACCCACGATCGCCCCGCACCTCGCACGCCTCTTGCACTGCGCGGGCGGCCGTTTTTCTCCGCATCCGCGCCAGGCCTGTCTCTTTTTCGGCCGCCGAATTCAGGAAACACCGCGGCTTCAGCCGCGGCCTAGCGGCGCGCCGCAGCCAGGCACAAATCCAGCCGGAATTGCGCTAGACCTGGGAAAGAAACTCCCCCCTATATCCCTGGAGGACCCCGTCCTCCCGGGATTAGCAATCAGCAGTGCTTTTTTGCTTTTTTAATAAAAAAAAGGGAACACTGCCTAGACAAATCTGAGGCTTGGGCCTTAGTACCCCCTCAGATCAGGGACACCTGTCACCCTCCTCTCCTCCCTCTAGCCCACGATACTTGGTCCAGGGCTTTGCAGCCGATCGCCCCTCAGGGATCAGGAAGGAATTTTTCCCCGTGACAGCACATTGGCTCAGCTCTGCCAGGGGTTTTTTCGCCTTCCTCCGGACCAAGATCAAGAGGAAGGACTCTGCGAATCCTCCCTCCAATTGTAATTTAAATCATCAACCCCCCCCCCCCCCCACAGTGACAGGCAATAATGGGTAATCTGCGTTACTCTGCGGACTCCATTCGGGATCTGAGACAATTCGCAACTACATTACCAGCCGTCACCGAAAAGGCCTTAAAAATAGACCAACTCTGGAGAGTCGATCGACGATCGATCATCAAAAATTTTAACCACTTGACACAGTTAAAACACATATCATGTGTTTTGATTAATACAAGATCGGCAGTAAAACACCGATTAGAAATCCACGATTTCTTACTACAAAACGATCTAGACTGCCTCTTTATTACAGAAAGCTGGCTCTCAGACGACTGCAACACCATTCTCGGTGAACTGGTGCCAGAAAACTATCACCTAATAACGGAAAATAGAATAGGGCAAAGAGGAGGAGGCCTTGCGGTGATCCATAAGAATCACATTGCAATCACTAAACCAGCCCTGCAAAATCCTCTTCCATTCATGGAAACCCTTACTCTTCAACTTCAAACGTCCCCCCAGGAGACTGTTCACATTCTCCTCTGCTATAGGCCACCTGGGCCAAAATCGCAGTTTTTGCCATCATTAACGGAGTTTATATCCACTTATACCCTCAACAGCAAACATCTTTTGCTACTCGGGGATTTCAACCTGTGGGCTAACTCCGCACAGGATCCCATTGCGGACGCCTGCATTGATCACCTGGATGGATTAGGACTACAGCAACTTGTATGCGGGCCAACACATGCTTCAGGTCACACACTCGACCTAATTTTCAGACAAAATCTGGAAATAAGCATTTTAGAAAATGAACCATTGCCATGGACAGACCACCATGCAATCAAGTTCACAATCTCCAAAATCCCCCCAGTGTCAAAAGCACCCAAGCCGGTGGCAATACACTGGGCTAGGTCTCAGAAGAAGCTCCACTCGGAACTCTTCAAATCTACCTTGAGAAACAGAATCAAAACAATCCAGCCTCAGCAAACAGCCGCTGATACACTGGACGCCATAAACGCAGCCTTGCTACACTCAGCCGACTTAGTAGCACCGAAACGCAAACTCGGCAGCCGGAGGAAAAAGTCTGGCTGGTTTAACAACCAGCTATCGCTTCTGAAGCAAGAGCGCAGGAGGGCGGAAGCCGCCTGGAAAAGAAACCCTGCAGAGGATAATCTTATCTTCTACAGAGCAATAACAACACGATATCACAAAGAAATTTTCAAAGCCAAGAAACATCATTTTTCTATGGCGATTAACAGTTCCCTAAATCGCCCCCGCGAACTATTCAAAATGGTCACCCAGACCATGAATCCGGGATGTCTTGAAGTCCCCAACTCAGACACCCAAGAGTTCTGTAATGAACTATCGGATTTCTTCATTAGCAAAATTGAAAGAATCCGGGAAAGTATTCTGCAAAACGATACCCACCTCAATCCGGCTGTCAACCAGCCACAAAATTCCAGCAGAAACTTTCTGCATTCAACAAAGTTCACTCTGGAACCTATTTCCAGCGATACCACAAAAAATATCATCGGTGCCTTGCGGAACAGCACATCGCCCAATGATATCATCCCCACTAAACTGTTGAAGGATTGTGCCGACATTCTGGCACCACCCATCACACAGCTCATAAATCAGTCTTTTAAGGAAGGCATAGTGCCATCCATGCTGAAAGAGGGCATAATCCAGCCCATCCTGAAAAAACCGAATCTGGATCCCAAGGACCCAATTCACCGCCGTCCCATAACAGGCCTAAACGTTCTCTCTAAGATAATGGAGAAAGTAGTGGTACAACAGCTGCAACAGCATCTAGATACCCTTAACCTACTGGATCCATTACAATCAGGCTTCCGTCCTGGACACGGGACAGAAACGGCATTACTTAAAATATGGGACGACGCCCTCGAGGCCGCAGACGAAGGAGAATCTTGTCTCCTGATTCTGCTGGACCTAAGCGCAGCCTTTGACACGGTAGATCACAAACTGCTACTGATGCGACTAGCCAAGGTAGCAGGAGTTGCAGAAGGAGATTTACCATGGTTTTCTTCCTTTCTGGAAAACCGATCACAAACAGTCAAATTGGGTGCCTTCACGTCAGAGAGGCGCACGGTGTCATGTGGAGTCCCCCAAGGATCCCCCCTGTCACCGGTGCTTTTCAACATCTATCTTCGCCCTCTCTTTGACATTATCAGTAGCCAAGAAGTACTCTATCACTCTTATGCAGACGATACGCAACTGTACTTGCGCATCGGCAACAAAAAGAATCATCATCCAAGTTTAGAGAAATGTCTCGTTTTGATTGACAACTGGATGACCAACAGCTATCTTAAACTCAACAGTTCTAAAACAGAACTCCTTGTGTTTCAGGCCAGCCGAAAGAGTCAAGTGGTAACAACTTGGACTCCACCGCCCATTCTGGGACAAATCATCAACCCTAGCTCCAAAGTCAAAAGTCTCGGGGTCATCTTTGACACCTTCATGACAATGGACGCACAAATAGGGTCAGTAGTCAGCGGAGCGCACTATCTGTTGCGCCTACTACGCAGACTTATTCCATTTATCCCTAAAGAAGACGTAGCAGTCGTGGTGGGAACAATCATAAACTCCAGACTGGACTATGCCAACGCACTGTACCTCGGACTCCCAAAGTACCAAATCTCACGTCTGCAGGTCGTACAGAATACGGCCGCCAGACTGGTGACTGGGAAAAAAAAATGGGAATCAATCTCACCTTCGTTGAGAACCCTTCACTGGCTGCCAGTAAAGGACAGAATTGCATTTAAAGCACTCTGCCTTAGACATAAGTGCATCCATGGGAAGGCTCCGCAATATCTTTGCGACAAGATAGAACCCCACAATTCGATTCGCGTTCTGCGATCCACCGACCAAAATCTGGTCAGGGTACCAAAAACTAAATACAAATCCAAAGGAGAAAGAAGGTTTGCTTTCCAGGGTCCTAGACTATGGAACGCTTTACCAACCAGCATTCGGTTGGAGGAAGACCACCTGACTTTCAGAAGACGGATCAAAACTCTGCTCTTTTGAGGTCATGAGTCACAAACAACTAGCGCCCAGAAGCGATTCAGTTCGCATGTGTTGCGCTCTATAAATTTTTCATTCATTCATTCATTCATTTGAATCTTTAGGGCTCTTTCACACGTCCGTTCCGTTCGTCCGTTTTTTGGACGTCCGTAAACGGACCGCAATGCTTCCCTATGGGTTAACGTCCGTTAGCAGATGAGCATCCGCTAACGTCCGTTAGCATCCGTCTGCGTTAAGCTCCGTTTTTTTGGACGGAAGAAAACCCTATTTTACGGACGTTAGCGGATGATCCGTTTACATTCCGATCCGCTAACATCCGTTTTTCATCAAAATATGTAAAAAGCCCCCAAAAAAAAAAGCCTTAGGGCTCTTTCACACGTCGGCTCAGTTTTTTAGATCAGTTTTTTTTTCATCAGTTGATCCGTTTTTCCATCAGTTTTTTCATCCGTTTTTTTATTTTATTTTTTTGGGGCTTTTTACATATTTTGATGAAAAACGGATGTTAGCGGATCGGATGGTAAACGGATCATCCGCTAACGTCCGTTTTTCGTCCGTTCCGTTTTTTTGACGGAAGAAAAATAGGGTTTTCTTCCGTCCAAAAAAACGGAACTTAACGCAGACAGATGCTAACGGACGTTAACCCATAGGGAAGCATTGCGGTCCGTTAACGGACGTCCAAAAAACGGACGAACGGAACGGACGTGTGAACGAGCCCTTAGTCAGATGCTCTTTGGGGCTGCAGTTTTGTGATTGATCGGGCTGTGTACTATTGCTGATTATCACCGCCCCCGGAACACCTGCAGTTACTGGGGCGGTCTATTTAAGATCTATCAGTTATTTTAGTAATTGTAATGATTAAGCACAAGATGTATGTTTGAAACACTTCTTCTATGTGACCTTATGTTGGTGTCTTTGGTGTTATCACTTTGAACAATAAAAGGCAATCGGAATTCCTGGATGAGTGAGTGAGAAACTTATATAGCGCAACACATGCGAACTGAATCGCCTCTGGGCGCTTGGTATCCATTCCCTGGGCCCTCAGAAGAGATGGGTCTTGATCTTTCTCCTGAAGGCCAGGTGGTTTACCTCCAATCAGATGGTGGTTGGTAGAGCGTTCCATAGTCTGGGACCTTGGACCGCAAATCTTCGTTCTCCTTTGGACTTGTATCTGGCTTTGGGTATCTGGAGTAGATTTTGATTGGTGGATCGCAGAATGCGACTGGTGTTATGAGCTTTTAGTTTTTCGCATAGATATTGGGGGGCATTTCCTAGAATGCACTTATGCATTAGACAGAGAGCCTTGAAAGTGATTCTGTCTTTTACTGGCAACCAATGCAGGGATCTCAGCCGTTTCTTTTCTTACAAGTTTCCCATGGAGGCGGGCCTGGGCTGGCATTCCACCTCAGGTTCTCATTATACACCTGGAGCAGTGGCTCTTTTTCTTTGTAAAACGAATCAAAACCAGTTCATAAACCAAAGAAACCCATCAGAGAAATGGACATTTTTAATCCGGAAGGCCAAGAGTGTTCCGAAACCTTGAAAACCTAGAAATCACTAAACAGTGCAAATGAAATGTGTTACCATGGGGCAGTAGTTGTTAAATGTACAGCAACCCTCCTATTACCCCCTCACATCCACATCCTATTATTGTGTGACCGATACCATCCAAATAATTCTTACTTTCATTTCCCAAAGTTATCCGTCTACAAGGAGACCTGTATAGATCCAATGATGGCACCAATGAGGATGGTGGAGGACCGGAGTCACATGACTGAGAAGATACTAAACCTCACCCTGGAGATCATCTACCTGCTGACCGGAGAGGTGAGGAGGATTCTGGGAGGTCACATGACATCACTATTATCTAAATTAAAGTGGAGTTCTACCCAAGGTGGAACTTCCACTCATCTGAGTCTTTGACAGGTATCCTTTCTAGAGGTAGACCGATATGGGTTTTTCTTTATCGTACATCACGGGACACAGAGCGGCATTCATTACTATATGGGTTATATGGAGTACCTTCAGGTGATGGACACTGGCAATCTCAGACAGGAAATGCCCCTCCCTATATAACCCCCTCCCATAGGAGGAGTACCTCAGTTTTTACGCCAGTGTCTTAGGTGTTGGTCATGGTTTAGCTTGCCTCCGCATCCTTGGGATTAGGTGAGCTAACCGGTTCTGTCCAACGGCCTCAGCGCTAAAGTGGTCAGTAACCGGACCCCAAACCCTTGGGGTATAGCCCATAATGCTTTTCTTTTTAGAGAGCTGGACCCTGGGCCCAGAACTTAGAAACCTTTGGGGGCCTAATGTTTCTGTTGCCAGAGTGCTATATGGGCCCAGGACAGTGGATCCTTCATAGGAACCCAGGGCCTGAAGGTCTAGACAGCCCCACGGAGATGGGGGAAGATTGGGCCTCTTGCTTGGCAAAGTCCTGCGGCATGGAGCAGGTAAGTGAGGGGAAAACTTGCGGAACTTGGTTCTTAGCAGGTTTTTTCTGGGGGGTCACAGGGGACATGCCTAAAGTTATGCGCTGCATCTGGCAAAACAAGTCACATATCTTAATGATAGGATGGCTCTATGTGTTATTCCCCATAAGAAGTGACCTCCCTGGTAGTGTTGGAAAAGCATTGAGTGGGGCCTGTGTGTGTGTGTGTTCAGAGAGCTGTGCTTACCTGCAAGCCTCCAGGCGATGCTGCATCGGTTCTTCCTCCTCAAAGCCTGTAATGACAGGCAAACGCTGGCCTCCTCGTGGAGAGGACTCCCTTGACCCCCCCCCCCCCCCCCCCCGTCGGTGGGCGCAATTCGCGCCGTTAGCTGAGGGGGGAAGGGCGGGTCAGTTGTTTAAAGGAAGGGGCGGCCCTTCCTTTTTCGTTCCATCAGCTCAGTTCTATGCTGGAACTGAGGAGGAAAAGACCAGAGCGGCAGCACGGGGCGCCGAGGACACACAGTGGCCAGAAAAGATATTACAGTCTTCATAAGACTGTCTTCAAGCCTAGAAATAGGCTGTTCTTTTCTATCTCAGTAGTTTTTTTCTTGCAATACTACTAAGGGGGACAGAATGTTTTTTCTTTCTTGGATTTAAAAAAAAAAAAAAGTTAAAGATCCATCAAGGGGAGAGAAGGCATTTTTTATCCCCCAAACAGGTGTTTGGGCAATTAACTATTTATAGTTCCAAATACCGATAGGTTAGCAGGCGTACCTCGGTATTGTACCATGGCATCCGGGTCAGAGGGTACAAGAGGTGGGGATTCCCCCAGAGAGTCTGAGGTCTCGGACAAAGTTATGCCGCTGCTTTCCCCAAAGGGAGCCTTGGGGCCATCGGGATCTGGGGCTGGAGCTGGCTCGAGTCAGTCCAACCCTAAGATGGTCACGGACGAGGTATTACTCACCTCTTTAAAAGAGATGGAAAAAAGAGTGGAAAAAATTATAGCCACGGCTATGCGGGGCAGAAAACGGAATAGAACTCCGTCGCCCGAGCGTGGACCCTCAGAAGAGGAGGTCCTTTCCTCAGGGGAATTGGACGACCTCTTGGACAAGGACCAAGTAGGTTCGGGGATCGAGGATCCGGATACAGGGGAGTCTGGAGCAATCTCCCAAGGGGAGAGCTGGTGGGTTCAAGCCTTAACGGACTTGGTCCATAGTGCATTCAACTTGCCAGTACCAGATCTCCAAGTATCGACGGTTTCAGCTTTGGGCTCACTAAGGGCGCCTCAAAACAACGCAGTGTTTCCGATCCATCCTCTGCTAGAGGAAGTTTTGTTCCAAGATTGGAGCAAGCCAGATAAGATCTTTTTACCACCTAAAAGATTCTCTGCCCTATATCCTATGGAAGATAAATTTTCCAAGAGATGGGCTACCCCTGCGGTGGACGCAGCCATCTCATGTGTTAACAAATCTTTAACATGCCCTGTAGAGAACATACAGGTGTTCAAGGATCCGGTTGATAAACGCTTGGAAGCACTACTTAAGAACTCCTTCACTACTGCAGGGGCAGTAGTGCAGCCAGCTGTGGCTGCGATTGGGGTTGCTCAAGCATTATCGGATCAAACTAAGCAGATGCTTAAACTTATTCCTGCCCAGCAGGCAGAAGAATTTTCGGATGTCCCTAGGGCCATACGCTTTACGGTAGACGCGATCAAGGATTCTATCCAGCAAGCGTCACGTTTATCGTTATCCCTTATCCATATGAGAAGACTCTTATGGTTAAAGAGCTGGGAGGCCGAGCCCCCATGCAAGAAACTCCTGGTAGGGTTCCCCTTCCATGGAGGACGACTCTTCGGAGAAGACCTGGATAAATACATTCAGACCATTTCAAGCGGCAAAAGCACTCTTTTGCCAACTAAGAAGAAGTTTCAGGGGCCTGCGTTTAAACGACAGTACTCCCCTGGGCAGGGGCCCTCTAATGCCAAACAGTATCGACGGCCTCCTGCGAAAGCAAACTTCAGCTTCAACAGCAAATCGCAGGGACAGGCTGCTAGAGGCAGGAAGCAGTGGTTTCGCAAACCAGCAAAACCAGCCCCCAAGCCGACCTTATGAAGGGGCGCCCCCACCCACGAAGGTGGGGGGAAGGCTGCGTCTCTTTTCAGAGATTTGGGAAGCCAGCATTCCCGACAAATGGGTACGGTCTTCCGTGGCCACGGGCTACAAATTAGATTTCCTAAGGTTTCCTCCTCCTCATTTCCAGGAGTCGAGGATTCCAAACGATCCGGAGAAGGGAGCCGCATTAATGTCGGCATTAAATCATCTACTCTCCCAGGAAGTAATAGTAGAGGTACCAGTCCTGGAACAGGGGCTGGGTTTCTACTCCAACCTATTCATCATCCCAAAGTCCAATGGAGATGTCAGGCCAATTTTGGACCTAAAGATGGTAAATGCATACCTAAAAGTCCACTCATTTCGGATGGAATCCGTGCGGTCAGCAGCTGCCACACTCCAAAACGACGACTTCATGGCGTCTATAGACATAAAGGATGCCTACCTTCATGTTCCAATTTATCAGCCACATCAAAGATATCTACGCTTTATGGTGGCTTCGCGTCATTTCCAATTCGTGGCGCTTCCCTTCGGGTTGGCTACGGCCCCCCGGGTGTTCACGAAGGTCCTAGCTCCAATCCTAGCCAAGCTAAGGATCCAAGGGGTCACGATCCTAGCATACCTGGACGACCTCCTAGTCATAGATCACTCGTCTCCTGGCTTGGAACGAGCAGTGGCCCTCACGGTCCAATACCTCGAGAGGTTCGGCTGGGTCCTAAATCGAGAAAAGTCAGCATTCCAGCCCACAAGGCAGTTGGAATACCTCGGCATGAGGTTAAACACAGAACAACAAAGGGTGTTTCTACCTCTGATGAAGGTCAAAGCCATCAAGGAATTAATCCTACGGGTTCTAAGCAAGAAAGAACCAACTATTCGCCTATGTATGAGGTTACTAGGCAAGATGGTGGCCACATTCGAGGCGGTACCGTACGCCCAGAGCCACACTCGCATCCTGCAGGCAGCTATCCTGTCAGCATGGAGCAGGAGGCCACAGGCCTTGGATATCCCGTTGCCGCTCTCATCAAGAGTCCGACAAAGTCTGTGTTGGTGGTTAGACCCTCAGAATCTACTGAAGGGGAAGTCTTTCAGCCCAGTGGCTTGGAAGATAGTGACCACAGACGCCAGCCTGACGGGCTGGGGAGCAATTTTGGATGGTTGCACTCGCCAAGGTACTTGGGCAAAGCCAGAGAGGCAGTTGCCCATCAACATCTTGGAGCTCAGAGCTGCTCGACTAGCCCTCAGGGCTTGGACGTCAAAATTGCAGGGGTTCCCGGTGAGAATTCAATCAGACAATGCCACGGCCGTGGCATACATAAATCACGAAGGGGGAACCAGGAGTCAAGCCGCTCAGAGAGAGGTGAGCTTGATTCTCCTATGGGCAGAGGCTCATGTGCCCTGCATATCGGCAATATTCATTCCAGGAGTGGACAACTTTCAGGCGGACTTCTTAAGCCGCCAGACTCTATTGCCGGGGGAATGGTCTCTACATCCACAAATCTTTCAAGCACTCTGCCAAAGATGGGGAGTGCCGTGGATGTCATGGCATCGAGACTCAACAAGAAGCTAGACAGGTTCATATCCCGCTCAAGGGATCCGATGGCCTGCGGAACCGATGCACTGGTTTGTCCTTGGCATCAGTTCAAACTTCTTTATGCTTTTCCCCCGCTCCAGTTACTACCCCGCCTGCTGCGCAGGATCAGGGTGGAGCACATACCAGTCATCCAGCATGGCCCAGAAGGGCATGGTACTCACTAATCCTAAAGATGGTAGTGGGAGACCGTTGGACTCTTCCTCTACGGCCAGACCTGCTATCGCAAGGTCCGATCCTCCACCCTGCCTTACGGCATCTAAATTTGACGGCCTGGAAGCTGAATCCCTGATTCTCAGGGGTAGAGGTCTGTCTCAGAAAGTAATCTCTACCCTAATCAGAGCCAGGAAACCGGTCTCTAGGGTGATTTATCACAGGGTCTGGAAGGCCTATGTAGGCTGGTGTGAGTCCAAGCTATGGCTTTCTCGCAAGTTTACCTTCGATAGAGTATTAAGTTTTCTCCAGCTAGGAGTGGATAAAGGACTGGCATTAAGCACAATCAAAGGACAGATTTCAGCTTTGTCAGTGTGGTTTCAGCGGCCGCTGGCCACCCACTCGCTAGTTAAGACCTTCCTTCAAGGGGTCTTACGTATTAATCCTCCAGTTAAATCCCTGCTTTGTCCGTGGGATTTAAATCTTGTTCTGTCAAGTTTACAGAAACAACCGTTTGAGCCGTTGGCTGAAATTCCTTTGGTTTTACTGACAAGGAAGTTAGTATTTTTGGTCGCCATAGTTTCCGCAAGAAGAGTATCGGAACTGGCGGCCTTATCCTGTAAGGAACCATATCTTATTTTTCATAAGGACAAGGTCGTTCTCCGCCCTCATCCTTCCTTCCTACCAAAGGTTATATCCAGTTTTCATCTAAACCAGGATTTGGTATTACCATCCTTCTTTCCTAAACCTACTTCCAAAAAGGAAGGGTTGCTGCATACCTTGGATATTGTCAGGGCCATGAAGGCCTATCTTAAAGCTACAGAGAAGATCCGGAAAACAGATGTGTTGTTCATTTTACCGGATGGGCCCAAGAAGGGGCAGGCAGCTGCAAAGTCCACCATCTCAAGGTGGATTAAGCAGTTAATCACTCAGGCCTACGGCTTGAAAGGGTTGCCTCCTCCAGTATCATTAAAGACTCATTCTACTAGGGCCATGGGCGCCTCCTGGGCAGCACATCACCAGATCTCTATGGCTCAAGTTTGCAAGGCGGCAACCTGGTCTTCTGTCCACACGTTTACAAAATTCTACCAGTTGGACGTAAGAAGGAATACTGATACAGCCTTTGGGCAGGCAGTGCTGCAGGCTGCAGTTTGAGACCCTCGGATTCCGGGGGCTCCCCTTTTTTGAGTTAAATTTAAAATTTAAAATTATTTTTCTCAACTAAGTTGGATTTATTATGATTTGAGTATATCTCTAAATTAAATCCTTTTGTCTTGGAGATGTTCTCCCTCCCCTCATTGTAAGCATTGCTTTGGGACATCCCATATAGTAATGAATGCCGCTCTGTGTCCCGTGATGTAACGATAAAGAAAAAGAGATTTTTAATACAGCTTACCTGTAAAATCTTTTTCTTGGAGTACATCACGGGACACAGAGCTCCCACCCCTCTTTTGGGGACCATTTTGGGAGGCATACTGCTTGCTACAAAACTGAGGTACTCCTCCTATGGGAGGGGGTTATATAGGGAGGGGCATTTCCTGTCTGAGATTGCCAGTGTCCATCACCTGAAGGTACTCCATATAACCCATATAGTAATGAATGCCGCTCTGTGTCCCGTGATGTACTCCAAGAAAAAGATTTTACAGGTAAGCTGTATTAAAAATCTCTTTTTCTCTGGCCGATACCGATGCCGATATTTAGAAATCACGGCGGCCGATGGCCGATTTATGATGCCGATTTTTTTTTTGGGCCGATATGTTAAGCCGATTTTTCAGTCGCGTTTGGGCTAAACAGTAAAGTTAGCCCATATTTATTTTTTTTCAACCAAAAGTTTTCATTACCTGTTTTTGTGTATATATATATATACACACAAAAACAGGTAATGAAAACTTTTGGTTGAAAAAAAATAAATATGGGCTAACTTTACTGTTTTAGTTTTTTTATTTTTATTTGTTAAAGTATATTTTTTCCCCAAAAAATGTGTTTGAAAGACCGCTGCGCAAATACCGTGTAACATTAAATATTGCAGCAATCGCTATTTTATTTCCTAGGGTCTCTGCTAAAAAAAAATATATAATGTTTGGGGGTTCCAAGTAATTTTCTAGCAGAAAATACAGGATTTTTACTTGTAAGCAACAAATGTAAAAAAAGATTTAGCCTTTAAATGGTTAAACTGAGAATTCTCCTACACTTCAGTTAATTGATAAGTAGCAACATTGTATATCTTTTCTAAAACTTGGCAGGCTGCCCAGGAGAGAGAGAGAAGGTCTTCTACGGGAAGCACTTGCATTGACTTGTATTGCAGAAGCTTTTTGCAAGTCGCGGTGCTGAACTTATCAATCGGCTTTTTTAAAGCACAAATCGGCCGATGCCGATTAATTTAAAAACGCCAAATATCGGCCGATATATCGGCCAACCGATATATCGGTCGACCTCTAATCCTTTCCCACTTCGAGGAGCCTCAGCGTATTGACATCACGGCAGGGGCTCCCTCCCCCTGTTCCCGGGACAGTAGAAGAGAGGAACGGGAGTGTCCTAATATTAAAAGCCAGAAGCTGCAGTATGTGTAACTGCTGGTTTTAATTATTATTTTTTTGGGGCAGACCTCTGCTTTAATATAACACCGACAGACCTGACTGGAGAGGAGAGGATTTTTGGATTCTAACATGATATTTCTATTTGTTCCTCAATACAGAGATTTCCTCTTGTGAAGTCAGGAGATCATATGACCATCACAGTGCCTCCATGTGACTCCCTAAAACCTGAGAGACACAACATGGAGAAGATTCTAGAAGTCGCCAAGAAGATGATGGAGCTGCTGACAGGAGAGGTGAGCGGTGCCGGGAATTCTGGGACATTATCCAGTAACAGACAAGGGGTGTGTCTGGATGGTGACTGTATCATTGTGTGTGTCAGGTTCCTATAAGGTGTCAGGATGTCACTGATTTCTCCATGGAGGAGTTGGAGGACACCATGATGGACAATCAGCCGCCCCTCGCATCACCAGGTAAGAGTAGACTTTATTGTAAAGGAGAGAGCAGTACGGAGGCTCCACCTAGATCCCCCATCATCTGATAAACACTATGGCCCGGATTCTCGTAGCACTTACGCCGAAGTATCTACAGATACGCCGCGTAAGTGTAAATGTGCGCCGTCGTATCTATGCGCTGTACCCATAGACCTAGATACGCCTGAAAATAGGCTTCCTCCGACCGACGTAACTTTCCTACGCCGGTGTATCTTGGGCGCATATTTACGCTGGCCGCCTCATTGCAAATATGCAAATGAGTGAGATACGCCGATTCACGAACGTACTTGCAGCCGGCGCATTAATATACGTGGTTTACGTAAGTCGTACGTCCCGTGTAAAGTTAAGCCACATAAAGCAGGTGTAAGTCATGTTAAGATATGGACCAGGGAACAGCCGTCGTATTTTACGTCGTTTACGTAGTAGTACGTGAATGGGGCTGGGCGTAGGTTCACGTCGTAGGCATTGAGCCATCGTATCTTAGGGAGTATATTCAACGTGATTCTGAGCATGCGCGCGCATGCGCCGGTCGTTCGGACCATCATTTGCATGAGGTCACGCTTCATTTAAATGGATCACACCCACCTTCCACCTACTTTTGAATTAGGCGGGCTTACGCCGACAAATTTACGTTACGCCGGCGCAACGTTGGGAGTATTTGCATTGTGATTTGGGTGCTTTACATCGGCGTAGCGCATATGAGATACGCTACGCCCGGCCTAAAAATGCGCCGATCTACCTGAATCCGGCCCTATGAAACAATGTATTCAGTCAGTGTGTGTGTTTCCTACAGATGGATCCAGTGATGGGAACCCACCAGAGAGATGTCCCAGTCCTCTGTATTCTTTGGATTCCACACATGAAGATCATAACTATGCTAAACATTATCAGGTAGATGAGAAACAATCACTGATAGTATCATTAGGATCTGTATGTTATCTGCACTGTGACCATTGATGTAATTTTTATTATATATTCAGAGTGGAAACCTGACCGATTCTAATGTTGGGGGTAAAGGAGAAGAAGAGAGGTGTGTGAGGGATAAACAGCAATCTATGAAGGATGATAGCGTTACAGGTGGGTCATTGTTTTGCATGCGTCTATCTAGCAAGGCTACTTTATGGTATAAGCAAGGAAGCTGAGTACTCTGTAGTGTGTAAATGTGCTTTTACTAAATAAAAATGCTGTACATACACAGGGCTCAAAATTTCAAGTCCTGAGCTACTAGCCAGGCCTCGAGAGTTACTCGCCACCACCTAATTCATACACTGCCCTGCGCCTAATTGCACCTGTAAACACGCCCTTGTAGATTATCTCATGGAATGACAATGTTTTATGCAGAATCAAGTTACAAAATTAAATATTACCAACAACAACTTTAACAAAATGGGACAGGGCACTGGGGGCAGACCAGAGGGACAGGGCACTGGGGGCAGACCAGAGGGACAGGGCACTGGGGGCAGACCAGAGGGACAGGGCACTGGGGGAAGACCAGAGGGACAGGGCACTGGGGGCAGACCAGAGGGACAGGGCACTGGGGGCAGACCAGGGGGACAGGGCACTGGGGGCAGACCAGAGGGACAGGGCACTGGGGGCAGACCAGAGGGACAGGGCACTAGAACTGGGTCTCTTCCCCATTATCTTGCTGTCTCCTCTGCAACTCCCATCCATCCTCTCTCTCTCTCCCATTCATCTCATCATCAGGAGCCTGTGTGCGCGGCTCCACGCTTGCATGTCCCCACTTCCCCCTTTTATTCAGGCTGGCAGAGAGGAGAGGAGCTGCAGCACAGTGGGAGGGAGTACAATGCAGCGCTGAGATCCACACAACTGCACAGCCATTGACACCATAGCACAGCGCACACTGACAGCGCACAGCACACATTGAGACCAGTCTGATCACAGTGCTCAGGCTGAACTGGTGGACACCTACATAGAGCACAAGGAGAAGAAAACTGCACAAACTAGAAGGCTGCCGCTCTCATGTCAGGGCAACTTTCAGTGAGCGCTGCACCGGAGTGGTAATTTTTGCAATCCTCCACCTCACTCATTACTTACTGCTCTCCAGCTACATTGGTCGGGGCCCGGGGGAGGGGGCAGGCTCAGAGAGGTCATACTGTTAGGTCCCATGCCTTAATGAGAATTGTAAGTAGAGCACCTGTGTACTGCTCTGCCTGTGCGCGGCTCAACAGACTACTTTTCCCGAGCATACACCTTTCCTCTTCGGCCGCCAATCTCATCGGGACTCTAAGTGTAGGCACAGATTGGAGGGAGATTGGTCATGCAGCCCTGTCATCACTCGCCCCCAGCTTAAATCCACTCGCCAAATGCTAGCAGGCGAGTGGAAATTTTGAGGGCTGACATACAAAACTTTTACAATATTTAGAATACAAATCAATACTGACAGATATCTATAGCAAGATGTCTAGCACATAAACACAAAATATGTTATGTAACAGTAGAAATATAAGTTACTTAAAGGGGTTGTAAACCCTTGTTTATAATAAACATGTCATATTTGCCTCCACTGTGCAGTTCGTTTTGCACAGAGTGGCCTGGTCCCCCATCTTCTGGGGTCCCTTAGCGGAGCTGGTGGTTCCTCCCCACATCGAGTTTCCACGTTGGAGAAGCGATCTCCTTGGTGGAAACCCATGCGGGTATGCTCCCAAATCCCGCATCTGTGTCCATTCATACAGAATGTAGGACTTGGCCCCGCCCCCCGGGGCTGCATCATTGTATTTGATTGACAGCAGCGGGAGCCAATGGCTGCGCTGCTATCAATCTATCCAATCAGGACAAGAGACACCAGCTGGAGATGGTGTGCTCATTCCCGGACAGAGAATGACAGCGTTCAGGTAAGTAAAACGGGGGGGCTGCAGCACTACAGACGGTTTTTCCCCTGTATGCATTATGGTGAAAAACCATGAAGGTTTACAACCACTTTAACTCTGGTTACTGTATGTTCATGATCTCCATGGACAATTAGGACTCAGGCTTCTTAAAGCGGATGTGCCATGGTAAAAAAATATTAAAAGCCAGCAGCTACAAATACTGCAGCTGCTGACTTTTAATATTAGGACACTTACCTGTCCTGGAGTCCAGCGCCGATCGCAGCAGAGGACGAGCGATCGCTCGTCTCTCTGCTGCTCCCCCCGCCATCCACGCTGAGGGAACCAGGAAGTGAAGCGCTGCGGCTTCACTGCCCGGTTCCCTACGGCGCATGCGCGAGTCACGCTGCGCCCGCCGATTGGCTCCCGCTGTGTGCTGGGAGCCGAGTGTTCCCAGCACACAACGGGCGACAGACGGGAAGTCAGAAAAACCCGTCTTTTGCCCGTAGCGTCTGGCCGGAAGTGGGTGCAAATACCTCTCTTTAGACAGGTATCTGCACCCCCCTCCCCCCTGAAAGGTGTCAAATGTGACACCGGAGGGGGGGAGGGTTCCGATCAGCGGGACTCCACTTTAGGGTGGAGAACCGCTTTAAGCAGTCACTTTGGAAATCCAGTATATTATTTACAGATTCTTTATTCTGGTCTTAAGGCATGATGCAAGTCTTCTGGTCTTACAGGCTGTCCTTGGTTCTAATTAGGGTTGTCCCGATACCACTTTTTTAGGACTGAGTACAAGTACCGATACTTTTTTTTATGTACTCGCCGATACCGAATACCGATACTTTTTTTAAATGTGTCCCCAAATGCAGCCATGTCCCCCCACATAATGCAGCCCTGTCCCCCACATAATGCAGCCATGTCCCCCACATAATGCAGCCATGTCCCCCACATAATGCAGCCATGTCCCCCACATAATGCAGCCATGTCCCCTACATAATGCAGCCATGTCCCCCCACATAATGCAGCCATGTCCCCCACATAATGCAGCCATGTCCCCCACATAATGCAGCCATGTCCCCCACATAATGCAGCCATGTCCCCCCACATAATGCAGCCATGTCCCCCCACATAATGCAGCCATGTCCCCCCACATAATGCAGCCATGTCCCCCCACATAATGCAGCCATGTCCCCCCACATAATGCAGCCATGTCCCCCCACATAATGCAGCCATGTCCCCCCACATAATGCAGCCATGTCCCCCCACATAATGCAGCCATGTCCCCCCACATAATGCAGCCATGTCCCCCCACATAATGCAGCCATGTCCCCCCACATAATGCAGCCATGTCCCCCCACATAATGCAGCCATGTCCCCCCACATAATGCAGCCATGTCCCCCCACATAATGCAGCCATGTCCCCCCACATAATGCAGCCATGTCCCCCCACATAATGCAGCCATGTCCCCCCACATAATGCAGCCATGTCCCCCCACATAATGCAGCCATGTCCCCCCACATAATGCAGCCATGTCCCCCCACATAATGCAGCCATGTCCCCCCACATAATGCAGCCATGTCCCCCACATAATGCAGCCATGTCCCCCACATATTCCAGCCATGTCCCCCACATAATGCAGCCATGTCCCCCACATAATGCAGCCATGTCCCCCACATAATGCAGCCATGTCCCCCACATAATGCAGCCATGTCCCCCACATAATGCAGCCATGTCCCCCACATAATGCAGCCATGTCCCCCACATATTCCAGCCATGTCCCCCACATATTCCAGCCATGTCCCCCACATATTCCAGCCATGTCCCCCACATATTCCAGCCATGTCCCCCACATATTCCAGCCATGTCCCCCACATATTCCAGCCATGTCCCCCACATATTCCAGCCATGTCCCCCACATAATGCAGCCATGTCCCCCACATAATGCAGCCATGTCCCCCACATAATGCAGCCATGTCCTACATACCTTGATGATGCCGCACGTGCCGCCGTTAATCAGCGTGCGGGGAACATTACAGCTTTCGTTTGAATAGCTGTATCCCCGCCACGTATAGACACTCCCCCTTGCTCGGGATTGGACGGATGATCTGTCCAATCCCGCGCAAGGGGGAGTGTCTATACGCGGCGGGGATACAGCTATTCAAACGAAAGCTGTAATGTTCCCCGCACGCTGATTAACGGCGGCGGCTTTGCGGTTTGCGGCGGCGGGGGGGGAACAAGTATTCTATTTCAGTATCGGGGTTATTTGCGGGAGTACGAGTACTCCCGCAAATACTCAGTATCGGTCCCGATACCGATACTGGTATCGGGACAACCCTAGTTCTAATGCATGATGAAGTCCCTCGTTTTTATGCCTGACAACTCCTTTTATATGTCAGGTTATTTACCATAACAACCGACTAACCGACATCTCTGTAGCTTCAGTTTGAGAGACACTCTCTTACCTGTTTACTGTAGCTATCGAGACAATAGACTGTTAGAACAGTCAATTGAATACAACAATGGTATCCACATTCCCATTGTATCCAACAGCATTTGTTTGAGAAGTTATGTGCCTGTGATAGCAGAATGCTGAATAAAAAAAAAACATATTTTATATCAAACGCAACACATTCCGCCCTTGATTTTTTTTTTTTTTTCCCTGTCAGACTGCACACAGAAAAATCACTTCACTACTAAGAAAACTCATACTAAACATTTAATTTTCCTTGAATTCAACCCCTTCCCATATTTCTGCCACTGAGGAGGTGTTTCAGACTTTGGCTAAAACATCATTAGAAAGTCTATTCTAAAGCTCTTTAAAAACAAGTCCAGGCTTGTAGGCCTTGCTCTCCACAGCTCTTGTGGTCTTCCATCATTCTGTCCATCATGTAACCACTTTTCTCTGGTTTTCATATGGATCAAATCGGAGACAGCCTGTGGAGTGGAAAACGAAGCGCATTATGTGTTCCTTCTAATAATACATAAACGGTGAGTCTCCTTTCCCAGCTGAAGCCTATTACGGAGAAAATAGTTGGGTGGAGCCCACTGTAAGAGGCCTAACCATCTGAGCTGGCTGGTGCAAACCACCACTCTGTTTTTTATGTGCATTTATTTTTTCTGATGTTTGGTTGTCTTGATGTAAGTTTTTTTTTAGCGTGCTGTTTTATTAAACCTTTTTGTTGAAACATATTGCACTACAAGGCTATCCTCTCCCCCCTTATCATTGGAGAATGAACATAGTCTTCAGGAAGCACGTGAAAGTGTACTGGTGGCTGTCGCACACAATGACAAACTGGTTCTGACACTCTGGATCTATCAAAATGGAAAATAAACCATTAATGTCTATCACAGAATAATATTCTCCTGCCTCTTTAGCAGTTTTCTCAATGATTGGGATTATATCGGGTACAGACTTCAATGGAGGAACCACTTTGTTTAGACCTCTGTAATCTGTAGTGATTCTATATGTCCCATCAGTTTTCTTTACTGGGAACACCGGAGATGAGAAAGGACTTGCAGCAGGTCTAAGAAACCCTATTCTCAATAGTTCTTAGTCTCCCCAATTTCGTTGTGGCCTCCAGGAGGTCTGTACTGCTTGAGACTGACTGGCTTCTCTGGTGGAGGAATGTAGACAGCGGTCCATTTTGCATGACCTCTGACCACAGCCCTCACTGCCTTAACCAGATACGCTTTATCAGGATACCCAAATGTAAATGTACCCCGTTCAGTCTGTATACACTGACCTTGAAGTACAAACAAGAATATTTTCGGGTAACTCTGATATCAAAACATTTGTCCAAAATCCTGATCCCTTGCCAATAGACAATTTAAAAAAAGTGCTTAAAAGATGGATCTCAAATAGGGATGAGCTTTGAGTTCGAGTCGAACTCATGTTCGACTCGAACATTGCCTGTTCGGCGAACAACGAACAATTTGGGGTGTTCGCGGCAAATTCGAGAAGCCGCTGAACACCCTGTTAAAGTCTATGGGAGAAATCTAAAGTGCTAATTTTAAAGGCTAATATGCAAGTTGTTGTCCTAAAAAGTGTTTGGGGACCTGGGTCCTGTCCCAGGGGACATGTATCAATGGAAAAACTGCTTTTTTCGGGAGCAGTGAATTTAATAATGCTAAAAGTGAAACAATAAAAGTGAAATATTCCTTTAAATTTCGTACCTAGGGGGGTGTAAAGTCAGCATGTGAAATAGCGCATGTTTCCAGTACTTACCGGTAGAACTGTTTCTGCACAAAGTGTAATTTCTGAAAGAAAAAAAAAAGACATTTAACCAGACTTGCGGCTATAATAAATTCATTCATAAAAAAAATAAACAGTGTGGGGGTCCCCCCAAATTCAATTACCAAGCCCTTCAGGTCTGGAATAGATATTAAGGGGAACCCCGCCGTCAATTTAAAAAAAAAATGGCGTGGAGTTCCCCCAAAAATCCACACCAGACCCCTTATCCGAGCACGTTAACCTGGCCGGCTGCAGAAAAGAGGGGGGGGGACAGAGTGCGGCCCCCCTCTCCTGAACCGTACCCCCCCTCTCCTGAACCGTACCAGGCCACATGCCCTCAACATGGGGAGGATGTCCCCATGTTGATGGGGACAAGGGCCTCATCCCCACAACCCTTCCCCGGTGGTTGTGGGGGTCTGCGGGCAGGGGGCTTATCAGAATCTGGAAGACCCCTTTAACAAAGGGGACCCCCAGATCCTGCCCCCCCATGTGAATTGGTAATGGGGTACATTGTACCCCTACCATTTCATGAAGAAAGTGTAAATAGTAAAAAAAAACACACACACACCGTAGAAAAAAGTCCTTTATCAATAAGAAAAAAAATCCAGCGGTGGTAATCGACTCTCGGTCCGGCTTCCTGCTCCAACGTTGTCTGTATCCAACGACGGGTTATCTCCTCTCTGGTCCAGCGATGAGAAGATCTTCCGGCATCCAGAGCTCCAGAGCACAGCATTGGAGGCCGCCTCTCTCCGCCGGACACAGCCCAGCGAATGACGCGGCTGAAGCTTTGACATTTCTTATATAAGGGAGGCGGGCCACCTGTCACGTCACCCCGCACCCTCTGACTTACCCTCTGCTACGTCACTGGGGAAGCCGGTCTTCCCCCTTGCGTCAGAGGGAGCGGGGTCACGTGACGGGTGGCCCCGCCTCCCCTATATAAGAAATGTCAAAGCTTCAGCCGCGTCATTCCGCTGGGCTGTGTCCAGCCGAGAGAGGAGCTCGGCGATGCTGCACTCTGGATGGATGGATCTTCTCATCGCTGGATCGGAGATCACCCGTCGCTGGATACAGACAACGTTGGAGCAGGAAGTCGGGACCGAGTGGATTACCGCGGCTGGATTTTTTTTTTTTTTTTTTTTTTTTTTATTAATAAAGGACTTTTTTCTACGGTGTGTGTGTGTGTTTTTTTAACTACTTACACTTCCTTTGTGAAATGGTAGGGGTACAATGTACCCCATTACCAATTCACATAGGGGGGGCCAGGATCTGGGGGTCCCCTTTGTTAAAGGGGTCTTCCAGATTCTGATAAGCCCCCCCACCCGCAGACCCCCACAACCACCAGGCAAGGGTTGTGGGGACATCCTCCCCATGTTGAGGGCATGTGGCCTGGTACGGTTCAGGAGAGGGGGGCCGCACTCTGTCCCCCCCCTCTTTTCTGCGGCCGGCCAGGTTAACGTGCTCGGATAAGGGTCTGGTGTTCCCCTTAAAAGTTCCCCTTAAAATCCACACCAGACCTGAAGGGCCTGGTAATTGAATTTGGGGGGACCCCCACGCTATTTTTTTATGAATGAATTCGCTCTGAGTGCCAGAGCCGACAATTCATTATAGCCGCAAGTCAGTTTTAAATGTCATTTTTTCTTTCAGAAATGACACTTTGTGTAGAGACAGTTCTAAGTACGGGAAACATGCGCTATTTCACATGCTTACTTTACACCCTCCCTAGGTATTAAATTTAAAGGAATATTTCACTTTTATTGTTTCACTTTTAGCATTATTAAATTCACTGCTCCCGAAAAAACTGCAGTTTTTAAAACTTTTTTTTGCATTGATACATGTCCCCTGGGGCAGGAGCCAGGTCCCCAAATACTTTTTAGGACAATAACTTGCATATTGGCCTTTAAAATTAGCACTTTAGATTTCAAACGTTCAAGTCCCATAGACTTTAATGGGGTTCTAAAGTTCACACGAACATTTGGTGTGTTCGCAAGTTCTGGTGCGAACCGAACAGGGGGGTGTTTGGCTCATCCTTAATCTCAAACTACTGGCCGTGTCGAGCAAAAAATACCAATTTGTCCATGTGGACGTTGGGAGCCTCCACAACTGTGCTACTTTAACAAAAGATTAGGAAACAAGCGGGGAAGGGACAAGTAGTTGTAAGGAGGACCAAACCATGGTATTTGATTGCTGAATAAATCTTTAATAATACCAAAACTTCAACAAAAACCCATATTTAAACATGAACCGTGTAAACCACCCCTCTAAGCACCATACAATTGGTTAAAAATAAAGACAATGTTGTCACTTTAAAAATGGACACACAGGGCGCCGCTGCAATGGTGCAAACTAACCACCCTATACATTGAATATAAACACTTCTATATGTCATAGCCTTAATGGTCAATGAGTGGCTAATTAAGACACAAAGCAATACTTGTCCCTTGCGAGGCTTATTGTATGCTAATTGCGTCGCATATCCCTATTTAACAAAGACCAATTCATGGACGGATCATCCTTGGCTATCTGATTTAGAGGGTTAAAACCGCCCGTAATGCGCTGTCCCATTGATTTTTTATACTCACCGCTCCGAAGATGCGGCTAGCAGGACTTTTTTTTTTTCCGTCCTGCTACCGCAATGCTCCAGTGTGAAAGCCCTCGGACTTTCACACTGGAGACAATGGTGCTGCTGTTTAACCGATTGCCGCACACCGATGTACGTCGGCAGAATGGCACGGCTGTGCATATTGGCGTACAGATACGTCCCCTTTAATATGCACAGCCGTGGGTCGCGCACTCCGTGACTGCGCCCACGGGACCCACGGACCCGATCGCCGCCGCCGTCCCGCGATCGGGTCACAGAGCTGAAGAACGGTGAGAGGTGAATGAATGAATGAAAAACGTATAAAGCGCGGCGCATGCGAACTGAATCGCTTCTGGGCGCTAGTTGTTCGTGTCTCATGACATCAAAAGAGCAGAGTTTTGATCTGTCTTCTGAAAGTCAGGTGGTTTTCCTCCAACCGAATGCTGGTTGGTAAGACGTTCCATAGTCTAGGACCCTGAAAAGCAAACCTTCTTTCTCCTTTGGACTTGTATTTGGTTTTTGGTACCCTGACCAGATTTTGGTCGGTGGATCGCAGAACACGATTCGAATTGTGAGGTTCTATCTTGTCGCAAAGATATTGCGGAGCCTTCCCATGGATGCACTTATGTGTCAGGCAGAGTGCTTTAAATGCAATTCTGTCTTTTACTGGCAGCCAGTGAAGGGTTCTCAACGAAGGTGAGATTGATTCCCATTTTTTTTTCCCAGTCACCAGTCTGGCGGCCGTATTCTGAACGACTTGCAGACGGGAGATTTGGTACTTTGGCAGTCCGAGGTACAGGGCGTTAGCATAGTCCAGTCTGGAATTCACGATTGTTCCCACCACGACTGCTACGTCTTCTTTGGGGATAAATGGAATAAGTCTGCGTAGTAGGTGCAACAGATGGTGCGCTCCGCTGACTACTGAACAACAAACCTCTCCCCGTGCTTCCTAGTCAGACTGTCGCTGATCGTCTGTTCCCTGTCATAGGGGACGACGATCAGTGATGTCACACAGTAAGAATCACTCCCTTAGGTCACACTTAACCCCTTCAGCGCCCCCTACAGGTTAACCCCTTCACTGCCAGTGTCATTTTCACAGTAATCAATGCATTTGTATAGCACTGATCACTGTAAAAATGACAATGGTCCCAAAAATGGTGTCAAAAGTGTCCGATGTGTCCACCATAATGTCGCAGTCACGATAAAAATATTCTTCCTGTCTAGCCTTGACCTTTACTACTGCCCTGACAGTAGGGCTGGGCGATTTTGACCAAAAAAAATCTGCGATTTAAAAAAATAAATTGATTCACGATTTGAATCAAGTTTTTTTTTTTTCCTGATGGACACCGCTCCGGCAGGAGTTTTTAGGTGAGGCCGCAGCTTCTGCCTAGTCCACCGCAATCCTGGGAAAAGGCAGCGGACTAGGCCGAAACTGCGGCCTCGCCTAAAATATTCTGCTTGCAGCTCGCTGCGATCCTGGGAAGAGGGCGTGGCTTCGGCCTAGTGGCCTTTTTCCAGGATCGTGGCGAGCTGTGGGCAGGATTTTTTAAAAGAGGCCGTGGCTTCGGCCTAGTCCATGGAGCGACGGTCCTATGGGAAAAAAAAAATCGATTCGGTCAAAATCTCACTCTATTTGCCCTTGCAACTCGATTCAGATTTTAAATTGATTTTTTCCCCAGCCCTACCTGACAGGTTTTGTTTTTGTTTCCTCTAGCTCCATTAACTGGCTTAAAAGGGTAGTGGCTTCATGAATCTTGCTGTTCAATTCCAGGCCTCCCAGCAAGGACAATAAATGAGCCCTGAGATTAAATGGCGCAGGCTTAAAGCGCAAACGTAAAGGGTTCCATATCTGGACCCATCCATTCTGGAAATTTATTTTATCCGGTTATACAACCCATCTCGCGTAACTAGGTAATACCCTCCCTAATGTTCCCCAGAAATAAGTATTTTCCAAGTCACTAGGACTAGCGTACACTCGGACTATTCCATCTCTCACTAGGTCTAACAGTGAGAAATTCACACTAAACTCTCAGGCTTTTCGCATTGCCTGACGCAATTCGTTTTTCTGGTTGCTATACCCTCTGCTAGAAGGGTATTGGAGTTGGCAGCTTTCTCTTGTAAAGAGCCATATTTAATTATCCACAGGGACAGAGTAGTGTTGCGTCCTCACCCAACCTTTCTGCCTAAAGTGGTGTCAGGGTTCCATCTGAACCAAGATGTTACCCTACCTTCCTTTTTTCCAGAACCGCGTTCTGTGGAAGAAAAATTCCTGCACTCTCTTGATGTAGTAAGAGCAGTTAAAGTTTATCTGAAAGCGACAGTTCCGATACAGAAAACTGATGTTTTGTTTGTGCTGCCAGAAGGGCCCAAGAAGGGTCAGGCAGCGTCATAATCTACTATTTCTAAGTGGATTCAACAAGTTATTGTTCAGGCCTATGGTTTGAGGAGGAAGGTTCCTCATTTTCATGTCAAAGCGCACTCTACCAGAGCAGTAAGTGCTTCATGGGCGGTGCATCACCAGGCCTCTATGGCTCAGATCTGCAAGGCCGCAAAATGGTTGGTCTTTGGTCCATACATTCACTAGATTCTATCAGGTGGATGTGAGAGGGCATGAGGACGCCACCTTTGGGCATAGTGTAGATCCTTCACGTCTGAAGGCGGTCTGCCTTGAGCTATATTTCCCTCCTCTCAAGTTGTCATTGCTTTGGAACATCCCATTTAGTTATTATTAAGGCTCTGTGTCCCTTAATGTATGAGAAAGAAGATAGGGTTTTTTAAACGGCTTCGCTGTAAAAGCCTTTTCTTGGAGTACATCACGGGACACAGAGTTCCCGCCCCTCTTCTTGGGATACTTATTGCTTTGCTACAAAAACTGAGGTACTGCCTGTATGGGAGGGGTTATATAGAGGGAAACTTCCTGTCTTGGGTGTGCCAGTGTCCAAATCACCTGAAGGTGGAACGTAACCCGTTTAGTTATTATTAGGGTTGTCCCGATACCGATACTAGTATCGGTATCGGGACCGATACCAAGCATTTGCCCGAGTACTTGTACTCGGGCAAATGCTCCCGATGCTTCATCCGATACTTGTACTGTCGGCGGTGATCAGTGCATGGGGAAGTTACAAGCACCGATCACCGCTGATTTTAAAACAGCTGAAAGCCGGAAGTTGTATCCCGTGTATGCCGCCGTTGTATCCCGTGTATGCCGCCGTGTATCCCGCCATGTTTCTCTCCCCTTCTGTGCTCCTCCTCCACCCCCTGGAAATGTCAGGATGGAGAGCGTGGTAGGAGCTGGTAAATCCGTCTCCGAATGGACAGAGTCAGTGATCACTGACTCTGTCCATTCACATAACTGAAACATTGTAACCTGTGTTTACAAATGTTTCAGTTTATGAATGAAGAGAAGACGCTGTCTGCACTCCATTCATTTTCAGCGCAGCTGATGCTGCTGAGAAAGGGACTGGGGAACATGTGTCCCTAGTCCCTTTCCCTGTCTCAAAGGGAAGATGTCAGAGGTCTGTTAAGACCCCTGATATCTCACCAAAGCCCCCCCAACAGGGCTGAAAAAATAAAGAATAAAAAAAATTATTGTAGAAAATAAAAAAATTCAAGAAAAAACACAACCCTAGTTATTATTAAAGCCCCGTGTCCCGTGATGTACTCCTAAGAAAAGGATTTTAAGGTAAGCTGTTATAAAAATCCTATTTTTACTATACAAAAATGTTGTACATACAAAACTATTACAATATTAAGAATACAGTACAAGACCGGCAGATATCTAAAGCAAATACACATCAAGGTTGACAAATATCTATAACAAGCAAATAAACAGAAACTATGCTCTGTAACAGTAAAAATATGCTTAAAAGTTCCTTAGCTCCGGTTACTGTGTGTTCGTGATCTCCGTTGACAACTAGGACTCGGGGCTTCTTCTTTAGGAGATCAGGTACCTTCTTCTGGTCTTACAGACTGCCCTTGGTTCTAATGCATGATGAAGCCTCTCGTGTTTAAGGCATGATACGTCCTTTTATATGTCAGGTTATTTGCCATAACAAACCAACTAACAGAGAGATTAGCCTTCAGTTTGAGAGGCACTTTTATACCTGTTTACTATAGCTATAGAGACAATAAACAGTTTAAATTGTCAATTGAATACAATAATGGTCTCTATGTTCCCATTGTATCCAACAGCATTTGAGAAGTTCTGGGTCTGTGAAACCAGAATGCTGTTCCAGTCTTATAATAAAAAATCATATTTTATATTAAACTCAACACTTAATACATTCCTCTGCTTGTCCTGGTCTCTTATTGGCCTAGAGTAGGGCAGGTATAGTCACTGAGTGCAGTCTCAGTAGATGGGAGGCAGTGGTATGGGACCTCTGCAACTTGACTCAAGTAAGTAAACATTTAAGTTACCACTGATTCCTGGATGGCAATAATATGAGTCCTGACCCCTGCACTATATACTTTATATTGTACATTACATACTCCTGACCCCTGCACTATATACTTTATATTGTACATTACATACTCCTGACCCCTGCACTATATACTCTATGTGACGGTATTAGAATGATATCCCCGTCAGGACCGAACCATGCTAGCTTCTCTCTCATTAGCTTGTTGGCTGGTGATTCCTCTTCCTGAATCACTGGTGTCTCCGTCTCTTGTACTGCTGGCGTTGCTGCAACCAAGTCCTCCTGGTCTCGCTCCATTAATTCTGCTATGATGACCCGCTTGGTTTTGTTGCTAGCAATCCTTCCACGAACTTCCAGTAGTTCTTCCAGTGTCTGCTTGGAATCCGGGTGTAAAGGAGAGTAGAAGGGAAAATCCTGCTGCTGCCCAACCAGTTGTGACGGTATTAGAATGATATCCCCGTCAAAGTCTTCCCTTCTCCCCATAAAGAAAATCACCCCAATATTCCACGAGGAGGGATATTCCTGGAATCACCCAATAAGCCACACATGGGTCACGCTTACTGCTGGAACAAGACAGACTTTAATGGTACAACACACAGCTTATATGTAATTTACAAAACAGTTACAATGCCAATCTCCGCCCCCTCACACAGTGGGGGCTCTCATACAGATTATAGGCAGACACTTCGGAGTCGACCCTGAAGACATTTCTTTAGATAATGACATCAGTGGAGTTAATTACTAGTTGTAAAAGAATACATTATCTAGACAGCTTGGCCCCGCATATAGAAGAGATAATTACCACAATGAAGCAATCAGAATAATTAACATGAGCCACTTCTAATCACAGTAAACAGTAAACACAGGTCTCCTTCACACACACACACACAATAGATCACTTACCCTTTGAAATGGGACTGGCTGAGGAAGGGTCATTAACATTTCAATCAGCCTGTTGGC
Organism: Rana temporaria; assembly: GCF_905171775.1. Classification (NCBI taxonomy): domain Eukaryota; kingdom Metazoa; phylum Chordata; class Amphibia; order Anura; family Ranidae; genus Rana; species Rana temporaria. Next base: position 7,430,827 of record NC_053492.1, on the reverse strand, counting down.
AGAGGAGTGAGTCACACCTGAAATCACCTTCCCTCTAACACACACACACAGCATTAAACAAGCAGGGAGAATTACACTGAAGCATATCCTTCACACTCTATATTGTACATTATATACTCTGGCCCCTGCACCGTATATTCTATGTTGTACGTTACATCATTCTGATACTATATAGTCCTATCTGTTGTATCGTATACAATAGTGTGTATATTACTTCTGCTCTCTCCCCTCTACCCACTGCTATATATACACACATAGGGGCAGATCCACAAAAGAATTACGCCGGCATATCTCTTGATACGCTGCGTAATTTCAAATTTTGCGCGTTGTATCTTTGTTTTGTATCCACAAAACAAGATACGACGGCATCTCGGATCGATCCGACAGGCGTACGTCTAAGTACTCCGTCGGATCTCAGGTGCATACTTTCGGCAGCCGCTAAGTGGCGTTTTCGTCGATTTCCACGGCGAGTATGCAAATTAGCTATTTACGGGAATCCACGAACGTACGTCCGACCGGCGCTTTTTTTTAGGTCGTTTGCGTTCGGCTTTTTCCAGCGTATAGTTACCCCTGCTATATGGTGGCGTACTCAATGTTAAGTATGGCCTTCGTTCCCGCCTCGCATTTTGAATTTTTTACTTTGTTTGCGAATAGGGATTTGCGTAGAATGACGTCACCGTCGTAAGCATTGGCTTGTTCCAGTTTAATTTCGAGCATGCGCACTGGGATACCCCCATGGACGGCGCATGCGCAGTTAAAAAAATACGTAGTTTACGTCGGGTCACAACGTATTTACATAAAACACGCCCCATCACTTCCATTTGAATTCCGTGCCCTTACGCCACTTAAGATACACTACGCCGCCGTAACTTACGGCGCAAATTCTTTGAGGATTTGAAAAAAAAAAGTTACGGCGGTGTAGTGTATCTTGGATACGCTACGCCCTGCGGAGAGAAGCGCCGATCTACGTGGATCTGCCCCATAATATGTATTCTTTTTTGTTACACCCATTTCCTACCAGCTGGACATTTTATATCTGATGATGTGATTGGAGCACAGACTTTTACATGGTGATAATAATGTGATAACATCCTCAGACTTTGGAACCTTAAACAGAAAGTGATAATGAGGGAGGAGTCAATAACCCAATGATGGTGGTCTTCAGGATCAGTCCAGTCTTCATCTTGGTTTTTCTCCCCATATCCTCACTCTCTGACCTCTGGTGGGGCTCAGCCCGCTGTTTTTCATGACTAAATCATGGACTAAATAAGGAAGTGCAGAACTTCTTGTGTTAGGAAGATGGCAATGAGTGATAGAGGAGGTGGGGACACTCATCCTATAATCCCCTCATCACTGTCACTCCTATAAAAGACCGTTCTCGTTGTTTCCTCACTCTCTGACTAAGGTCCATGAATAAAGAAATGATCTGGTAGGAGATCAGAGGACCCATTTACTAGTTACCTTGAGGAGGGGAATTGTAAGATCCTCAGAGACAAAGCTGCCTGATGTGGGTGGAGTCCTGGTTTAGGGGAACCAATCTGCTCATGTCTAGTAATAATCTTCTTATTTCTATTTTAGTACATAAACGGAAGACGAAGAAAACCTCAGAGACTTTGTCTCCAGACTGTAAAGTAGAAGATGAGAACATCACAAATGTCCATCCAACACCAAAAGTTAAGAAGTTTTCCTGCTCTGAGTGCGGGAAGGGTTTCAATTCTAAATTCCATCTTAATGTGCATAAAAGATTTCACACTGGTGAGAAGCCGTATTCCTGTTCTGAGTGCGGGAAATGTTTTTCAGACAAGTCCAATTTTTCCAAACATCTCAGAGCCCACACAGGGGAGAAGCCGTATTCCTGTCCTATGTGTGGGAAATGTTTTTCACAGAAGTCCCATATTTACATACATCAGAGATCTCACACGGGGGAGAAGCCGTACTCCTGTCCTGAGTGCGGGAAATGTTTTTCACAGAAGAGCAGTCTTTCCACACATCAGAGATCTCACACAGGGGAGAAGTCGTATTGTGGTCCTGAATTCGGGAAATGTTCTGTACAAAAAACAGATCTTGGTGAACATCAGAGGCCTTACACGAGGGAGAAGCCTTTTTGCTGTTCTGAGTGTGGGAAATGTTTTTCATGGAAGGCCAGTCTTTCCACACATGAGAGATCTCACACAGGAGAGAAGCCGTATTCCTGTCCTGAGTGCGGGAAATGTTTTGCAATAAAATCAGCACTTGTCAGACATCAAAGGTCTCACACGGGGGAAAAGCTGTATCCTTGGCCTTGTCTTGAGTGTGGGAAATGTTTTTCACATAAGTCCGGTCTTTACAAGCATCAGAAATCTCACACGGGGGAGAAGCCGTATTCCTGTCCTGAGTGCGGGAAGTGTTATACACAGAAGTCCCATCTTTACATACATCAGAGATGTCACACAGGAGAAAAGCCATATTCCTGTTCTGAGTGCGGGAAATGTTTTTCAGTGAAGTCCCATCTTTACAAACATCAGAGAATTCACTCGGGGGAGAAGCCGTATGCCTGTGCTGAGTGCGGAAAATGTTTTTCAGTGAGCTCCAGTCTTTACACACATAAGAGATATCGTCACACAAAGGAGAAGCCGTATTCCTGTGCTGAGTGCGGAAAATGTTTTTCAGTGAAGTCCCATTTTAACAGACATCAGAAATCTCACTTAGTGGAAAAGCCATATCCCTGTACTGAGTGCGGAAAAGGTTTTTCAGAGAAGTCCAGTCTTTCCATACATCAGAGATCTCACACGGGGGAGAAGCCGTATTCCTGTCCTGAGTGCGGAAAATGTTTTTCAGTGAAGTCCAGTCTTTGCAAACATCGGAGATCTCACACAGGGAAGCTGTATTCCTGTCTTGAGTGCGGGAAAGGTTTTTCACATAAGTACAATTTTTTCAGACATCGGATAATGCATACAGGGGAGAAGCCGTATTCCTGTCCTGAGTGATGCAATTGCTCCTCACTGAAGTCCTGTCTTCCTGTACATCAGGGATCCCACACAACCCTCGAGGTGTATTAGTGCCTTGAGTGCGGGAAATGTCTTGTATATGAATGTTGCTGGACATCACAGGTCTCATGTGGGGAAGAAGCACACCCTGATATACACCTCAGATATACTCCATGGCTGATCTTCATCATGTAAGAAACACTTCATAAGGAGATCAGAGATCACCAAAGACATGGATGAAGTGTTGTACTGTGTTGGCCATTGATAGCGGTAGAAAAATAAAAATTGAGTCATTACCTTTCATTGGCTGAGTACATTTTTTGGTGTAAGATTTCACAAACACGTAGGCTCAGTTCACATTGTAGAGATGCAGGGACCCTTTGAATCCACTGCGGGTTCCTGCATCGCATGTCTCCCGGCGGCAGTTCACACTGCCCTATGCAAACTGCAGTGTCAAGTTACATAGTAGGCGAGGTTGAAAAAAGTCCAACCTATGTGTGTGATTATATGTCAGTATCACCTTGTATATCCCTGTATGTTGTGGTCATTCAAGTGCTTATCTAATAGTTTTTTTTAAACTACCGATGCTCCCGACTGAGACCACCGCCTGTGGAAGGGAATTCCACATCCTTGCCGCTCTTACAGTAAAGAACCCTCTACGTATTTTAAGGTTAAACCTCTTTTCTTCTAATTTTAATGAATGACCACGTGTCTTGGTAAACTCCCTTTCATGAAAAAGTTTTATCCCTATTGTGGGGTCACCAGTACCGAATTTGTAATGTGAAATCATATCCCCTCTCAATCGTCTCTTCTCCAGAGAGAATGAGTTCAGTGCTCACAACCTTTCCTCATAACTAATATCCTCCAGACCCTTTATTAGCTTTGTTGCCCTTCTTTGTACTCTCTCCATTTCCTGTACATCCTTCCTGAGGACTGTTGCCCAGGACTGGACAGCATACTCCAGGTGCAGCTGGACCAGAGTCTTGTAAGTGAAAGTTAATGACATCCCCAAATCAGTTTGCATATTGCAGAGCGAACTGCAAATTCGGATAGGAATCGGATTGCATGGATGTGTGAACACCCATGCGATTCGATTCTGCTGCAGACGAAAAAAAGGGTCCTGTGTGAGTTTGGCTCAAATGCGATGCGCAATCGCATCGCACAGAGATCGCACGTTATTTGCAGTGCGGTGCGAATCGCATCCGATCTCTGACATCACAACAGTGGGAACCGGCCCTCCGAGGTCTATTTTTAAAATGATTGTGTACAAATGTGAGAAGCAATCCTCTAGTCTTGACAAATGTTGGGTATATTTTACTTGATACAGTACTTTCCTATGATCTTTTGCTCCATCTAGTGTCCATAGTGCAGTATTGCACTATTCTTTCTGATTGATGTATTTCATGAAAAACGCCACATTATGACCACTAGATGGCTCTGATGATCATAGGAGATTACTCTATTAAATTGAATATGGCAAGAAATTGTCATATTTGGTGGGCAAATGCATGGGACATCCTTTCATCTCTTTTTATAAATAGAACCTTTTAAAGGGGTTGTAAAGGTTTGTTTTTTTATTTTCTAAATGGGTTCCTTTTTAACCACTTAAGGACCGCCTAATGCCGATATACGTCGGCAGAATGGCACGGCTGGGCACAATCACTAGACATGTGCAATTCGTTTTGTTTCTAACTCATTTTTTTCCGAAAATTCGGAAATTCGTTAATTACGTATTTCCGAAAATTCGAATTTTCGTATTTCCGAAAATTCGAATTTTCGTATTTCCGAAAATTCGAATTTACGAATTTTCGAAAATTTATATTTACGAATTTTCGTATTTACGAATTTCTGAAATTCGAATTTTCGGGAAATACGGAAATTTTTCGGATTTTTCAATTTTCGAAATTCCGGATTTTCGAATTTTTCGATTTTCAAATTTTTCACTTTTCAGATTTTTCACTTTTCGGATTTCAAATTTTTCAATATTTCCGAATTTCGAAAATTGAAAAAATCGAAAATTGAAAAAAATGTTTCAATTTTCGAATTTTTTAGTTTTCGAAATTTGGAAATTTGGTATTTCCGAATTTTCGTATTTCGAAATTTCGAAAATTGAAAAAAAAAACTAAATTTCGAAAATTGAAAAATTTGAAATGTCATAAATTCGAAAATTTCCGAAAATTATTATTTTTTTTTTTCGTTTCATTCGTTTTTTTCGTTTCATTCATTTTTCGGAAATCCGAAAATTTCCCGAATTTCCGAAAAAAAAAAAAACGAATGAAACAAAAACGGAAAAAAATAATTTTTCGAATTTACGGGGGGGAAAAAAACGAAAATAACATAAACGAAGAAAAAATTTTTTTTGGCAGTGCACATGTCTAGCAATCACGTACCTGTACGTCGTCTTTAAGTGGGTCACGGGCGCGTGCCCATGCCCCGGTCCGAAGCTCCGTGGCCGCGGGACCCGTGGACCCGATTGCTGCCGGTGTCCCGCGATCGGTCAGGCCTCGTACACACGACCGAATATGTCTGCTGAAACTGGTCCGCGGACCAGTTTCCGCGGACATGTCCGACCGTGTGTAGGGCCGACCGGACAGTTTTCCGGCCTAGCGGACAGGTTTCTAGCGGACAAATGTTTCTTAGCATGCTAAGAAACTTGTCCGCTGGAAGCCTGTCCGTCGGTCAGTACGACTCATCGGACATGTCCGCTGGCCTGAAATCCCGCGCATGCGTGGAAGCATTGACCTTCCGTGTCAGAGAACGTCGGTGTCGTCTACGTCACCGCGTTCTCTGTCCGCGGGGATTTTGGTCTGATGGTGTGTACACACATCAGACCAAAACATCCCAGCAGACATGTCCGATGAAAACGGTCCGCGGACATGTCTGCTCGTCTGTACAAGGCCTCACAGGATCTGAAGAACGGGGAGAGGTGAGTGTAAACACACCTTCCCCGTTCTTCACAGTGGCAGTGTCACCGATCGTCTGTTCCCTGATATAGGGAAAGACGATCAGTGACATCACAAGTCCAGCCCCGCCCCCCCTACAGTTAGAAACACACATGAGGTCACACTTAACCCCTACAGCGCCCCCTAGTGCTAACTCCTAAACTGCAATTGTCATTTTCACAGTAAACAATTCATTTTTATAGCACTTTTTGCTGTGAAAATGACAATGGTCCCAAAAATGTGTCAAAATTGTCCGAAGTGTCCGCCATAATGTGGCAGTCTCGAAAAAAATCGCTGATCGCCGCCATTAGTAGTAAAAAAAAAATTATTAATAAAAATGCCATAAAACTATCCCCTATTTTGTAAACGCTACCAATTTTGCACAAACCAATCGTTAGACGCTTATTGCGATTTTCTTTACCAAAAATAGGTAGAAGAATACGTATCGGCCTAAACTGAGGAAAACAAAAAACGTTTTTTTATATATTTTTTTGTGGGATATTTATTATAGCAAAAAGTAAAAAATATTGCATTTTTTTCAAAAATGCCACTCTATTTTTGTTTATAGCGCAAAAAAAAAAAAACGCAGAGGTGATCAAATACCACCAAAATAAAACTCTACTTGTGGGGAAAAAGAGACGTCAATTTTGTTTGGGAGCCACGTTGCACGATTGCGCAATTGTCAGTTAAAGCTACGCAGTGCCGAATCGCAAAAAGGGGCCAGGTCTTTTACCTGCATTTTGGTCCGGGGCTTAAGTGGTTAAACTAGTGCATTGTTGGTTCACTAAACTTTTCCTTCGATTCCCCTTCTAAATGTTTTTTTTCCTTTGATTTCTTTGTCTGAATTTCTCACTTCCTGTTCCTCCTTAGTAAGCTGTTCTGGCTGACTTTCCACCGCTCGGATGATGGTGGAAAGCTTACTGAGGAGAAGCAGGAAGTGAGAAATTCAAGCAAAGAAAAAAACATTTAAAAGGGAAATTGAAGGAAAAGGTAAGTGAACCAACAATGCACTAGATTAAAGCAGGGTTTGACAAATTTGCTTGGAATCTAGGAGCCAGCTAAAAAAGTTAGGAGCCAGAAAACGCACCCCGTCCCGACGAGCTTGCGCGCAGAAGCGAACACATACGTGAGCAGCGCCTGCATATGTAAACGGTGTTCAAACCACACATGTGAGGTATCGCCGCGATTGGTAGAGTGAGAGCAATAATTCTAGCCCTAGACCTCCTCTGTAACTCAAAATATGCAACCTGTAGATTTTTTTAAACGTCGCCTATGAAGATTTTAAAGGGTAAAAGTTTGTCGGCATTCCACGAGCGCACGCAATTTTGAAGCGTGACATGTTGGGTATGAATTTTCCTCGGCGTCACATTATCTTTCATAATATAAAAAAAAAATGGGGATAACTTTACTGTTGTCTTATTTTTTAAATAAAAAAAAAAGTGTCATTTTTTCCCAAAAAAGTGCGCTTGTAAGACCGCTGCGCAAATTCGGCGTGACAAAGTATTGCAACGATCGCCATTTTATTCTCTAGGGTGTTAGGATAAAAAATATATATAATGTTTGGGGGTTCTAATTAGAGGGAAGAAGATGGCAGTGAAAATAGTGAAAAATGACATTAGAATTGCTGTTTAACCTCTTGACCACTGGGCACTTAAACCCCCTTCCTGACCAGACCAATTTTCAGCTTTCGGTGCTCTCACAATTTGAATGACAATTACTCCGTCATACAACATTGTACCCATTTGAAATTTTTGTCCTTTTTTTCACACAAATAGAGCTTTCTTTTGGTGGTATTAGATCACCTGTGGGTTTTTTATTTTTTGCGCTATAAAAGAAAAACGACCGAAAATTCTGTAAAAAAAAAAAAAAATAACTTGTTTCTGTCATATTTGCAGGTTATTTCTCACACACAGCATATGCATACCACGAATGACACCCCAAAACACATTCTGCTATTCCTCCCGAGTATGGCGATACCCCATGTGTGCAACTTTTACACAGCGTGGCCACATACAGAGGCCCAACATGCAGGGAGCGCCATCAGGCGTTCTGGAGCACCCAGGCCAATTCTGACATTTCTCTCCTACATGTAAAAATCACAATTTATTTGCTAGAAAATTACATAGAACCCCAAAACATTATATATGCGGAGTATTGGGGTATTGCGGAGTATTTGGGTATTGCAGAGTATTGGGGTATTGGGGGTATTTGGGTATTGGGGGTATTGCAGAGTATTGGGGTATTGCAGAGTATTGCGCAGGGTATCGGGGTATTGCAGAGTATCGGGGTAGTGCAGAGTATCGGGGTAGTGCAGAGTATCGGGGTAGTGCAGAGTATCGGGGTAGTGCAGAGTATCGGGGTATGGCAGAGTATCGGGGTATGGCAGAGTATCGGGGTATGGCAGAGTATCGGGGTATGGCAGAGTATCGGGGTATGGCAGAGTATCGGGGTATGGCAGAGTATCGGGGTATGGCAGAGTATGGGGTATGGCAGAGTATGGGGTATGGCAGAGTATTGCGCAGGGAGGGATGGCAGAGTATGGGGTATGGCAGAGTATTGCGCAGGGAGGGATGGCAGAGTATGGGGTATGGCAGAGTATTGCGCAGGGAGGGATGGCAGAGTATGGGGTATGGCAGAGTATTGCGCAGGGAGGGATGGCAGAGTATGGGGTATGGCAGAGTATTGCGCAGGGAGGGATGGCAGAGTATGGGGTATGGCAGAGTATTGCGCAGGGAGGGATGGCAGAGTATGGTGTATGGCAGAGTATTGCGCAGGGAGGGATGGCAGAGTATTGATGGTACTGCAGAGTATTGCGCAGGGAGGGATGGCAGAGTATGGGGTATTGCAGAGTATTGATGGTACTGCAGAGTATTGCGCAGGGAGGGATGGCAGAGTATGGGGTATTGCAGAGTATTGATGGTACTGCAGAGTATTGCGCAGGGAGGGATGGCAGAGTATGGGGTATTGCAGAGTATTGATGGTACTGCAGAGTATTGCACAGGGAGGGATGGCTGGATCTGTGACTGCAGTTGTCACAGATCCAGCCCACAGCAGCTGCTGACACCCCGCGCTCCCCCCCCCCTCCTCTCCTCTCCTCTCGCACTGTACCGAACGGTACAGAGAGGAGAGGGAGGAACCGGCGTCATCAAATGACGCCGGTTTGTTTACAAGTGATCGCTCCGTCATTTGACGGAGCGATCACGTGGTAAACAGCCGCGATTCGCGGCAATTTACCGTGATCCGTGACGCGCCGGGTCTTCTAGACCCGGCGAGCACGGACACTTCTGCGAGCGCGCCCCAGGGGACGCGCAAACGCGGAAGTGCACGAGGACGTCCCAGGGACGTCCTGTCACAGTAACTCGACCGCGCTGTAGCAGTATTTTTGCTATAGCGCGGTCGGCAAGAGGTTAACTTGTAATGCTTAACTTGTAATACCAACGGCCACCACCAGATGGCGCCAGCTCACACATCTGGTGGTAATAACTTGTAATACCAATTGCCCACCTTCCAAGCCAAGTCGCCAGGACACTATTTCTAATCGCCATGGCGACCGGGATTTGTCGAGCCCTGGCTTAAAGGAACCTATTTAGAAAATAAAAAACGAACCTTTACAACCCCTTTAATTTCCTTTGTGGTTAGATTAATACAATAGATATCAGAGAACATAAATTCATGAATCCAACCATTTTAAACCAAACATTGATTGATTTATAACAGAAGATACTACCTTTGTCCAATAGATGGCACAAAGTATAATAGAAATGAATGCCATCTAGTGGCCGAATGCAACATTTCCAATTTTAAATCAATGTCAAACATTTGATCAACACAGCAGGTAGCCTAATAACATTTTTTTTTTTTTACCCCCATTCCACATTTTGTTATGTTACAGCCTTTTTCCAAATTTGATTCAATTAATTATTTAGTTTGAAATCTTTATTACAAAAAAAAAAATCACATGTACATAAGTACTCACAGCCTTTGCTCAATACTTTGGTGAAGCACCTTCGGCACCAATTACAGCCTCAAGTCTTTTTGAGTATGGTGCTACAAGCTCGGCACACCTATTTTTGGGCATTTTCTCCCATTCTTCTTTGCAGGACCTCTCAAGCTCCATCAGGTTGGATGGAGAGCGTCGGTGCGCAGCCATTTTCAGATCTCTCCAGAGATGTTCAATCGGGTTCAAGTCTGGGCTCTGACTGGGCCACTCAAAGACATTCACAGAGTTGTCCTGTAGCCACTTCTTTGTTATCTTGGCTGTGTGCTTAGGGTCGTCGTCCAGTTGGAATACGCAACAGTCTGAGGTCCAGAGCGCTCTGGAGCAGGTTTTCATCGAGAATGTCTCTGCACATTGCTGAATTCATCTTTCCCTCCATCCTGACCAGTCTCCCAGTTCCTGCTGCTGATAAACATCCCCACAGCATGATGCTGCCACCACCATGCTTCACTGTAGGGCTGGTATTGGCCAGGTGATGAGGGGAGCCTCCAGACATGACGTTTGCTATTCGGGTCAAAGAGTTAAATCTTTGTTTCATCAGACCAGAGAGTTTTGTTTCCGAGGGTCCTTCGGGTGCCTTTTGGCAAACTTCAGGTGGGCTGTCATGTGCCGTTTACTGAGGGAAAAAAATGTGGAAAAAGTGAAGCGCTGTGAATACTTTGCAGATGCGCTGTACATGCGTTTTTAGTGGGAGATTGCTATGTAAATTATTTATGACTAGACCCCTAGATGTCAGGAGTTTATATGAAAATGGGAATTACAGTATCTCACAAGTGAGTACACCCCTCACATTTTTGTAAATATTTTATTCTATTTTTTTCATGTGACAACACTGAAGAAATGACACTTTGGGCCAGATTCACGTATTTTCGCTTAAATCTGCGGCGGCATAACGTATCACATTTACGTTACACCGCCGCAAGTTTTACGGGCAAGTGATTGATTCACAAAGCACTTGCCTGTAAAGTTGCGGCGGCGTAGCGTAAATCCGCCCGGCGCAAGCCCACCTAATTCAAATGGGGCGTGGATCACTGCGTATGCTCCGTCCCTAAAATTTACCAACGTGCATTGCGTTAAATGACGTCGCAAGGACGTCATTGGTTTCGACGTTAACGTAAATGGCGTCCAGCGCCATTCACGGACGACTTACGCAAACAACGTTATATTTCAAATTTCGACGTGGGAACGACGGCCATACCTAACATTGGCTAGACCACCTAGGGGGCAGCTTTATCTTTACGCCGCATATCTCTTACGCAAACGGCGTAAATTTACTGCGACGGGCAATCGTACGTTTGTTAATCGGCGTAACGACTCATTTGCATATTCTACGCCGTCCGCAATGGAATCGCCACCTAGCGGCAGGCCTAGAATTGCAGCCTAAGATCCGACGTTGTAAGTCACTTACACCTGTCGGATCTTAGGGAGATCTGTGCGTAAACCTGATTCTATGAATCAGGCGCATAGATACGACCGGCCGGATTCACAGATACGACGGTGTGTCAGGAGATACGCCGTCGTATCTTCTTTATGAATCTGACCCTTTGTATCTACAATGTAAAGTAGTGAATGTACAGCTTGTATAACAGTGTAAATTTGCTGTCCCCTCAAAATGCCAATGGCAACAAAAGTGAGTACACCCCTAAGTGAAATTGTCCAAATTGGTCCCTATTAGCCATTTTCACTTTTCCCGGTGTCATGTGACTCATTAGTGTTACAAGGTCTCAGGTGTGAGCAGGTGTGTTAAATTTGGTGTTATCGCTCTCACTCTCTCATACTGTTTACTGGAAGTTCATCATGGCACCTCATGGCAAAGAACTCTCTGAGGATCTGAAAAAAAGAATTGTTGCTCTACATAAAGATGGTCTAGGCTTATAAGAAGATTGCCAAGACCCTGAAACTGAGCTGCAGCACGGTGGCCAAGACCATACAGCGGTATAACAGGATGGGTTCCACTCAGAACAGGCCTAGTCATGGTCAAACAAAGTGGTTAAGTGCACGTGCTCAACATCATATCCAGAGAGGTCACAGCCCGCTTTGCACATGCGCAGTAGGGACCCAGCCGTGAAGCCGAAAAGCTACACTGCCGGATCCCCTCCCCCTCAATGGTGGCGGCAGCACCCAACGTAAACATCGGCCTGTTTGGCCGACATCGCTGGACTCCAGGACAGGTAAGTGTCCTAATGTTAAAAGTCAGCAGCTACAGTATGTGTAGCTGCTGACTTAATTTTTTTAAAGGGGCGGGCTTTAACCACTTACTAGGCACTTATACCCCCTTTCTGACCAATTTTCAGCTTTCAGAGCTGTCACACCTTAAATGACAATTACTCAGTAATGTAACACTCTACCCATATGCAATTTGTGTCCTTTTTTGTGTCCTTTTTTTTCAAACAAATAGAGCTTTTTTTTGTGGTTTTTAATCACACTGTGGTTTTTATTTTTTGTGCTATAAATAAAAAATTACTGAAAATTTTGAAAAAAAAAATGTTTTTAGTTTACGATAATACCATTTTGCGAATTAGTAATTTTTTTTGGAGCGGGGACTGAGAGTGGACTACCACTGCTTGATTTTTATTTATTTATTTTAATAAAGGACTTTTTCGACGGTGTGTGTGTTTTTTATTTTTACAATTCTTTACACTTTCTTAGTTCCCATAGGGGGGGGGGGCAGGGATCTGGGGGTCCCCTTTGTTAAAGGGGTTTTCCACATTCCGATAAGCCCCCTGCCCGCAGACCCCCACAACCACTGGGCAAGGGTTGTGGTGATGAGGTGCTTTAAGGGGTCACTGACCCCCAAAGCATCCTCCCAATGTTGAGGGCATGTGGCCTGGTACGGTTCAGGGGGGGTGCTCTCTCATCCCCCCTCTTTTTCTGCGGCCGGCCAGGTTGTGTGCTCGGATAAGGGGTTTGGTGTGGATTTTTGGGGGGAACTCCACGCCATTTTTTTTTATTTGGGTTGGAGTTCCCCTTAAAATTCACACCAGACCTAAAGGGTCTGGAATAGATATTTGGGGGGAACCCCACATCATTTTTTTTATTTGACGGCGGGGTCCCCCTTAATATCCATACCAGACCTGAAGGGCCTGGTAATTGAATTTGGGGGGACCCCCACGCTTTTTTTTTATATGAATGACTTTTCTCTGAATTGCCGGGAGCCGACAATTGATTATAACCGCGAGTCCGGTTTTAAATAACTTTTTTTCCTTCAGAAATGACACTTTGTGCAGAGACAGTTCTAAGTACGGGAAACATGCGCTACTTCACAGGAATACTATACACCCCCACTAGGTACGAAATTTAAAGGAATATTTCACTTTTATTGTTTTACTTTAAGCATTATTAAAATCGCTGCTCCCGAAAAAACTGCCATTTTTAAAACTCTTTTTTTGCATTGATACATGTCCCCTGGGGCAGGACCCAGGTCCCCAAACACTTTTTAGGACAATAACTTGCATTTTAGCCTTTAAAATTAGCACTTTCGATTTCAAACGTTCGAGCCCCATAGACTTTAATGGGGTTCTAAAGTTCACACAAACTTTTGGTCTGTTCGAAGGTTCTGGTGCGAACCGAATGGGGTGGTGTTAGGCTCATCTCTAGTCCTGACCTTTATCCTGATTCCTGGATCTCCTAGTCATCTCTTCTCCATATCCTCTTACACAAATTTTCTCCACACCTGCAGTGACCCTGGGGGGATGAGGGGGTGGAAACTTGGCACCAGCATGCAGAAAAATTCCACCCCACCATTAGGAACTCTGGAGACTGATCCAGGGGCCTAAAGCGAGAGAAGCTAAACCCAAAGGTCCTGCAGAGCTGACTGAAAGGGAGACACCAGCAAGGATCTGATTCTGCCTACTGTGAGTACAGATCTGTGTCTTTGGGGCCTGTGGAGTAAGGGCCGCCTGCTTCAACTAGAAGAGTCCGCAGATGGGTGTCAGTAAAGGGGATGCTAGAGAGTATTCTGAAGATAATGTAGTATCAAGTCTGCTGCTAGAGCGAGCAAGAAGACTGCATTCCTCCATAAATGTGGCAGTATGGTTAAAGCAGTGTGATTGCTTCCACAAATAATCCGATGAGGCCAAGTGAGAGTTGTCCTTATCCACTACGAATAGCTCAAGTTGGAGTATCCCACTAATCCCTTCTCCCATCCAAGTTCCAAAATAAAATACAAAAACACAAATACCCTGGACTGGTCATTGAGCAAGCAGGAGTAAGGGGGATAAGTGGAAACCCCTAGCAACAAAAGCGAAAACCCTCAGCAGCCAGCTGCAGGTAACCAGAGAGAGGCCTATGAAGTCAACATTAAGCAAGGCCCTATGGGGACAGTGCTACATTTGGGGTCATCTGGGATGTCTCTCTGAGTTACAGCAGTGGTTACTAGAAAAGTAACTGGGGGTCAGACTTTTAAGGCATGGAAACAATGGAATATTTATTAAACAGAGTACAAAATAGATAACAGTATTCAAGAATTAAAAATCCTATACAATGATATAGCTTATAAACCGAGCCCTTGTGTGTCTACGCGTTTCGCCATTGGGCTTCTTCAGGACAACGATCAAGGTTAAAAAGGAATGACAAGAAAAAAAGAAACGAGTCTCACAATCTTGCACTGGATTGATTCTCATATACAAAATCCGAAGAACAAAGAGTATGTAAAATATTCCACAGGGTTGTAAAGGAGGTGTATAGCACACAGGGGATCTATTCAGGAAACCAATAGTCCAGAATAGAGATCCAATGGTATAGAAATACCACAAATCTGTAAAACACTTTCAGATACCTCCAAGCCGCAAGACTGGTTCTATTCAAGGTAAACTGAATTTAGAACAGGGGCAGCTATGTTTCAAACATCCAACATCTAAGACAAACGTGCTGGAGAGTCCAGAATCCAATAGAGGACAATTTCAGGGCCTTATAAGTGCAGGCATGATATCTGACTGTCCAATCTAGCATATATTGCCAAAAGAGAAGAGATACACTCTCAAGATGGATGAAAACACCGGACCCTGGGAGACAGCGTCCTGCTGTTCACAGCAGGACGCTGTCTACCAGGGGCCTGTGTTTTCATCCATCAGTGCACAGCAGGATGCTGTCTCCCAGGGGCCTGTGTTTTCATCCATTTTGAGAGTGATAGTGAAACATAGCTGCCCCTGTTCTAAATTCAGTTTACCTTGAATAGAACCATTCTTGCGGCTTGGAGGTATCTGAAAGTGTTTTACAGATTTGTGGTATTTCTATACCATTGGATCTCTATTCTTGACTATTGGTTCTCTAAATAGATCCCCTGTGTGCTATACACCTCCTTTACAACCCTGTGGAATCTTTTCCATACTCTTTGTTCTTTGAATTTTGTATATGAGACTCAATCCAGTGCAAGATAGTGAGACTCGTTTCTTTTTTTCTTGTCATTCCTTTTGAACCTTGATCGTTGTGCTGAAGAAGCCCAACGGCAAAACACGTAGACACACAAGGGCTCAGTTTACAAGCTATATCATTGTATAGGATTTTTAATTCTTGAATACTGTTACAGTATCTATTTTGTACTCTGTTTAATAAATATTTTTTGATATATACTTGCTTGTTCTTTGGGTTAAAGGCCCTTTTCCCAAATCCCCTACCCTTCTACCCTTGCAAACAAAGGAGTGGACTACTGAAACTGTCAATGTTTTATCACCTGGGAGAAAAGCACTTCTGCCACAGTGGACTTCTCCAATTAAAACCAGGGGCTGCTACCTGGAGGGGTGTA
Organism: Rana temporaria; assembly: GCF_905171775.1. Classification (NCBI taxonomy): domain Eukaryota; kingdom Metazoa; phylum Chordata; class Amphibia; order Anura; family Ranidae; genus Rana; species Rana temporaria. The sequence goes on along the minus strand of NC_053492.1, from coordinate 7,415,179 downwards.
AACCCCTAGTTCATGGAGACACTCTGGGTCATATTCGCGTACATTTCCCGCGGGGGTCGCGTAAGCCATTTACACTCCGCCGCCCCAACCTACAGGAGCAAGTGCTGTATTCCCCAAACACTTGCTCCGTAGTTTGGGGCGGCGGAGTGTAAATGGCCCGGCGTAGCCACGCGTATCTCCAAGGGGGCGGCTTCTATTTAAATTAAGCGCGCCCCCGATTCTAACGAACTGCGCATGCGCCGGGCTTAAAATAGCCCAGTGCGCATGCTCCAGTTCTCGGCGTAAAACGTCAATGACGCCGACGTGTGCGTCATTGACGTAAACTCGTATTTAAGAACGACTTAGGGAAACGACGTAGCCGACGGAAAAACAAGACGCGGACCCGACGCCATACTTAACATGGCCTACGTGGGACTTGCGTAAACTTACCCCTCATATAGCAGGGGTAAGTTTACGCTTACGCAAACGACGTTAGCGATGGTTACGTCAACGCAAATTCGTTAGGGAATCGGCGTATCAGGCTCATTTGCATAAACAAATGAGACCTGAACGTAAACGCCACCTAGTGGCGGGCGGAGTAATTACATTTAAGATCCGACAGTGTAAGTGACTTACACATGGCGGATCTTAAGTGTATCTATGCGAAAATGATTCTAAGAATCACGGCCAAAAAAGAGAGATACGATGGAGTATCCTGAGATACTCCATCGTATCCTTACTCAGAATATGGCCCTCTGTTAATATCTATTGGGTCATGGGTCATGACAGTTGCTCAGGTAATGTTTAGGAAAAGGACACTTTGCAAAGATGCTTCATTCAGCAAGGACACTTTGCGAAGGAAAAGTTGTGCAAGTTGCTAACTTGTGAAAAAAAAGATGTATTGGCTCATTGTCTCTTCAGAAAATGGGGTGCTGGAGAGAAAGGAAACCTTTTGAAGAGTTTCTACAAACATTCACAGTAGGCCAACTATTGCTCAGGCTCCTGCAATAACAGCAGGCCGTCATGTGTTGCCTCGGTGCGGCACAGAGAAGGACACATTGAGCATCAGTGGGATAGACCCTGCACCTCTTCATCCTAACTTGTGGGTCTGGCTAGATTTTGCAAGAGTCAGTACCCTGGTAATTGCGAGGGACTTTGCCTATTGCTAGTCATATGGTTCCCGAATGGAACAAGTACAAAATGTGTTTAGTTAATCAGAATAGGATGTTGTTCTGTTTGTCTATTACAAGGAACACTATAAGACGACAAGTGAAGAGTTGTCCTTAGGGGCCTGGATACATCTGTTATATCTATGTGAAGATTAGTGATAGGGATTGGTCAAGTGAGAAGGTCGCTTTCTCACGTGGGGTGTACAGTACTATGGGCCAGATTCACAAAAAACTCCGGCGGCGTAACGTATCGTCTTTACGTTACACCGCCGCAAGTTTTCAGCGTAAGTGCCTGATTCACAAAGCACTTACCTGTAAATGGGGCGTGTACCATTTAAATTAGGCGCGCTCCCGCGCCGGACGTACTGCGCATGCTCCATTTTGAAATTCGCGACGTGCGTAATGTACTTTCGTATTCCCGGGCGTCTTACGCAAAAAAAAAAATTGATATTCGACGCGGGAACGACGGCCACACTTTAACATGGCTCGTCTAAAGTTAAGCCATGTAAAAGCATGCTTAACTTTGCGACGGGAAAAAATTACTAGCGACGACGCAACAAACGCGAAAACCTTCGTGGATCGCCGTAAAAGCTAATTTGCATACCCGACGCTGGAAAACGACGCAAACTCCACCCAGCGGCGGCCAAAGTATTGCAGCCTAAGATCCGACGGTGTAAGTCAATTACACCTGTTGGATCTTAGGGCTATCTATGCGTAACTCATTCTATGAATCAGTCGCATAGATACTCTCAGAGATACGACAGTGTATCAGGAGATACGCCGGCGTATCTCCTCTGTGAATCTGGCCCTCTATGCTTGTGTGTGTTTTATTTTCTTTGCAGGCCTGCAAGATGTCTTCATGCCTCAGCAAAGGTTGACCATGATATGTATATATATTTGTACATGTGTAAAAATATTCTTTGTAGCATAGTTAGCTAGGGGTGCTTCATCAATTTCCTCACCAGTCAATATTTGTTTGGTGGGGGGTGCACTAATATAGTGCACTTGGTGGATACTCTCTTTTGAATATCTGTAAATATTTTGTACAGCAGATGTCTATATTTTTTCACTTAATTTATTGTGCTCACTGGCCACATATACATATGTTATTTTCCCTTTTCCCCCTTTTCAAGTTTGTGGGATACTCCTTGTATGTTTTTGTAGGGGTGGATGCCTAAAATCAGTGAGGCCGTGGCTTGTTTGGTGGGGGGGCAGGGTGGATGTAGCACCTAGGGTGACCACATTTCCAAACTACCATTCGGGGACACGCCCCTTCCCAAAAATCAGCTTGTGCTGTAACGAATCACAGCACAGTGATTGGACACAAGAGGCGGGATTTATGATTTCCCCAATCACAAGCAGGGGGCGGGGATTGTGCTCCTCCAGGCATTCCGGCCAGCACAAATACTGTCAGTGAGTAAAGTAGTGATGTGGCAGCCTTTTTTGGGGGCATCAGATTGGCCCGGGGGGTGGCTGTGTCAGTTTCATTCCGGGACACTGTATTGTCCTGGAATGAATGTACCCGGGACAGACCTGCAAAATGCGGGACTGTTCCGGGCAATCCGGGACACGTGGTCACCCTTGTAGCACCCTCCTAGGTAGGTGCTAGAAGAGAGTATAGTTTTGGTTCTTTCTGCTTACCAGGAAGGTTGTTAGGCAAATTTAGAGTGCTTTCTGCCTACCAGGGAGAAGGATCTACTGGTAGGGTCTGCTCATGGTGAACAGATGCAGCTCAGCATGTCTGAATGTCCCACGCTGGTCCAATAGGGAGGCAAATTGGACAGTAGGAGGGGACCTGACAAGTGAGGTCACAGGCATTGTTACAGCCCTGGCGATTGGCAAAGAAAGTGCCTCATTGCATGCTGGGTAACTGTATAAATGCTAAGGGCACATGTGCTCAGGGTCTTTTAGCTGTAGAGCGGCGTCTCAGAGGGAGGGGACGGCTGCCCCTCCTCTGTAGGAGGTGTCATGTGGCCTCATTTGTTGGCCTGAGATCTAGAGAGGAGCTGAACCCAGAGGTCCTGCAAAGCTCACTGAAAGGGAGACACCAGCAAGGATCTGATTCTGCCTACTGTGAGTACAGATCTGTGTAATGGGGCCTGTCTTTCGAGGGCTATCCCTTCAGCTAGAAGAGTCAGTGGACGGGTGTCAGTCAAGGGGATGCTAGAGAGTATCCTGAAGATAAAGTAGTTGCATCAAGTCTGCTGCTAGAGAAAGCAAGAAGACGGAAATCCCTAAAAAGTGTTTGGGGACCCGGGTCCTGCCCCAGGGGACATGTATCAATGCAAACATTTTTTTAAAAACTGCAGTTTTTTTGGGAGCAATGAATTTAATAATGCTTAAAGTTAAACAATAAAAGTGAAATATTCCTTTAAAGTTCGGACCTGGGGGGGTGTATAGTATGCATGTAAATCAGCGCTTGTTTCTCGTGCTTAGAACTGTCTCTGCACAAAGTGTAATTTCTAAAGCAAAAAAAAAGTCATTTAAAAATCACTCACGGCTATAATGAATTGACGGCTCCCGGCAATTTAGAGAAAATTCATTCATAAAAAAATAAAAGCGTGGGGTCCCCCCAAATTCAATTACCAGGCCCTTCAGATCTGGTATGGATATTAAGGGGGAACCCTGCCGTCAATTAAAAAAATGATGTGGGGTTCCCCCAAATATCCATTACAGACCCTTCAGGTCTGGTTTGGATTTTAAGGGGAACCATGACCACTTCAGTGGTTTGAAGTGGGGCTGAGAGAGAGAGGGAGAGAAGTAGGGCTGAGAGAGAGGGTGGCTGAGACAGGGGGGTTAAGGGGGAGCTGAGAGAAAGGGGCTGAGAGAGAGTGGGAGGGGGGCTGATAGAGAGGGTGGTTGAGAGAGGGGGTGGCTGAGAGAGGATGGTTGAGAGAGGGGGGACTGACAGAGAAAGGGGGGCTGAGAGAGAGTAGTCTCAGTGAGAGGGTGGCTCGTAGAAAGAGAGTGAAATGGGGCTGAGACAGGGGGGTTGAGGGAGAGCTGAAAGAAGGGGGGTTGAGAGAGAGGGGAGTGAAGGGGGAGATGAGAGATACCCCTAGCCCTTTCCCTATCTGCAGCCCCTCCTCTGTCCCATTGTACCAGAGTCTGTCTGCAGATGTGCATTCCATGCCAAATAACACAAGGGTGCCAGTGTCTCCACAGCACTAGTAAAATTAGACGTTAGTCTAAACAGGACAGGTGGCCACCACAGCCATACACACATAACTTGCATACACCTAAAGGGATCAGTCAGAGAGCTGGGGCATGATGAGGGATATCACGGGACTGGATTAAGGATAAAATAGCCACAGACAGAGCTGTGATACTGCATACAGTTCCAGTCAAATTCTATCACCAGTTCATAGAGATATATTCCACATATGGAGGAAGTAGGTTAAACTACAATTCAGTAGTGGACATCAGCAGGTAAATCATTTGAAAGCACTGCTAGTCTGGCAGTGAGACATTTGATTAGCATGTAATAGGATCTGTTTAACCACTTAAGACCCGGACCTTTAGGCAGCTAAAGGACCCGGCCAGGTTTTGCAATTCGGCACTGCGTCGCTTTAACAGACAATTGCGCGGTCGTACGACGTGGCTCCCAAACAAAATTGGCGTCCTTTTTTTCCCACAAATAGAGCTTTCTTTTGGTGGTATTTGATCACCTCTGCGGTTTTTATTTTTTGCGCTATAAACAAAAATAGAGCGACAATTTTGAAAAAAATACAATATTTTTTACTTTTTGCTGTAATAAGTATCCCCCAAAAACATATAAAACAATTTTTTTTTCCTCAGTTTAGGCCGATACGTATTCTTCTACCTATTTTTGGTAAAAAAAAATCGCAATAAGCGTTTATCGGTTGGTTTGCGAAAAATTTATAGCGTTTACAAAATAGTGGATAGTTTTATTGAATTTTTATTTTATTTATTTTTTTACTACTAATGGCGGCGATCAGCGATTTTTTTTCATGACTGCGACGTTATGTAGGGCACTTCGAACAATTTTGACACATTTTTTGGGACCATTGTAATTTTCACAGCAAAAAAATGCATTTAAACTTTCTCTCTTGGAGTGGATGAACTGTTGAGACGTTTCACACCTGATTTCTAAGTTTTTGGGTATAAAGTTTCTCCGGCGGTAATACCGTTTTTTAGTTTGGTTCGCCTGGAGCAAACAGGGCGTTGGGATTTTAATGATGTTTTTTTGTTTTAACTTTTGGTTGTTAATTTTTTTCCCCCTTTTTTTCCCAGGCATTTTTTGCCTTTCCCCTGTCTTTCTATATGAGGCTTTGACTCTGTGCCTCCACCCCCTATTGGCCCTGGGGCCTCGCTCCATATGTGCTACACTGTACAATGTGCAATGCTCTAAGTGTCACACCCTGTTGAACTGCTGTGATATATTATTCAATGGCTCTCTGTGTCCAGCTTCCTCTCTCCTCGTATGCTTGATTTACCTTGCATTAACATGTTACCCCCCCCCCCCACCTGATGAATGATATTAAGCTAGTGTCGTGGAATGTCCGCGGTCTAAACTCTAAATACAAAAGATCTCTAGTTCTACAGTACATTAAATCTCTAAACCCACATATTGTTCTCCTGCAAGAGACCCACCTGATGGGTAGTAAAACTCTTTCCCTGAATAGGAACTGGATACAGAGAGCGGTACACTCCACTTATTCCTCATATGCAAGGGGTGTGGTCATCCTGCTGCACAAGAAACTGCAATGTAATATAGAACATGTTGTGACAGACCCCCACGGGCGATATGCTATTGTGGTTCTCACTGTTGACTCCCAGCTGCTGGCCATAGCTAATGTGTACATCCCTCCCCCCTTCAACAAAGAGGTATTATATCTGGTTTTAGAGAAGATTGCCACCTTTGGCCCATTAAAATTGCTGGTGGCTGGGGATTTTAACAATGTACTGGACTACGGGTTGGATGCTTCTAACCCCAATCGGGCGCGAAACCTCGACCTCAGGCACTGGGCGGATGTTGCGGCTGTGGAGGAGTTGTGGCGGTGGAAACATCCTGGTGAGAGAGGTTACTCCTATCTTTCCCACGTCAGTTCCTCCTCCTCCCGTATAGACCTTGCCTTCGCGAATCCGGCCCTCCTGCCACAGGTGACGGATGTTGATTACCTGGCCGGGGGACTCTCGGATCACACTCCCTTGCAGGTGACACTGAGTCGTCCCGGTGGGGGTGGTCGGAGACTCTGGAGGCTGCACCCGGGGTGGGTAGATGAACCATCAGTTGAGTCACTGGTCTCTGGTCATGTAACGGAGTACTGGGGGGCGAATGAAGGCTCTGCGGGTGGACACATGGTGTGGGATGCGTTCAAGGCGTCCACCCGGGGAGTATATATTGCTGCTATTAAGGCTGCCAGGACTGAAAAGAACTCTGAGTCGGAAGCGCTCCAGGCGCATGAGATTCGGTGTGCGAAAGCCCATGCTGAGGCGCCCTCTGCCTCCACACTTGTGGAGTTGCAGATGGCTAGAAGAGCTTTCTTGGTCCACCTACAATCACTTACACAATGCACGTTTAGGCGTAGGGCAGAGGATCTATTTGAAAGAGGAGACAAGAATGGGAAACTGCTTGCCTACTTGGCAGCAGATGTCAGATCACATGTGTCCGTTCCATGTATTTACACGACTGGGGGCACTCTGGTACGGGACAGGGAAGGTATTCTACAAGCGTTTGTGTCCTATTACTCAGACCTATATGCGGCTATCCCACAATATGACAACCAGGTTCTGACGGACCTGCTGGATTCCATTCAGATCCCGGTGCTGCCTGGAGAGGCGGTCAAGCTTTTGGAGGCTCCTTTCTCCTCCAAGGAGCTGGCTGTGGCTATTGCCTCCTTCCCGAATGGCAAGGCGCCGGGCCCTGACGGCATTCCGGCAGAGTGGTATAAGACCTATTCAGAGGTGGTGTCCCACAGACTACTGAACCTTTATGGGGAGTGTTTGGAGATAGGGAGTATGCCCCCCTCTTGGTATGAGGCTCATGTGGTCCTGCTCCCCAAGCCTGAGAAGGACCCCCTTTACTGTTCGTCCTACAGGCCTATTGCGCTGCTGAACATGGACCTCAAGATATTGACCAAGATGGTGGCCAATCGGTTGATGTCCTGCTTAGACCATTTGATATCTCCTGACCAGACGGGGTTCATGCCCAAAAAGGCTACTGACATTAATATTCGCAGGGTATACACGCACACGCAAATTGACGGAGAAATATCTCACGGGGGGGCCCTGGTGTTCTTCGATCTGGAAAAGGCGTTCGACTCCATTGATTGGGGCTACATGACGCGGGTGCTGGAGCGTATGGGCTTTGGGCCTGTATTTCTCAAATGGATATCGTTGCTGTATGATAGACCAGTGGCGGCAATTCGTCTGAATGGCGAGGTATCGGGCGCCTTTCCAGTATCCAGGGGCACCAGGCAGGGTTGTCCCCTGTCACCGGGCCTGTTTGCCCTGGTGATGGAACCCTTGGCGATTGCGTTGAGATCTTCGCCCCTAATCCAGGGTATCAGGGTGGGCACTTTGACTGAGTCGGTAACTCTTTATGCGGACGACCTGGTTTTATTTCTGGGGGATACTGGCCCCTCTTTACATGCCGCACTGTCACTGATGGGCAAATTTACTGAGGTATCCGGCCTCAAAGTCAACTGGACCAAATCCAAAATCCTCCCACTCCGCTCCCATGTGTCCCCTGGAGGGGCCGACCCCTCAAACCCCCTACAGTGGGTGACCCAAATTAGGTACTTGGGGCTACAGATTACTAACTCCGTAACAAACTTTATTGAACTTAACGTGTCCCCATTGCTGAATGTCGTCTCCAAAAAATTGAACTCCTGGAAAAATCTCCCCCTGTCCCTCATAGGTAGGGTTAATCTTCTTAAAATGAAGATCCTTCCTCTCCTGCTCTATACGCTTAGGAACGCCCCAGTGTGGATACCAAAGACGGTTTTCAAGGCCATAGATGGCATGATATCCTCTTTCCTGTGGCAGGGTAGTTCACCCCGCCTTAAGTTGACCATTCTCCAACAGCCATGGGGGGAGGGAGGCCTGGCGGTGCCCAATTTTTCTAAATATTTCCTGGCCGGTCAGTTGACGGTAGCACACCGTTGGCTGACTTCTGCTCCGGATGATGCCGCGGTGTCGCTGGAAGCTGCTTGCGTGGGCTCCTATGAGGCACTCTCCCGGTTAGTCTACAGGGGCCCGAGGGCCCCATACCCCTTAACGCCTTCCATGAGGTCAGTGATCAGAGCATGGGTCGTGGCGCAAGCATTAAGACCTACTGATCGTGCTACCTTCTCCCCCCACGCGCCCCTATGGAGAAACCCCAACTTGGTCCACTTTCTGGACTACCCGGACCCGGTGGTATGGACGGCCTACGGGATTAAGACCTTGAGCCATGTTGTAGTAAATGGTACCTTAAGGACGTTTGATGACTTGAAAACGCGACATGACCTACCCAATACCCATTTTTTTAGATACCTACAATTGCGCCATGCGTTTCAGGCACAGTTCGGAGGGAATCCGTTGGTTCTGGAGTCTGGGGACCTGGAGTCACTGGCTCGTAGTGAACCACTTTCCAAGGAGGTTTCCAGCCTCTATAAAGACCTTTTCCCCGAGACCACCGGGTTGCTGTCGCCTTGTAGGCGTGCTTGGGACTCGGTGACCACGGGATTGGACAGGGACGACTGGGACGATGTCTGGGGGGCGGCTTTCCAGGCCTTAGTCTCTACAAGAGACAGACTTATACATTACAAGTTCCTACATAGGGCGTACCTGACTCCTGCCAGGCTGGCTAGAATGTTCGGGGGTCAGGGATCGGCCTGCTGGCGGTGCTCCGCGCCTACTGCCGATTTTATGCATATTTTTTGGGAGTGCCCCCAGATTCAGGCGTACTGGCAGGCAGTGGTAGATTGCATCCGGTCGGTAACTACTATTTCAATCCCCATGACTGTAGAGGTGTGCTTGCTACTTTTGGTCGAACCCCTAGCGACGACTAGGGCTGTAAGGACGCTTCTCATTCTTGTGCTCTTCTATGCTAAGAAACGAATCATTCTTTCTTGGAAAAGTTCCTCTGCCCCGACGGTGACAGCCTGGAAGGTATTAGTCAACAAAGCCATCCCATTTTACAAAGCCACATACTTGAGTAGAGGGGCATTGACCAAGTTCGATAAGGTGTGGGGGGGTTGGATGGCCTCCACAGACACGGTATCAGACTAAGTCACATCGATGGAGAAGTTCAGTGCCTGGCAGCTACAGTGGTCGGGGAATCCTGAATGGGAGGAACTGGGGAGAACTACGACCCGCACGCATAGGGGGGACAATTCAGGTCTGTGGAGGATCTTGGGGTAAGCTAATGCTATGGATGGGCTCCTTGGGAGAGAATGGGGCCATACGTCTTTGGATTTGGCACTGGAGCTGGGTGTAGGTGGAAGAGTCTCAGGTATATTGTATGGGGGGGATCGGTTGTGCTCTGACCCATATCGTCATTTCCATCCATCCTAGCCCGTTCAGCACCTGCTGACGGGGTTCAATGTGAGCATTTCGGTCCCCCCATTCCTTCCCCCCCCTCCCCCCCTCTTCCCCCCCCCTCTCCCCCCCCCTCTTTTTTTTTTTTTTTTTCCCCTTTCCTCCCTTTAGTTTTTGTCATGTTTGGGTTCTGTACACCGGTCTCTGTGTTTTAACCGGTCAATGTTGGTCACATATGTGGCCTGTTATTGTATATGTGTTTTGAAAACTTAATAAAAATAATTTTACAAAAAAAAAAAAAAATGCATTTAAAATGCATTGTTTACTGTGAAAATGACAATTGCAGTTTGGGAGTTAACCACAAGGGGGCGCTGAAGGGGTTATGTATGACCTAATATGTGTTTATAACTGTAGGGGGGGTGTGGCTGTAGGTGTGACGTCATCGATTGTGTATCCCTATAAAAGGGATCACACAGCTCTCCCCGTTCTTCAGCTCCGGGGACCGATCGCGGGACTCCAGCGGCGATCGTGTCCCACGGTCCCGGTCACAGAGCTTCGGACCGGGTCGTGGGCACGCACCCGCGACCAACGGCTGGGTACTAGCACAGGACGTACCTGTACGTGCATGTGCCATTCTGCCAACGTAAATGTGCAGGAGGCGGTCCGTAAGTGGTTAAGCCAAGCAAGGATTGCTGTAGAGGCTGCAGTCAGCAGAGTGTACCATAGGTCAGTACAGCTGAAGAAAAGATTACAATATCAAAAAAACTTTTTTTATGTGGATAATTAATAAATTGCAGCTGCTCCCGGCTGTCCTCTGTGCCCAAAGTTAGCTTGTCCTTGGAGGTCAGTCTTCGCTCCGGGCTTCATATGACATTAGAGAGTGGAGGAAGTTGGAGCAATCCATGCTGCTCTGAAAGCGCAGGATAGGGTACACTGCGCCTGCCCAACTGCTTCTTGCCTCTTTGGGGGGCTTGGTTTAGGAGGAGGAGGTGGTGCCGGTGGAACTCTTCTACCAAGTCCCGGTCTCTCTGTTAAGCCCGCCCACTTATCTGCCCTTGGTTCGCTGATTAATGCTGTGTGCGGCGTTAAATGCCCGGCCAGTGGCCACCTGCACCCCAAGGGCTGATTCGATGCTGATTGCTGCCGTAGTGCCACCATCCCCGCGAATATTTGCCCCCGCTAGATGGCCATCATACTGAGGGCTGTACAACAGCGTCCCTTTAAATTCTGCACCTGGTCCCAGGGCGGTAGCCCCGCCTGCCTCCCCCATGCTATGCCAATGGTCACATAGCCGCTGGGTAGGGGAGGGGTAGAGGACGAAGCACAGCCTCACAGGCACTCACAAGCTCCAGGAGCCCTCTCTCCTCCCAATGGAGAGTAGGTAAACCAGCAGCTGTGGCTGCGCCCTAGGCAGCTGTCTAATTTTTGCCTAGTGGTAACCTACGATCCTACGCAACCGCCCAGGATCGGACCTGCAGCCAGAATATTGCACGCCAAAATGCGGGAGACTTGGGATGTTTGTTGGATGATCTCACCATTCAGGAGCTTTTCTTGTCATCCTACTAGGGTGCCCACATGTCCCGGATTGCCTGGGAATGTCCCATAATTCTCATTTGCGTCCCGGGTACCTTCATTCTGGGACAATACAGTGTCCTGGAATGAAATGTGGACATATAGCCACCCTAACAATTGCCAAACTGGTTGCTAGGGCCACCCTGCCTGGCGTCTAGCAACCAGTGATGTCACATTCGAGTCTCAGAGCGAGGCAGAGAGGAGCAAAGCCTTTACCCAGTGCTGCCCTGCGCTCCGTGCCAACCCACCTCCTCTGGCCACAGCAGCAGCACCCAGCGAGAGCAGCCAGAGGGTCTCCTCCAGTCTTCAGTGACCTCCCGGTGGGCGGCGGCATTGTGCTGGCTGGCTTAGATCCATGGCTTGGCTACCCGTCCCGACTCCCGCAGCGAATTGCCCGACTTCTCCTCCTCCCACCCGCGGCTCGAGCCAACCAACTGCCTGAGGGGGAGCCCCCAGCCTGGACCAGGGAACAAAGACCAGTGCTCAACCACTCACCAGACCAGTCCAGATTAGAAGGTAAGCAAATGGAACCTTATTGGAGCAGGTCAGATGACAAGTCGGGGCACTGGGGCTGGGGACAGTACAGTACAAAAACGAGGCTGACAAAGTGGGGCCCTGCCCTGGGGGTGCAATAAAAAATGAGGCTGACAAGTGGTGGGCAATAAAAAAAATGAGGCTGACAAGTGGGGGGCACTGAAAATATGAGGCTGACAAGTGGGGGGCAATAAAAAAATGAGGCTGACAAGTGGGGGCAATAAAAAATGAAGCTAAGTGGGGGCAATAAAAAATCAGGCTGACAAGTGAGGGCAATAAAAAATGAAGCTGACAAGTGGGGGCAATACAAAATGAAGCTGACAAGTGGGGGCAATAAAAAATGAGTCTGACAAGTGGGGGCAATAAAAAATGAGGCTGACAAGTGAGGGGCAATAAAAAAAATGAGGCTGACAAGTGAGGGGCAATAAAAAAATTAGGCTGACAAGTGGTGGCAATAAAAAAACGAGGCTGACAAGTGGTGGCAATAAAAATGAGACTGACAAGTGGGGGCAATAAAAATGAGGCTGACAAGTGGAGGCATTAAAAAATTAAGCTCACAACTGCAAGTGGGGGAAATAAAACATGAAGCTGACAAGTGGGGGCAATAAAAAAAGAATATGTATAAAATGTATGCGACCTGTCTAAACGGGTGGCCATTGTTTGCTTTTGTTTTTCCAAAAATTGGCAAAAAAAGTATCAAAAATCGTCTTTTTCTTTGGGTTGGCGCGAGGGCGTACACAGGGGGGGTTGGTGTTGTATTGTTATGCTTTTTGATATAGTTTTGAATTTTCTTCACCAAAATGTTTAATTTCGGGAGTTATCTGTTTTCTTATCTGTACTTTTAGCCCTGTTATACAGCAATGGTTACCATGAGATGTTTCTCGGTGGTTGCAGTTCCTCTGAACTCCACAAGATGGTGATCTTGCTTCTACCCAGGCAGAACGTTTCTATGGACTACAGACAGGAAGTCTCTATGGAATACAGACAGGAAGTGATGTCAGGTACAAACAGGAAGTTCTGGATGAGAGGTGAGTCGGGAGGAAGTAGAGAGAAGACATTGCTGAAAGTGGCATCAGAGGAGGTAATAAGATCTTATTTTCGATTTATCTCCAGCAGATGATGATACACACATATAAGGTGTGGAAACCTAGATTAACCCCTTCAGGGGCAGAACATTTCCCCACTTACGGGGCTGGTACATTCTCTTAGTTTTGGAGATAAATTCTAGTAATATTGTCCTCTAAACTAGGGGTCAGTTTATTGTCCTTCAGATTTGAGGGGGGCCAGACTGTGGCCAGCAGGAGTGGAAATTTTCCAGGCATCAGTGGGAGTAAATATTGCTACATTTGGTTAATGGGGGGAGGAATAGTACCCTATCCTTGGTATCATAGGGAAGAATAGTGCCAATTTCTGGTGGCAGAATAGTGTCTCGTATCGGTGCTCCTAGGACTGGGTAAAGGAAAGCAAAGGGCCACATCTGGCCCCCGAGCCACATTTTGGGGACCACTGCTCTAAACAAACAGCATTGACAATAAATAGACAAGCCAATGACCATACATGGCCTACAAAGGACAATTATTACACTACACAGGCAGCCAATAGGCAATCATTACAATTTGCAGCCAACACAATGATGGAGTGCAGGGGTCAGGAGTATGGAGCATAGAGACCCTTACATTGCTGGTCACGAGGAAGAAAACATTCCCAGCCTGCCATGATGAATATGTTTCATCATTGGTGTCAGAGGGAGGGAAATACTGAGGGTTCTGAGGAAGTAGAGGAGCGGAGGGGTCTCTGAGGAGGTAGCGGGACTAAAGGACTCTGGGAGCCTCTGAGTGTTTACTGCATCTGAAGGACTCTGGAACTTCGGGGGCCTCCTAGGAAGTAATAGGGCTGAACAACTCTGAGAGGTTAGTGGGGCTGAAGGGCTGTGGGGGCCACTGAGAGGGCAGTCAGACTGCAAGGCTCTGAGGTAATAGGGGGTTGAAGGGCTGTTGGTCTCTGGTGGTCCTTACAACTTACTTACTTTTCTGACCACCTTAAAGAACTTCTGCCAGCAAGTGAAGGAAGCCTTCACCTCACCATTTTATCGTTCTTAAAATATGTTACAGGTCTAATATAGACCAAGACAAAAAATCCCCCCTCCTTGCTGTCCTCCTCCTACCAGCACTGGGTTGCTATTAGGGAGAACAAAACTGACCCCCCCCCCAAAGTTCTATACTCCACTAGCTGCATCCTCCTGCTAGCCAATCCAATCCCTTCTCTTACTGCAGAGAGTGAAAGTGACATCACTCTTGTCAGTCAGCAGGCTGCCAGAGATTGGAGCCTTACAGCCGGAATTCTGGCAATTATCCTGATTAGCCGACAACTCCGGCCAAAAGTCAGCAAGTTCCCCTTCCTGGACATCATGATGACCCAACATTGTCCTTACAGCACGGCCTCAGAGCAAACAAGTCAAAGGAAGGATCTTATTTATCATTCCTTGTCTGAAGATCTAAAACTAATCAAAACCAGTTCAGAAACCCAACAGAGAAAAGAGAATTTCTGATCCAACAGGCCAAGAGGGTCCCAGACCTCAAAAATGTAGCAAACACTAAACAGTCAAAACTAAATGTGTTCCCATGAGGGGAGTAGTTCTTCAATGTACAGCAACCCCCGCCCTCACATCCTATTGTTGTGTGACCAATACCATCCAAATAATTCTTACTTTTATGTCCCAAAGTTATTTGTCTACAAGGAGACGACCTGTATAGATCAAATGACGGCACCAATGAGGATGGAGGAGGGCCGGAGTCACATGACTGAGAAGATACTAAACCTCACCCTGGAGATCATCTACCTGCTGACCGGAGAGGTGAGGAGGATTCTGGGAGGACACATGACATCACTCTTATCTCTATTAATAAAACACAGACCTGACCGGAGAGGTGAGGAGGATTCTGGGAGGTCACATGACATCACTCTTATCTCTATTAATAATGCACAGACCTGACTGGAGAGGTGAGGAGGATTCTGGGAGGTCACATGACATCACTCTTATCTCTATTAATAAAACACAGACCTGACCGGAGAGGTGAAAAAAAAAAAAAGGTTGTGGTCCGAGGCACCATAGGTAAATGGCCTCCATCCCAAATTGGAACAGAAAAAATATTATATTCTCCTATATTCTCATCATACTATCAAGCACCTCCAGTGGTTCATGTTGTGCAGGACTTGTTTTTATTTCACGATATGCCAAGTATCATGATGCTACGCTTATGTAATTTGTAACATGTTCATGCGATTTTGTGGATGGAATTTTTGTCATTCAGTATGCTTGATATTATATCACAAGGCATAATAAAAATGCTCCTTGCTAAGACTGCTCTTTGTCATACACCTCTCATTGCAAGTCCTCAATCAACTCCCCCTTTTTGTGTTGAAACCCAATTAAGCAATACCATATACCTTACATGCTCACTCCGCATGGTGATTGGCCTCATTTAAAGTCCCGCTGACCAAACTTTCTTTTTTTCTGACCGGAGAGGTGAGGAGGATTCTGGGAGGTCACATGACACCACTCTTGTCTCTATTAATAAAACACAGACCTGACCAGAGAGGTGAGGAGGATTCTAACATAATATTCCTATTGGTTCCAGAAATGTCCTCTTTTGAAGTCAGGAGATTATATGACCATCACAGTGCCTCCATGTGACTCCCTAAAACCTGAGAGACACAACATGCAGAAGATTCTAGAAGTCACCAAGAAGATGATGGAGCTGCTGACAGGAGAGGTGAGCGGTGCCGGGAATTCTGGGACATTATCCAGTAACAGACAAGGGATGTGTCTGGATGGTGACTGTATCATTGTGTGTGTCAGGTTCCTATAAGGTGTCAGGATGTCACTGTCTATTTCTCCATGGAGGAGTGGGAGTATTTAGAAGGACACAAGGATCTCTACAAGGACGTCATGATGGACAATCAGCCGCCCCTCACATCACCGGGTAAGAGGAGACTTTATTGTAAAGGAGAGAGCAGTACGGAGGGGCCACCTACATACCCCTTGAAATTGTTCTGTTACAACCATGTTGTCATGTTACAACCAAAAATGTAGATGTATTTTATGTGATAGATCAACACAAAGTGGCACATAATTGTGAAGTGGAAGGAAAATGATAAACGTTTTTAAACACTTTTTTTTTACAGATAAATATGTGAAAAATGTGGTGTGCATTTATATTCAGCCTCCTTTACTCTGATCCCACTAACAAAAATCTAGTGGAACCAATTGCCTTCAGAAGTCTGCTAATTGGTAAATAGAGTCCACCTGGGTGTAATTTCATTTAAGCATATATATATATATATATATATATATATATATATATATACAGCTGTTCTGTGAAGCCCACAGAGGTTTATTTGTGAGCCTTAGTGAACAAACAGCATCATGAAGGCCAAAGAACACACCAGACAGGTCAGGGATAAAGTTGTGGAGAAGAATAAAGCAGGGTTAGGTTGTAAAAAAAATCTCCCAGGCTTTTAACATTTCACAGAGCACTGTTCAATCCATCATCAGGAAATGGAAAGAGTATGGCACAACTGCAAACGTACCAAGACATGGCTGTCCACCTAAACTGACCAGGCCGGGCAAGGAGAGCATTCATCAGAGAAGCAGCCAAGAAGTCCAGGGTAGCTCTGGAGGAGCTGCAGAGATCCACAGCTCAGGTGGGAGAATCTGTCCACAGGACAACTATTAGTGGTGCACTCCACAAATCTGACATTTATGGAAGAGTGGCAAGAAGAAAGACATTAGTGAAAGAAAGCCATAAGAAGTCCCCTTTGCTGTCCATGAGAAGCCATGTGGGGGACACAACAAACATGTGGAAGGTGCTCTGGTCAGATGAGACCATAATTGAACTTTTTAGCCTAAAAGCAAAATGCTATGTGTGGCAGAAAACTAATACTGCACATCACCCTGAACACACCGTTAAACATGGTGGTGGCAGCATCATGTTGTGGGGATACTTTTCTTCAGCAGGGACAGGGAAGCTGGTCAAGTTTGATGGAGCCAAATACATGGCAATCTTAGAAGAAAACCTGTTAGAGTCTGCAAAAGACTTGAGACTGGGGCGGAGGTTCATCTTCCAGCCGGACAACAACCCTTAACATACAGCCAGAGCTACAATGGAATGGTTTAGATCAAATATTATTCATGTGTTAGAATGGCCCAGTCACAGTCCAGACCTAAATCCCATTGAGAATCTGTGGCAAGACTTGAAAATTGCTGTTCACAGACGCTCTCCATCCAATCTGACAGAGCCTGAGCTATTTTGAAAAGAAGAATGGGCAGAAATGTCCCTCTCTAGATGTGCAAAGCTGGTAGAGACATCCTGAAATAGACTTGCAGCTGTAATTGGAGAGAAAGGAGGTTCTACAAAGTATTGACTCCGGGGGGCGCCATACAAATGTACCCCACACTTTTCAAACAAAACTATTTTTAATTGTGAAAACCATTTATAACTTCGTGTTGGTCTATCACATAAAATCCCAATAAAATACATTTATGTTTTTGGTTGTAACATGCCAAAATGTGGGAAATTTCAAGGGACGTGAATACTTTTTCAAGGCACTGTAAATCCCCCATCATCTGATAAACACATAGAAACAATGTATTCAGTCAGTGTGTGTGTTTCCTACAGATGGATCCAGTAATGGGAACCCACCAGAGAGATGTCCCCGTCCTCTGTATTCCCGGGATTCCACACAGGAAGGTCACACCATCCCCCACCATCATCAGGTAGATGAGGAACAATCACTGATAGTATCATTAGGATCTGTACATTATCTGCATTGTTACCATTGATGTCATTTGTATTATATATTCAGAGTGGAAACCTGAGAGAGTCTAAAGTTGAAGTGAAAGAAGAGATAAAAGAGGAGGATGATAAGGATGGGGTGATGGAGGAATCAGAGTCTCTAAAAGAACACAAAGATCTGTACCAGGACACCATGGTGGAGTCATCCAGCTACAGAAACCCACCAGAGAGATGTCCCCGTCCTCTGTATTCCCGGGATTCCACACAGGAAGGTCACACCATCCCCCACCATCATCAGGTAGATGAGTGACAATTATTGGTAGTTCTGATTTATACACAGCATGTTTATTACAATGAATGTTTTATTATATATTCAGAGTGGAAATCTCGGGGATTATAATATTCTTATTAAAGAAGAGTATAAAGAGGAGGATGAGGAGTATGGAGTGATGGGGGAGTTTTCAGAAGGACACAAGGATATGATGGAGCCACCTAATACCAGGAACCCCCCAGAGAGATGTCCCCGTCCTCTGTATTCCCGGGATTCCACACAGGAAGGTCACACCATCCCCCACTGTTACAAGGTTGGTGGGACAGAGATTATAAAACACACTTATAGAGACAATTTGTAGATTTCTTATGTGATGTGACAATAATAAAGCTTATATCTTACAGATGATATTCTCTCTCATTCTTTTGGTTTAGAGTGGAGATCCAATCGATATAGAATTTGAGATTAAATCAGAAGAAGAAGAGACATATGTGATGGATGATCAGCAGTCTATGGAGGAGGATGGAATAACGGGGACATTTATAGAGGAGGACACTCCTACAGAGATCAGCACAGGTGGGTCATTAACAATAAATCCATTCCTCCACCCATACTGATCACTGATTGGTCCAGAGTAGGGCGGGGACTGGGTGATATCAGCCTGTAATCCCCTGGTCACTTTCCTGAGCTGTGTTCCCCGTCCTGTATTCCTGTATTCCTCTTGAATAATCTTCCTTCTCTGTGCTGCAGTGGACTGTGTCGGGTGGAGGGATAAGTCTGTATAGTCTCAGACCCAAGTCACTGAGTGACCCAAGTCAGGAGATGGGAGGCAGCGGTGTGGGATCTCTGCAACTTGTCTCATGTAAACATTTAAGCTTCCACTGATTCCTGAATACCAATATTATGAGTCCTGACCCTTACACTGTATAATTTATATTGTACATTACATACTCCTGATTCCCGCACTATATACTCTATGTTGTACATTACATCATTCTGATACTATATAGTCCTATCTGTTGTATCTTATACAATATGTTGTACATTACATAGTCCTGACTTCTGCTCTCTCCCCTCTACCCACTGCTATATATACACATAGGCCCAGATTCACGTACGACTTACGCCGATGTATCTTCTGATACGCTGTGTAAGTTCTCGGATGCGCCGTTGTATCTATGCGCCTAATTCTCAATACAAGATACGCCTGAATTTTGGCTTGATCCGACCAACGTAAGTCTCCTACGCCGTCGTATCTTGGGCGCATATTTACGCTGGCCGCAGGGGGCGCTTACATTGATTTACACGTCGAATATGTAAATGAGCGAGTTACGCCGATTCAAGAACGTACTTACGCCCGTCGCAGTAATCTACGCCGTTTACGTAAGGCGTACGTCCGGCATTAAGTTATTCCACATAAAGCAGGGGTAAATCATGTTAGGGTATGGACGTCGGAACAGCCGTCGTATTTTACGTTGTTTACGTAAGTCGTACGTGAACGGGGCTGGGTGTAGGTTACGTTCACGTCGTATGCATTGAACCGGCGTATCTTAGGGAGTACATTTTACGCGATTCTGAGCATGCGCGCGCATGCGCCGTTCGTTCGGCGCTTCATTTACATGGGGTCACGCTTCATTTTAATAGATCACGCCCACTACCTCCCTACTTTGAATTAGGCAGACTTACACCGGCCAATTTACGTTACGCTGGCGCAACGTAGGGGGCGAGTGCTTTGTGAATACTGCTCTTGCCTCTCAAAGTTACGTTGGCGTAGCGCATTTGAGATGCGCTACGCCGGCACAAAGATGCGCCTCTCTACCTGAATCTGGCTAATAATATGTATTCTCTTTGGTTACACCCATTTTCTACCAGCTGGACATTTTATATCTGATGATTTGATTGGAGGACATTTTACATGTTGATAATTATGTGATAACATTCTCAAACTTTGGAACCTTAGGCTGCATTCACACTTGAGCATTTTCAGCTCGTAAAATGCCAGAAAAAAACGCCTGACAAATGCCCAACAAGCAAAATTCCATTCATTTCAATGGCACCTGTTCACATCTGAGCGTTTTGTCACCTTGAGAAAAACGCCTGAAAAATGCCTTAAGCTCAAAAAAGAACATGCGCTTCTTTGGGGCAGATTACAGGCGTTTTTTCTGCTTTTTATATTGGTGACCTGTTCAAAATCACAGCAAAAACGTGGTAAAATTGCGTGACTTTGAAACCCACAGGTGTAAATGCAGCCTTAAACAGAAAGTGATAATGAGGGAGGAGTCAATAACCCAATGATGGTGGGTCAGTCCAGTCTTCATCTTGGTTGTTCTCCCCCCATCCTCACTCTCTGACCTCTGGTGGGGCTCAGCCCCGTTGTTATTCATGACTAAATCATGGACTAAATAAGCAAGTGCAGGACATCTTGTGTTGGGAAGATGGCAATGAGTGATAGAGGGGGAGGGGACACTCGTCCTATAATCCCCTCATCACTGTCACTCCTATAAAAGACAGTTCTCATTGTTTCCTCACTCTCTGACTAATGTCCATGAATAAAGAAATTAACTGGTAGGAGATCAGAGGACCCATTTACTAGTTACCTTGAGGGTGGAATTGTAAGATCCTCAGAGACAAAGCTGCCTGATGTGGGCGGAGTCCTGGTTTAGGGGAACCAATTAGCTCATGTCTAGTAATAATCTTTTTATTTCTATTTTAGTAGATGGACGGGAGATGAGGAAAACCTCAGAGGATCGTCTCACTTTGTCTCCAGACTGTAAAGTAGAAGATGAGGACATCACACAGTATAGTCTAGGAGAAAACCCGACTACCTCAAATGTCCATCCGGCACCACACAGTGTAGATGGACCATCGTATTCCTCTTATCCTGAGGAACCTCAGACTGTGCGGGATGGTGCCGGACCATCGTATTCCTCTTATCCTAAGGAACCTCAGACTGTGAGGGACGGTGCCGGACCATCGTATTCCTCTTATCCTGAGGAACCTCAGACTGTGAGGGACGGTGCCGGACCATCGTATTCCTCTTATCCTGAGGAACCTCAGACTGTGCGGGACGGTGCCGGACCATCGTATTCCTCTTATCCTGAGGAACCTCAGACTGTGAGGGACGGTGCTGTCCTTCCAACACATAAGAGGCTTTCCTGTATTGAGTGCGGGAAGTGTTTTTTAAAGAAGCCCTATCTCTTAGTACATTTGAGATCTCACACAGGAAAAAAGCCACATTCCTGTCCTGAGTGCGGGAAATGTTTTTTTAAGAAGTCCTATCTTTCAGCACATCAGAGATCTCACACGGGGGAGAAGCCTTATACCTGTTTTGAGTGCGGGAAATGTTTCAATGCAAAATCCAGTCTTAATACTCATAAAAGATTCCACACAGGGGAAAAACCATATTCCTGTCCTGAGTGCAGTAAATGTTTTTCTCAAAAGTCCAGTCTTTCCATACATCAGAAACTACACACAGGGGAAAAGCCATATTCCTGTCCTGAGTGCGGGAAATGTTTTTCAGACAAGTCCAATTTGTACACACATCAGAGATCTCACACGGGGGAAAAGCCGTATTCCTGCCCTGAGTGTGGGAAATGTTTTTCACAAATGCCCCATCTTAACAGACATCAGAGATCTCACACAGGGGAGAAGCCACATTCCTGTCCTGAGTGTGGGAATTTTTTTTCAGACAAGTCAAGTCTTAACACACATCAGAGATCTCACATGGAGGGAGAAGCGACTTTCCTGTCCTGAGTGAGGGAATTGTCCTATCTTCCTGTACATCAGGGATCCCACACAACCCTCGAGGTGTATTAGTGAGTGTGGGAAATGTCTTGTATATGAATGTTGCTGGACATCACAGCTCTCATGTGGGGAAGAAGCACACTCTGATATACACCTCAGATATACTCCATGGCTGATCTTCATCATGTAAGAAACACTTCATAAGGAGATCAGAGATCACCAAAGACATGGATGAAGTGTTGTACCGTGTTGGCCATTGATAGCAGGATAAAAATTGAGTCATTTCCTTTCATTGGCTGAGTACATTTTGTGGTGTAAGATTTAAAGGTCTGTTTTTGAAAAAAATATTAAAATAATGTGACAAGGACCACACAGCCATGATGAATTTTTGTGTTCTTTTTTTATTTCATAAAGCGATTTCCAATGATCTTTAGCTCCATCTAGTGGCAATAATGCAGATCTGCAGGATAAATACTGCTTTATAACCAATCATAACAATGTTATGTGGGTACAGTGTTGTATGAGTAATTGTTATTCAAAATGTGAGAGAGCTAAAAGTTGGCTTGGGCAGGAAGGGGCAAAGTGTTTGGTATTGAAGGGGTTGTTACATTCAGGCTAGTCCCAAACTTATACAGCACTAAAAAAAAAATGATTGTGTGTCTCACAGTGCAAGTCAATCTAAAAAATGAATTATTCCACAAAATAAAGGAAAATACAGTGTGTGTGTGTGTGTGTGTGTGTGTGTGTGTATGTATATGTAATATATATATATATATATAATCAAATAAGTCCAAAAAAAGTATATGACTAAATGTATGTCGTGCTGTGAGAAAGATGTATGTAAATGTCTATAGTTCATAGAAAGTCCTAACACAAAGGGTATCGGTGCTGAAACGTCTTTATCCACCTCCATGTACAAGTGAGAAGAAATCTTTATTACCCAGCATACATGTGACATATGTAGCTCACTCCTAGACAGGCGCTGGTTTAGGTAAATGTGGTTCTTGGGTTACTGTAATCAGTGTAACTGTATGTGATTAGTTAAGCCTGTGTTTCATTGGCTGCAGGGATGACTGTCTCCCCTGTTCTGGCTGGAAATATTCTGGAAGAAAGTGCAAAAGTCAAATTAACAACTGAATATTTCTGCAACCCTGGCCAATTCCTGGTTTGGTAATCCCAGATGATATCTGGGAGTGTGTATAAATACTCTGAAGCCCCATACACACTATTCGTTTTCCTGCCGGTTTTTCTCTTCAGGTTTATCAAAACCATGTAGTGCAAGGGCCTGCCTTATTGCATACAAAATGAAAATCTTAAGTTTTGACCTCATATTAGATGGTTTTGGTAAACCCGAAGAGAAAAACCTGCAGGAAAACTGATAGTGTGTATGGGGCTTGAGATCTGGAACAGTCTTGTCTTGTCCCTAAGGAGGAGATGTGCCTGCTGTTCATTCGGGCATTGGCTGGGCTAGCTAGAGGGCCCGATTGCTGGAGCTGACTGATGGGCTTTTTGTCTGAGCATCTGGTCTGGTATCACTAGGAGAAAGTGGAATATATTGGAGGGGGCAAGCAACTATCTGAAGACATTGAGTGAGTAAATAGTGGAGTGAGAGATCACAGAGACTGTGTGCTGTTACCACCCCTCTGGTGCTATAGAGTGAGCTGTGTGTGTCGTTTGGGGTGTGGTTGTATTTCATTGTTCGGTTGTGTCTGTCTGCCTTAGGAGAAAGGCGGATTCCTCCAGCAGCCCCCCCTTGCTGATAAGACTTTTTACTGATGAGAAGTTTGAATCCACCTGACCTGTGTTTCTATTGTGATTGGACAGTTCACCCCGCCCTGAATCCAGGGGGGGGGGAGAGTATCAGAGTTGAATATCTGTTGTAACATGTGCTTGAATAAAGTGAGTCTGCTGGTTTTTACCCTACACTAAAGTATGGCTGGTGACTGGGTGGGCTAAAGAGTCTTGGATAGTGCTGGTTTTGGACAGAGGAAGCATTGACGGCGGACATAGTCCTGTTGAGGACAAGGGTTCGTCACAGGGACATTGTGTCTGATGTCCTGAAAAGCTTAGTCTGTCATTCTTAGTGAAAGGACTCTGCTCAGATTATCCAAAGAGGAAGATTTATGTAGCATTACCCCCATTGGAGCTGCTGGATTTTTGGGCGGCGTGTTACCTTGTGGCTTTTCCGAAATTCCTAGGGTTGAATGTTGCATGTAGCATGTAGTAGAAGTAAAGGAATGTCCAGACATGTGCTCTTTGCTGTGCTCTTTATTACCCAGCTGGGTAAAAACAGTAAACTTGTGGTGAGGAAAGTAAAGCTGAAGAAGATAGGAGAATAGCAGATTTAGGCGTAACGATAGGAAACAGTCCTGCTCCCAAACATAACACTTCTCTTCACCAGTCCCGCCAGGGTGGGTTTAGTGTACCCGGACATGTCTCTCTCACTGACCTGACAGCCGGAGTATCACTCGGACAATTGTAGGATGAAGTTTCTGCCACAGACCCTCCTTGGTGAACTTGGGAGAAAGGATGGTGAGCAGTGACAGTGCATGCATCAGTGATCCTGTCCCTCTTGTCTTCCTGTTGGTGCACACGCTGCGTGGAATACTGGACAGGGCACTTGAGGGAGGAAGTGGAGGACCTCCTTACCTCTCAAGGCCCCCTTTATCCAGACAGTATTCCTGCAGGCCTGCCGCTCACACAGGAGGAGGAGAATTGTGTCAGCATGGAGGTGGAGCCTAGCACTCAGCATCAGCATCAGCCTTCAAGGGATCATTTACAGTCCCCATAAACCCATGGACTTGTACGTGGCTGGGAGGAGGTGGCTGCGGATCATGTCACCCTTAGTGACCCAGAGGACTCCGGTTCAAATGCCTCAGCAAACCTACCCTGCAAAGCCTGCAAAAGAACCCTCAGATTTGTGTGATCAAGGAGAGAGATCACTACTGGCTGGCAACCCTTCTTGATCCACGTTACAAGGGTAAGGTTGCGGAACTTATCCAGCCTTTGCAGAGGGAGCAGAGGATGAAACATCTTCGGGAGGTCTTACAGAAAGGTTTGTGCAATGCGTTTCCAGAGCCTGGGAGGTTACAATTTCCTGGTCCTCCTGGACAAAGTGTTGCTGAGGCTTCAGTCAGTAACAGAATGATCAGACCGATCTGTTCAAACAATTTTTTGGTTTTAGCTTCAAGGTCTGATCTAGCAACCATCGCCAGCGTCTGATTTACATGGTGCATGAATACCTAGGGGCAAGATCAGACTTTGAGA
Source organism: Rana temporaria (assembly GCF_905171775.1). Classification (NCBI taxonomy): domain Eukaryota; kingdom Metazoa; phylum Chordata; class Amphibia; order Anura; family Ranidae; genus Rana; species Rana temporaria. The sequence goes on along the minus strand of NC_053492.1, from coordinate 7,390,361 downwards.
CCTTTCCAACCAAAAATCCATTGTGTTACTGGGTCTTGAGGATGGATCACTGGCCAGAGTTTGCACAGTATGCAATTGAGCTACTGGCCTGTCCTGTATCCAGCGTTCTTTCGAAACGCACATTCAGTGCTGCTGGAGGCTTTGTAACCGATCACAGAGTGCGCCTGTCCACCGACTCGGTTGATCGACTCACCTTCATAAAAATGAATCAGTCTTTGATCACCAGCTACCAAGCACCTGATGCTGATGTAACCGATAATTTTTTTTATGAATGAGATCCCTTGAGATGGCTCTGGGAGAAGACGGCTCAGGGAGAAGTTGGAGGTGGGAGAGACAGCGGCAGGAGAAGACAGCTCAGGGAAGAAGATGGCTCTGAGCTATTTTATAATAAAGGACTTGTCAAATCCCGCTATTGTTTTTTTTTTTTTTTTTTACATTTCACTGCATTTCAATATTTTTTTAAAATATTATAAATAATGATACAATAACAATGAATCAATTTTATTTGTGCAAATACAGCAATAAATAAGCATCCAAAAGTACATGTGCAAGGCTGCAAAAAATTGTGCAAACAATAGATGTGCAAAATAAGCAAAGATGCAAACATCCAAAAGTAAAATGTGCAAGGAAATAAACGTTTCCAAATTATTCAAACGAAAAATGTGCAAAAAGTATTTTGAATAGTGTTCTCTGTGCAGAAATGAACTTCCATGCAAACAATTCCTATGTGCCAAAAAAGTCTGTGCTATGAAAATATTCCAAAGTCCAGTATTAATCACATGAAGGGTGCATAGAATCCAAGTAAAAAAATCTCACATGTAAAGTGCACGTGCTTCCATCCAGTGCGGGTGCCCACGTTTCCCCTAGCCTCTCACCTTAGCTGACTCAAAAATAAGCCTCTTTAATCCATACTGGCCGAGCGGTCCCTGGTGACAGCAATTCCTAGCTTGTTTTAGAATGCAGACAAATTCCCCATAGTATTCACTCTCATTAATACAAAAAGGAAGAGGGGGGCTCCATGGTGTAGTACGTTTAAAACAATTTATTATTTAAGATAAATAAGTGCACTTATAGTTAGACGATAAAACAACAGCATGTATACAGTAAACTTCCGATCTCGGGCGTGACCGGAAATGACGTCACCACAGCTCTGTAACCCAAAGGTTCCGGTCCGGAACAATACACACACGATAGTGATGAGCCGAACACCCCCCAGTTTGGTTCTTGGCAGAACAAAAAGTTTGTGCGAACACCGTTAAAGTCTATGGGACTCGAACGTGAAAAAGTTATAACCATAAAATGTGTTTGGGGACCCGGCTCCTGCCCCAGGGGACATGTATCAATGCAAAAAAAGTTTTAAAATTGGCAATTTTTTCGGGAGCAGTGATTTTAATAATGCTTAAAGTGAAACAATAAAAATAAAATATTTCTTTAAATTTCGTACCTGGGGGGTGTCTATAGTATGCCTGTAAAGTGGCACATTTTCCCTATGTTTAGAGCAGTACCTGCAGCAAAATGACATTTCTATAGGAAAGAAAGTGATTTAAAACTGCTTGCGGATGTAATGTATTGTCGGGTCCCGACAATACAGATAAAAATCATTGAGAAAAATGGCATGGGTCCCCCCCAGTCCATTACCAGGCCCTTTGGGTCTAGTATGGATACTAGGGGAACCCCGCACCTAAATAAAAAAAAGGCATGGGGCCCCCAGGCCTATATACTCTGAACAGCAGTATACAGGTGGTCCCCGGTTACAAACAAGGTAGGGACTGTATGTTTGTTCTTAAGTTGAATCTGTTTGTATTTGGACAGGTTCATTTTTTAGGTGTAGCTCCAGCCAAAAAATCTATTTTTAAGCTTTTTGGATAGCATAGGGAAGGGTTATCACCCTGTAACATTTGCTTTGCTTTCTGTGTCCCTGTTCAGAAGATTTCACCTCACTTTGTGTCCCAATGATTGGATTTTGAGAATTTTGGGTTAGTAGGGAAACAAGGATTGGTGATAAAACATCAGTAGAGAGGATACATGTTTTTCCCCTATTAACTCTTACAGGAGAGAATTTCCCTTCCTAGGGGTAGATTTCCTCTCACTTTCTGTTGTCTCCCTCTGTTTGTACGTAGGAGTCGTTTGTAAGTCGGATTTTTGAAAGTAGGGGACCACCTTTATATACTATACGGCCTGCCCTATATACTCTTCAGAAAATTGGGCCTTAGGTGTTGATGCCAGAACACTGTAAGCCCTCACAGTTACTCTTGGTGGGTGCTGGAACGGGCCCTGCTGTGAAATATTATATCAAGAATTGTAATTGCATGCCCCTGTGAAAAATTAGCCCTTTGGTGGTGCCACAACACTGTAAGCCCTCACAGTTACTCTTGGTGGGTGCAGGGACGGGATCTGCTGTGAAATATTATATCAAGAATTGTAATTACATGCCCCTGCTAAACAAGAGCAGAAAAATTGGGCCTTAGGTGGTGGTGGCACAACACTGTAACCCCTCACAGATACTCTTGTTGAGCGCAGGAACGGGCCCTGCTGTGAAATATTAGGTCAAAATTTTTAATTACACGCCCCTGTGATACAGGGGCAGAAAAATTGGGTCTTAGGCAGTGGTGGTGGTGACCTGAACCAAAAATATTTTTAGAAGCTAGCATCAAGATTGAGGAGGGATAAGATAGTCACTCAGCATAATAGGATAGTCACTCAGCATAGGCAGTCTTCAAGGGATTCCACATCCATAGAAAAATCAATCAGCATCAGGTGCTTGGAAGCTGGTGATCAAGACTGATTAATTTTATGAATGTGAGCTGATCCACACAGTCTGTGGACAGGCATACTCTGTGATTGGTTACAAAGCCTCCAGCAGTACTGAATGTGCATTCAGAAAAAACATTAAATGCAGGACAGGCCAGTAGTTCACTTGCATATTGAGCAAGCTCTGGCCAGTGGTCTATCCTTAAGACCCAGTGGATGCTCTGGAAAGGTCTCCAAGTCTGATCTTGGCCCTATATATTCCTGCACCGTGTAATGCAGATGCTGGCGATGGTTAATGGAACCGATCAGACCTTGGCACTGAGGACTGAACAATTGTCTGAAGGCATCGGTCAGCCAGCCACCTTCTCTACTGCTGTTTCTGTGACTGAGCGAAGCCTCAGCAACATGTTGTCTTTGCTATAATAAATATCCAATTTAGGCCGATATGTATTCTACATATTTTTGGTAAAAAAATCACAATAAGCGTATAGTGATTGGTTTGCGCAAAAGTTATAGTGGCTACAAAATAGGGGATAGAATTCTGACTTTTTTTTTTCTACTAGTAATACGGCAATCTGCAAATTTTGTCAGGACTGTGATATTGCGGCGGACACATCGGACACTTTTGACACATTTTTGGGACCATTCACATTAATACAGCGAACAGCACTATAAAAACGCACTGCTTACTGTATAAATGTGACTGGCAGGGAAGGGGTTAACACTAGGGGGCGAGGAAGGGGTTAAATGTGTATCCTGGGTGTGTTCTAATTGTGTGTGGAGGGGGACTGACTGGAGGAGGTGAACTATGCTGTGTCCCTATGTACAAGGGACACAGCATCTGTCTCCTCTCCCTGACAGGACGTGGAGCTCTGTGTTTACACACAGAGCTCCACATCCCTGCTCTGTCATTGCCGATCGCGGGTACCTGACGGACATCGCGGCCGACAGGCACGCGCATCGGCATCTCGGGGACGCGTCGGGTGCGCGCGCGCACCCCCCAGTGGCCGGAGGATGCGAAGACGTCAAAAGACGTCGTCCCGGATTTATAGAGCCACCTTGAGGCCATCATTTGACTATGGCCCGGGGCTCAAGTAGTTAAAATCCGCGGATAACGTCGATAAAAAAATATGCTGGTAGTTGAGAGAGAAAATGTCGCTCAGGTTTGAAGGAATTTTTGTTCCCAAGTATTGGATCGAGCAAGCTGCCCATTTGAATGGGAAAAAGGGACGTAATCTTGCCACCGTAGTCTGACAGGGAGACATTCATGGCCTCGGATTTTTGTAGATTGACCTTAAACTTAGTGTGCCATACCTGCTCAACTCCTATAGCAAAGAGATGAGTGGTTCAGTGATGTAGAATAAGAGATCATCGGCATAGGCTGCCACTTTTATGTTGGTGCGGGCCGGCTTGAATGACTCTAATAGACAGGTTACCTCTTATGTGGTGTAGAAAAGGCTCCAGGGAAAGTACAAACATCAAAGGGGACAGAGGGCAGTCCTGCCTAGTGCCGTTTGAGATTGAGAAAGGGGCGGAATTGTGTCCATTTACCCGTACCGTTGCTGTGGGATTTTTGTACAGGGCTGCTATCCAGGACAGGATGGAGTCAGGCATTCCAACAAATTTAAGAGTTTCCCGGAGAAAGACCAAGTCCACCCTGTCGAAGGGGAATGTGGGATCTATTTTCTTTTACTATGATGTCCAGGGTCCGGGTAGTGTTGTCCCTGGCTTCTCTAGTCTGGATAAAGCCAACCTGGTCTGCAGAAACCACGCGTTGCAGCAAACCATTCAGTCCAGAAGCTAAGATTTTGGTGAAGAGCTTGACATCACAATTCAGGAGGGAGATATGCCTATAACTGCCACACAGCAGTGGGTCCTTGCCTGGCTTGGGTAGAACTGTAATAGAGGCACACAGCACATTGGCTGGTAAACTGTGTCCATCCAAAATGTAATTTGAATGCTGCAAGGAAGTAAAGTGTCAGTAGATGATATGTCTTGTAGTAGGGGTGGGTAAAGCCCTTCAGGCGCCTTGCCAGGCTGGGTGTCAGTTATGGCAGTTTCTAATTCCTCAGCAGTAATAGGTAAGGATAGAGCCTCCCTCTCTTCAACCGTCAGTGTGGGCAAATTGGTTTCATGAGATAAGTACGAATATCTGGGAGGGTATGGGATGTTGAGTCGGAGGTAGAGTCTAAGTTGTACAGTTTAGAGTATAAGTCGCAGAACGTCTCTGCCAGATCGGGAGAGGTATAGACTTTAGAGCCTGTTGGGGAAAGTAAAGCCAGAACATATGTCTGAGAGCGTTTAGTTCGTAGTGCGTTGGCTAGTAAACGGACATATTTATCGACATGCTCATAAAAAGAGTGGCGAGCCCTTAAGAGTATGTGTTTTGCCTTGTACAGAGAGTGTTCCCTTATTGCCTCCCGAAGTCTGACTAGTTCTGCTTCCGTTATGCGGTCTGGCCGGTTCTTGTGTCGCGTTCTAAGATATGAAGTTGCGTTAATAGGTCAGATAAGGTCTTAATGCAAAGTTGTTTGGCTGCATGCCCGTGTTTGATTGAAGATCCCCTGATACTGTATAGCACTTATGTGCTGACCACAAAGAGATCGGGCTCTCATAAAATTGTGTTTTAAATATTATATTTATATGTGTCTTCTTATTTATAATTGTCGTGTTCCCCTAAATTATACGTGTTTTCAGATCTCTCCCCCCCCCCAAAAAGGGAAAGAAGAAAGGGGGAAACAAAACACACATTGAGAGATATTGTTAATGAATATTACTGTCCCATTTTAAGTAGTCCAAGATATAATTTCTCAGTCATCCTATGCCCCTAATAGACATAGGGTGATTTAGACATAAGGGGCCAGATTCACGTTCCCGCTGATTTACACTGAATAATATGTAAATCAGCGAGATACGCGAAATTCACGAACGTACGCGGACCCGACGCTGTGTTCTTACGTCGTTTCCGTAGCAGTTTTCCGTCGTATACTTACCCTTTCTAAAAGCAGGGGTAAGTATTGTTAAGTATGGCCGTCGTTCCCGCGTCGATTTTGAAATTTCCTACGTCGTTTGCGTACGCCGATTCACGAACACGCGCGTCGCAAGTCCCGCTCACGTCGCAACCACTGACGTCCTATTGACGTCAGTGGGAGCAATGCACGCCGGGAAATTCCCCGGACGACGCATGCGTATTTAAATCGGCGCGGGAGCGCGCCTGATTTAAATATGACACTCCCCTAGCCGCGGAGTTAGGATCCGCCGTCGCAAGTTTGGAGGTAAGTGTGTTGTGAATTTGACACTTTCCTCACAAACTTGCGAGGGCGGATCTTAATTCACATAGGTTACACGGAAGATCCGCTAACCTTTGTGAATCTGGCCCAAGAGGTGCATGGGGAGCTGAAGCAAGGGTATACATGGGCCCTCCCGCTACAATTGCCTTCCACATGCTGGTAGAGAGCTGGAATGGCATTTGGGAACCTGCCACTGAGGTACTGCACACTCCACAAATTCATAAAAGGGGACAGAGTCTACCAGCTAAAAAGGCATCAGTTGCAGTGCTAGCAATTTGGTCAAGCTAGCATTTAGACGCTGAGTATGTGGATGGTTGGGACCAAATTTCTTTCTACGGTTTAGCAACTGGGGTAGGAAAATTTGCCTGCTAAATTCGGATGTTGGTGTACTGCTACTGAAAGCAACTACTCTGGGCCTGGGTGACAGAGGATGAGGATGGCTTTGTTATCCACTCCACCAACTCTTCTGCATGTTGTGGTTTAAAAACACGACCAGCTGCAGAAAAAAAAGAACAAGCGTGCCCCACGGCCATGTGCAGAGGATGCACCATGTCCACGGCCAGCACTGTTGACACAGAGCCTGCTTGCCCTCTTTTAGTGGCCTGTGAGCTTCTGCCTCTCCTTGGTGGCCTTCCGGACATGATGTAAATTTTGTTTAGCAAAACCACACTACACTGTATTGTGTACACCACCAGAAAAGTAGTAGCAACTGTACTATGGGTGCACGGCATTGTGTACACCACAAGAAGTGTAATATCAACTATGGGTGCACTGTCTTGTGTACTATATACACCACCAGAAAAGTAGTAGCAACTGCACTATGGGTGCACAGTATTGTGCATCAGTGCCTGGCCTCACAAATGCACTTCTGGAAGAATGGTCAAACATTCCCATAGACACACTCCTGAACCTTGTGGACAGCCTTCCCTGAAGCTGTTCTAGCCGCAAAGGGTGGGCCAAATCAAAATTTTAACCCTACAGTCTAAGACTGGGCTGCCATTAAATGTCATGTTTGTGTAAAGGCAGGTGTCCCAATACTTTTGGCTAGATAGTGTATCTGGCAAGATGTACAATAATGATGGAACCCTCCTACACATAAATACTACATTTAGACATAGTTTTAGGACCAGGGAGATGAGACAACTTCTCTACATGAAGCTGAATTTTTGGGATTCGAACCCAGACGCTCAAGGATATTAAGCAGAAGCTCTAACCTCTAATGCCGCGTACACACGACCGTTTTTCATGACGAAAAAAATGCATTTTTTTTAAATTGGTAATTAAAAACGACCTTGTGTAGGCTTTTCTCGACGTGAAAAATTGCCATAAAAAATTTAGAACATGCTCTATTTTTTCTCAGGTCGTGAAAGGCGGTCGTGTGTAGGCTTTAACGATGGGGAAAAATGTGCATAATCAGCCCAAAGGGTGTCGCATGGAACTTCCCCTTTATAGTGCTGTCGTACGTTACCGCGCTTTTCTCGAGCATTTTTTTTTCACGACCGTGTGTTTTGACATTGAGAAAAACGTATTTCTTTCCATGACATTAAAAATGGTTGTGTGTATGCGGCATTAGCCACAGAGCTGCCACATGTGAGAACCTCCTACACATAAATACTGCATTTCTTTGGACGTACAGGTGATGGAATTACATTACTCAAGAGTTCTTCTTCTTGATTTATTCTGTGATATTTGGTGGTTCTTTGTGGGTGAGTGTAGTGATATTATCCTCAGATTTTTGGGAATTACATTTTGATTTTGGATGTTGGTACACATATCACATTTTATGGGCTCAAATTATGATTATTTGGAAATAATAAAAAAACACAAAAAATTGTGACTTATTTAAAATTTGCATCAGCAATGGTATTGTTTGTGCTTTGTAAAGATACCTGTGAGAGTTTGGGTGAAGATTGTTGTGAGATGGAGAGTAACAAGTGAAAGTGACAGAGAAAAAGGCTCTTTAAAGCGGGAGTTCACCCGAAATTTTTTTTTTAACATGAGATTGATGCTCATTTTGTCAAGGGGAATCAGCTAGTTTTTTTAAAATCGAAGCAGTACTTACCGTTTTAGAGAGCGATCTTCTCCGCCGCTTCCGGGTATGGTCTTCGGGACTGGGCGTTCCTATTTGATTGACAGGCTTCCGACAGTCGCATACATCGCGTCACGAGTAGCCGAAAAAAGCCGAACGTCGGTGCGGCTCTATACGGCGGCTGCGCACTTTCGGAAAATCGTGGCGCGATGTATGCGACCGTCGGAAGCAGCCCATACCCGGAAGCTGCGGAGAAGATCACTCAATAAAACGGTAAGTACAGCTTCGATTTAAAAAGAAAACTAGCCGATTCCCCTAGACAAAATGAGCATCAATCTCATGTTAAAAATTTAGTTTTCGGGTGAACCTCCACTTTAACACAGCGCTCATTTGGGTATTTACTATAGTGCCCTGTAAAAAAAGACAATTGAGCTAAAGTAAGAGCTATTCGAAGCTCTGAGCATGCTCAGTTGTGCTGGCACCTTTTTCACTTCTCAGACTTTTAAAAGATATTTCTGTGTGGAAATCACTTTTTCACACAGTTTAAAAGCAGATTATCTTTAACCACATCAACACTGGACACTTTCGCCCCCTTTCTTCTCGCACTTTCAATGACAATTGCGCAGTAATGCTACGCTGTGCCCAAATAGAGCTTTCTTTTGGTGGGATTTATTCACGACTCTGTTTTTTTATTTTTTGCAATATAAGCAGAAGAGCAGAAATTTGGAAAAACAATATTTTCTTCTTTCTATTTGAAAAGAAATCCAATAAAATCAAATTTTGTCATAAATTTAAGCCAAAATGTATTCTTCTACATGTCTTTGGCAAAAAAAATCCTGTTACGTGTATAATTGGTTTGTGTGATGACAGACAGATGTACGCAGATGATCACGGACATATGTGTGCAGATGATCATTGGGACATATGATTTTACTGGGACATATGTGGGGGACAGGTGTTTTTACTGTGTGGGGACTTTGTGTGTTTTACATTGTGTGGGAACACTAGGCTGGTGATCAGTGTTTAAAAAGCTGTAAAAAACAGCTAATACTCACTGATCACCTGCCAGCTGCATTGATCCACTCTCCTCTCCTCAGTGACAACTTCTGTGTGAGGACAGCTGAGCACTATAGTGAATACCGTTTTAGCGCTAATTAGCTAAATTAGCGCTAATTCACAGTAATTAGTGCCGCAGCGCTATAGAACATGTCCCCCCTTGACTAAAAGGCTTCATCCACCCTTCGGCTTGTATACAATTTTGGGGCAATTGTTCAGCATTTTGCCAAGGCGCTCCTGAAGAAAGCTCAAGGCACCCTGGTTGAAAAAGGCTGCTCTATGTGATGGAAAGAAAAAAGTATTTTTTTAATTGTAAAATTTTTTATTTAAACCCAGGCACATAACTCCTCTGAGGCTCCGCCCCCACATATACGCATGTACAAACAAACTCACACATTGGGGTGCCTACTTCTGAAAAAGTTTATTGCGACGCACGTTACCTATCGCCATGCAGACCAGAATGAAAGCAATAATTCTAGCACCAGAACACCCCATAACACTAAACCGATGACCTATAGGGGGCTTTTAAAGTGAAACCTATAGAAAATGTAGAATACTGAAGTCTGTCACCATTTCACAGGCGCACACAACTTTAAGGTTTGAGGCCTTGTACACACGATCAGTCCAAACCGATGAAAACGGACTGAAGGACCGTTTCATCAGTCCAAACCGATTGTGTGTAGGCCCCATCGGACAGTTGTCCTTCGGTCCAAAAAAAGAGAACTTGCTTTGAAATTTGACCGCTGGACGCCTGACCGATGGGTCAAAACCGACCGTTAGTATGCAAAGGCATCGGTCAAAAGGCCGCACATGCTCAGAATCAAGTCGACGCATGCTTGGAAGCATTGAACTTCGTTTTTTTCAGCACGTCGTGTGTTTTACGCCACCGCGTTCTAACACGATCATTTTTTGAACCGATGGTGTGTAGGCACATCAGACCATTAGTTTGCTTCATCGGTGAACCGATGAAAACGGTCCTTTGGACTGATCGTGTGTCTGTGGCTTGACAGGTTGGGCATCTATTTAGGTGCGACCTCGGCTTTTATATTTTACCCAAAAATTGGGTAATTTATTGTATTTTTGTGCCCCCTAAAATGAAATTTTGTATTTTGTTTACTGACATATAGACGATGGCAATAATATCGTGTGACACACTACCACTATTTTATTCTCTAGGGTGTCTGCTTTCAGAAAATACATCATGTTTGGGGGTTTTATGTACTCTTCAGGCCTAAAATTATTTTTTAACTACTTCCCACCTGGCCTTTAGCAGAATGACGGCCAGGCAGGGGCTCCATTATCCTCACTGGACATCATATGACATACAGAAGAATAAGCTGCTTGGGCGCGCAGTGATCGGTGGTGAGGTGTGTTGCTTTTACACACTGCATCTCCAATCTCAGTAAAGAGCCTATGACGTAGGCTCTTTACCATGTGATCAGCTGTGTCCAATCAAAGCTAATCACATTGTAACCAGAAAGTGACAGTTATCAGCTTTCCTTTATTCATGCTGACAAGGTGCGAGAAGAGGAGAGCCAATCAGCAACCCACTTGACAGTGGGGTTCTGCACTGATATTCAGCATTGATTATCAGTACAGGCCCATCAGCGATGATCGCCAGTGATGCCCACCAGTGCCCGCCTGTGATGCCAATCAGTGCCCATTAGGGATGCTTGTCATTACCTCTTCATCAGTGCCATCTATCAGTGCCGCCCACCAGTCCTGCATATTAGTGCCTCCTCATTAGTGCCCATCAGGGAAGGAGAAAACTTACTTATTTACAAAATTTTATAAAAGAAACAAAGAAAAATGTTTTTTTTTTCGTTTTCTGACTTTATTTGTAGCACAAAAAAAAAAACCCAAAATAAATCTCAATTTGTGAGAACATTTTTAAAAATGTCATATGGGTACAGTGTTACATGACTGTGCAAGTGTCATTCAAAGTGTGACAAAGCTGAAAGATGAAAACTGGCCTGGGCAGGAAGGGGGTTAAAGTGTACAGTACAGAAGGGGTTAAACACGTGGGCTCTGGCAGTGACAGGGTTAAACAAAATGTTCACCTTTGGGAACTTGTCACATGTTCCTGCAGCGGCTCAGCGATCCGAGTCCTCTGTGTGATAGCACAGTTCCCCGTACTGGCTGTCACTTTATGAAAAGAGCGCAGCCGTGCCATTCATTCACAGAGTTCTGTCCTTTGCCGATGTCGGCTTGTAGTTTTCAATGAACTCCCACACCGCTGCTGAGCTCTCTGGAAGATGAGGAATAAGGAGATTGGGACCCTGATTTAGTCCCTTGGACAAGTAGTTTTTTCAAAAAATGTCCACACCCCTGGAACTGTTTCTTACATGATGAAGATCAGCCATGGAGTATATCTGAGGTGTATATCAGGGTGTGCTTCTTCCCCACATAAGAGCTGTGATGTCCAGCAACATTCATATACAAGACATTTCCCGCACTCAAGGCACCAATACACCTCGAGGATTGTGTGGGATCCCTGATGTACAGGAAGACAGGACTTCACTGAGGAACAATTTCCTCACTCAGAGCAGGAGTGGCTTCTCCCCTGAGTGAGATCTCTGATGTTTGTAAAGACTGGACTTCTGTGAAAAACATTTCATGCACTCAGGACAGGAATACGGCTTCTGCCCCGTGTGACATCTTTTATGTGTGGAAAGACTGGACTTCACTGAAAAACATTTCCCACACTCAGCACAGGAATATGGCTTCTCCCCTGTGTGAGATCTCTGATGTGTGTAAAGACTGGACTTTCTTGAAAAACATTTCCCGCACTCAGGACAGGAATACGGCTTCTCCCCTGTGTGAGATCTCTGATGTGTGTAAAGCATGGACTTTCTTGAAAAACATTTCCCGCACTCAGGACAGGAATGCGGCTTCTCCCCCGTGTGAGATCTCTGATGTCTGTAAAGATGAGACTTCACTGAAAAACATTTCCCGCACTCAGGACAGGAATATGGCTTCTCCCCCGTGTGAGACCTCAGATGTATGACAAGGTCAGATTTTTGTATAAAGCCTTTCCCGCACTCAGGACAGGAATACGGCTTCTCCCCCACGTGAGATCTCTGATGTACGACAAGGTCTGATTTTTGTATAAACCTTTTACCACACTTAGGGCAGGAATATGGTTTCTCCCCTGTGTGAGATCTCTGATGTGTGAAAAGATGGAACTTCACTGAAAAACATTTCCCACACTCAGGACAGGAATACGGCTTCTCCCCCGTGTGAGATCTCTGATGTGTGTAAAGATTGGACTTCACTGAAAAACATTTCCCACACTCAGGACAGGAATACAGCTTCTCCCCCGTGTGAGATCTCTGATGTCTGTAAAGATGAGACTTCTGTGAAAAACATTTCCCGCACTCAGGACAGGAATACGGCTTCTCCCCCGTGTGAGATCTCTGATGTATGACAAGGTCTGATTTTTGCATAAAGCATTTCCCGCACTCAGGACAGGAATACGACTTCTCCCCTGTGTGAGATTTTATATGCACATTAAGATTGTATTTAGAACGGAAATCCTTCCCGCACTCAGTACAGGAAACGCTCTTATCTGTTGGAAGGACGGTACCGTCCCTCACATTCTGAGGTTCCTCAGGATAAGAGGAATACGATGGTCCGGCACCGTCCCGCACGTTCTGAGGTTCCTCAGGATAAGAGAAATACGATGGTTCGGCACCGTCCCGCACAGTCTGAGGTTCCTCAGGATAAGGGGAATACGATGGTCCATCTACACTGTGTGGTGCCGGATAGACATTTGAGGTAGTCGGGTTTTCTCCTGGACTATACTGTGTGATATCCTCATCTTCTACTTTACAGTCTGGAGACAAAGTGAGACAATCCTCTGAGGTTTTCCTCATCTCCCGTCCATCTACTAAAATAGAAATAAGATTATTACTAGACATGAGCAGATTGGTTCCCCTAAACCAGGACTCCGCCCACATCAGGCAGCTTTGTCTCTGAGGATCTTACAAATCCACCCTCAAGGTAACTAGTAAATGGCTCCTCTGTAGGGAGGCAACTAATGATTATTTTCAGAATTGATTAGTTGGCCGATTATTGTTTTCAATTAATTGGATAAAAACCTGAAAAAAAGGTTGGTGTATAATTTTGTTAATATTCTTGAAGATCTATATACAGCGGTAAATATAAATCTCCAGATATATAGTTGGATATTTAATCCACTCTGAGAATAACAGACAGATAGATGTATTATTAGAGGGTGAATCTGCTACATATCACAATCAGAGATCAACATTAATAAAATATAAAAAAGAGGTAATACGCTGTTTTGCAGAGGATCAGACAGGAGTGTAATATAATATGATGGATGACAGACTCCCTTATCATAGACAGGTAGGTGGGTACAAGCTCCCTGCACCTGATGTCACTTATGCTGGCTGTACACAAACTCATTTTTCTTTCACAAAAACATTCATCCAATTTTCTGACCATTAGTAGGGTCAAATCGGCGTTCATTTTCCACCACAGTGACGGGAAAATTGGAAGGAGCAGAACAGAAAACTTTTCTCCATAGAACAAATTCTCACATGGTGTGTGTGGTTTTTACTCAGAAGTTACTTTCATTTTATAATTGAATGTTAAATGCAAGTGGAATTTTCTATCTACACTCGTCCATTCATCGAATGTACAAATCATTTTCATACAAATATTTGTGTGAATATTCTCATCCAATAATAGATCCATGTATGACCAGCATAGGACATTTATAGCAGCAGCATGATTTTATTTCATCATCTGTTATGATGGGGATAAAAAAATATTCCTTTATAGTACAAAAACATCAGATAATCACTACTATAAGGGAATCATTTACACTGTGAAATTGTATAGTATAGGTTTCTCTTATAGGAAGATTAAAAAAGACTTCTGCCTTTAGAATCACTTGCTTCCTTCTCTTGCGCAGGACTACATGTCCCATGAGGCATTGCTCCTCACATATTCAAGTTCTCAGGCATTTACTGACACTGGTGTACTAAGCAGTATTTTCTGATATGTAAAGAAATAATACATTCTGTATGCAGGCCAACTAATCGATTATGAAAATAGTTCACAAATATTTTCATAAATCGATTAGTTGTTCCAGCCCTACATCTCTGAATCTCCTACCAGTTAATTTCTTTATTCATGGACCTTAGTCAGAGAGTGAGGAAACAACGTGAACTGTCTTTTATAGGAGTGACAGTGATGAGGGGATTTTAGGATGAGTGTCCCCATCCCCCTCTATCACTCATTGCCATCTTCCCAACACAAGAAGTCCTGCACTTCCTTATTTAGTCCATGATTTAGTCATGAATAACAGCAGGGCTGAGATCCACCAGAGGTCAGAGAGTGAGGATGGGGGGAGAACAACCAAGATGAAGACTGGACTGATACTGAAGACCACCACCATTGGGTTAGTGACTCCTCCCTCATTATCACTTTCTGTTTAAGATTCCAGAGTTCGAGGATTTTATCACATTATTATCAACATGTAAAAGTCTGTTCTCCAATCAAGTCATAACATATAAAATGTCCAGCTGGTAGAAAATGGGTGTAACAAAAGAGAATACATATTATGTGTATATCTAGCAGTGGAGAGCAGAAGTCAGGACTATGTACAACATATTTTATAAGATACAACAGAGAGGACTATATAGTATCAGAATGAGTATACAGCATAGAGTATACAGTGCAGGGGTCAGGAGTATGTAATGTACAACATAGAGGGCCGGATTCAGATACCTGAGCGTATCTCCAATACGTTACGCCGCTCTAACTTTGGGCCCTTAGTTACGGCGGCGTAACGTATGTGTTGCGGCGTAAGGCCGCGTAATTCAAATGGGGATGTACGGGGCATGTTTTATTTAAATTTATGTTGACCCCGCGTCTTTTATGTTTTATTTGAACGGCGCATGCGCCGTCCGTTAAATATCCCAGTGTGCATTTCTCTAAATGACGTCGCAAGGACGTCATTGGTTTCGACATGAACGTAAATTACGTCCAGCCGTATTCGCGAACGACTTACGCAAACGACGTAAAAAATTCAAAACTCGGTGCGGGAACGACGGCCATACTTAACATTAGCTACCCCTCATATGGCAGGGGTAACTATACGCCGGAAAAAGCCGAACACAAACGGCGTAAAAAAAAAGCCCCGGGCGGTCGTTCAGTTCTGAATCGGTGTAAATCATAATTTGCATATTCCTCGCGTAAAACATACGGAAGCACCACCTAGTGGCCAGCCTGAAATTGCAGCCTAAGATCCGACGGTGTAAGACACTTACACCTGGCGGATCTTAGGGATATCTATGCGTAGCTGATTCTCTGAATCAGTCGCATAGATATGACCGGCGGGACTCGGAGATACGCCATCGTATCTCTTTCTGAATCCAGCCCAGAGTATATAGTGCAGTGGTCAGGACTCATAATATTGGTATTCAGTAATCAGTGGTGACCTAAATGTTTACATGAGACAAGTTGCAGAGATCCCACACCGCTGCCTCCCATCTCCTGAGACTGAATACATTGGGGTGGATTCAGGTAGCAATTGCGTCTGCATAACCATAGTTACGCAGCGCAATTGCTTAGTTGCGCCGGTGTAACGACTTTTCTGTATTCAGAAAGCTTGTTACGCCGACTGCAGCCTAAGATATGACTGGCATAAGGCTCTTATGCCGTCGTATCGTAGGCTGCATTCTTACGATGGCCGCTAGGGGGCGTTCCCGTAGTGGTCAGCGTATAGTATGCAAATTGCATACCAACGGCGATTCACAACCCTACGCGAGCCCTGCGTACGCAGTTTACTTTGTTTCCGTTCGTCGGGTTCCGCGTAAGGCTGCTTCTGCTATTAGCAGGGGCAGCCAATGCTACGTATACCCGCCTTTCCCACGTCGCAAATTTAAAATTTAACATCGTTTGCGTAAGTGAATCGTGAATGGCGCTGGACGCCATTTACGTTCACTTTGAAGCAAATGACGTCCTTGCGACGTCATTTGCCGCAATGCACGTCAGGAAAGTTTCCCGACGGAGCATGCGCACTACGGGATGATCCACGCCCCCTACGGGATAATTTAAATTACGCACCCTTACGCCGGGCAGTTTTAAGGAGCGCCCGCGCAAATTACGTAGCTACTGCTTCATGAATGAAGCGTAGCGCAGATAATTTGCGTAGGCACAGGGTAAAAACGGTACGCTGCGCCTCCGTAAGAAGTGCGCAGCGGTACCTGAATCTACCCCATTGTTTCTATGTGTTTATCAGATGATGGGGGATCTAGGTGGAGCCTCCGTACTGCTCTCTCCTTTACAATAAAGTCTCCTCTTACCCGGTGATGTGAGGGGCGGCTGATTGTCCATCATGACGTCCTTGTAGAGATCCTTGTGTCCTTCTAAATACTCCCACTCCTCCATGGAGAAATAGACAGTGACATCCTGACACCTTATAGGAACCTGACACACACAATGATACAGTCACCATCCAGACACATCCCTTCTCTGTTACTGGATAATGTCCCAGAATTCCCGGCACCGCTCACCTCTCCTGTCAGCAGCTCCATCATCTTCTTGGTGACTTCTAGAATCTTCTGTGTGTTGGGTCTTGTAGGGATCGGGGGTGGAGGTGGGGGGATGGTGATGAGATTCTGGATTCTTGAGAATCTTGTGGTCATATTATGAGATCTCCTTCTTGTCTCATTATCAGTAGATTTCTTCATTATTACTGTACAGTTCTGTGTTATACAAAGATAAATATCACTCTCCCACAGGGATGTCTTTTTTTTTTATCATGGGCCTCTGGGTAAAGTAATGCAATGGGACCATTAACAGGCTGCCCAAATTTACTAAATTAAAGAATAAAGATATTTATTAGTACTTTCAATGTAATAGATTTTAAATAATGGAGAATACATGCCATAAATCAAAGACTAATAAACAGAGGGCACAGGGGAGCATAAGTGCACAGTACAAGGAGGATAGGAGGGCACAGTTCAGGGGGTGCAGGAGGGCAAAGTACAGGTGGGGCAATAGGGCACAGTAAATGTGAAGCAAGAGGATACAGTATAGGGGGCTAGGAGGGCACATTACAGGGGAAAAAGGAGACCGGGGGGGTGCAAGAGAACACAGTACATGGTGTACATGTGGGCACATTGCAGGGGGCAGAAGATCATAATACAGGAGGGTAAAGTACAGACGATGGTAAAATATGGGGGGGCAGGAGTGCACAGTACAGATTAGGTTGGGAGGGCAGCGTACAAGGGGGCTGGAGGGTACAACATGGGTGCAGGAGTGCACAGTACAGGTCGGGTGGGGGGGCACAATACAGGAGTAGGAGACCACAGTTCTGAAGGGCAGGATTGCACAGAAAATGTGGGGGTGGGAGGGCACATTACAGGGGGCCAGGAGAGCACAGTAATGCAATGCAAGATTATCAAGGGGCCCTTGGCCAATGCCCATGCATTAAAGCAGAGCTCCACCCAAAAGGGGAAGTTCTGCTTGTTTGCCTCCTCCCCCTACGCTGACACATTTGGCACCTTTCGGGGTGAGCGGGTACCTAGTTTTGACAGGTTCCCACTACCGTAACTGGCTAACTTTGCCATGACGACTTTAGCTGGAAGTTTGGCTCCCCTCCTCCCTACCTCAGCACTGAGCCATTCACAAAGCACAACTTGCTTCGTGCATGCGCAGTAAGGAACCGGCTGTAAAGGTGCAAGGCTTCACTGATGGTTTCCCTTTGCCCAGATGGCGGCGGCCCATTGAAAAAATCGACTTGGGTGAAAACACTGCTGGATTCATGAAGAGGTAAGTGTCCTAATATTAAAAGTCAGCAGCTACAGTATTTGTACCTGCTGATTTTTATTGTTTTCTGAAAGATGGCTGTGCTCTCCTATAATCCCTCATCTCTATGGTCAGCTCTATATTTATTCTCCAGGGATTGGTCCCAATGTTCCTAAATCAGCAAAGGACAGACATCTCCATCCAATGATATGATTACAATGTGGTCAGATTTATAGATCCTTCTAGAAGTCATATAATAGAGTCACTAATGTTTTACTAGTTAGGCTCACTGACCCACCAGGAAATGTTACCCATAGAATTAGTGGTCAGTGGGCGTGTCATGCTGGTAATCATCAGTCTCACTGATTGGACTAAACCTGGAATTGTTCTCTCCTATACCCAATGCCGCCATCTTGTGCTATAACCAAATATCATAGAGTACATACTCTTCATGTATTCATAGTACTTGTGTGGATGTCGTTATTGATTAACAGAACATCAGGAGACTTAAAGTGACTCTGAATACATCCCAGTGTACAGCGGAGTCAGATTTAACCCTTCATTACACTCACCTCTCCAGTCAGCAGGCTGAGGATCTCCAGGGAGAGGTTCAACATCTCATTCCAGGGAAATTCCCTCCTTACATTCTTCACAAAACTCAAATTCTGCTGATTGTCCATCATGATGTCCTTGTAGAGATCCTTGTGTCCTTCTAAATACTCCCAGTCCTGTATGGAGAAATAGACAGTGACATCCTGACACCTTATAGGAACCTGACACACACAATGATACAGTCACCATCCAGACACATCCCTTGTCTGTTACTGGATAATGTCCCAGAATTCCCGGCACCGCTCACCTCTCCTGTCAGCAGCTCCATCATCTTCTTGGTGACTTCTAGAATCTTCTCCATGTTGTGTCTCTCAGGTTTAAGGGAGTCACATGGAGGCACTGTGATGGTCATATGATCACCTGACTTCACAAGAGGAAATCTCTGTATTGAGGAACCAATAGGAATATCATGTTAGAATCCCAGAATCCTCCTCACCTCTCCTCTCCGGTCAGGTCTGTGTTTTATTAATAGAGATAAGAGTGATGTCATGTGACCTTCCAGAATCCTCCTCACCTCTCCGGTCAGGTCTGTGTTTTATTAATAGAGATAAGAGTGATGTCATGTGACCTCCCAGAATCCTCCTCACCTCTCCGGTCAGGTCTGTGTTTTATTAATAGAGATAAGAGTGATGTCATGTGACCTCCCAGAATCCTCCTCACCTCTCCGGTCAGCAGGTAGATGATCTCCAGGGTGAGGTTTAGTATCTTCTCAGTCATGTGACTCCGGTCCTCCTCCATCCTCATTGGTGACGTCATTTGATCTATACAGGTCTCCTTGTAGACGGATAACTTTGGGAAATGAAAGTAAGAATTATTTGGATCGTATTGGTCACACAATTATAGGATGTGGATATGAGGGGGGGGGGGAATAGGAGGGTTTCTGGATATTTAAGAACTACTGCCCCCATGGGAACCAGGGCCGCTGATAGGCCAGTACAACTGACCCTGTTGTACCGGCCCGGCCAGCAGGGAGGCCCAGGAAACCTGAACAGAGAAGTAATTAATGTAAAAAAAAAAAAAAAAAAATCCTCCAGCCACCATTATCATACATCGTCCTTCCGAGTCATCCCCCATCCCCCCCATTACTTTTTACGTTTTTTCTTTTGATAGCTCAATATCTGCAGGTGGCGACAGGGGGAGGGACTATTTTTTCTATTTCGGGCGGGGAATCTCTCTTTTGCGCCCGCTCATCGTGCTGGCTCAAGTCTTGGCCAGCACGTCCTTCACTGACGTTGCGGAGTCATTGCTCTCCCTCTGCACTGTTCTTCACTCGGCCCGAGAGGCCGAAAGCAGTGAGGCGAGCGGTGGCAGAAGAAAAAAAAAAGAAGAAGCAGCTGACATCTGAATAGAATAGTTTGTGGACACTCGCAGTCCAGGCCAGGCCACAGCAGGATCAGGGAGGAAGTGACTCCTGGGGCCCGGCTAACACAGGTGTGTGCTTGCTTGGGGGGGGGGATTTGAGATCTACTACTACTGCAGCAGCATACATTATGTCATTGGCAGCATGAGTGGCACTGTCTGCAAGTAGCACATACATTATGGGACATAAGTGCCACCCATGCCGTAATGTGCTGCAGACAGTGCCACCCATGACCCTAATGCCATAATGCATGTGCTGTCTGTTATGGCATGAGCGTCATGGGTGGCACTATCTGCAGCATATTACGGCATTGGCGGCATGGGTGGCACTTATGGCCCATAACGCATGTGCTGCCTGCAGAGACAGTGCCACCCATGCCGCCAATGCCATAAGGCGATCCCAGAGGCGATTCAGAAGCGCCCAGAGGCGATTCAGTTCGCATGTGCCACGCTATATAAGTTTTTCATTCATTCATACATAATGTGCTGCAGACAGAGCCACCCATGCCTCCAATGCCGTAATGTGATGCAGACAGGGCCACCCATGCCTCCAATGCCGTAATGTGATGCAGACAGGGCCACCCATGCCTCCAATGCCGTAATGTGATGCAGACAGGGCCACCCATGCCTCCAATGCCGTAATGTGATGCAGACAGGGCCACCCATGCCTCCAATGCCGTAATGTGCTGCAGACAGGGCCACCCGTGCCATAATGTGCTGCAGATAGTGCCACCCATGTCGCCAATACCATAATTTGCTGCAGACAGTGCCACCCATGTCGCCAATGCCATAATGTGCTGCAGACAGTGCCACCCATGCTGCCAATTGGCGGCATGGGTGGCACTGTCTGCAGCATAATATGGCTGTTGGAGCAAAGGGTCCCAGGATCAGGGGTGGTTCCCCTTGCGATTGCCAACTAGGATAACTGAGAACAGAGTGTGCTGCACATTCCGCCTTTGCAGAGCCCCCTTGCTGTGTCTGATCTGCTCCCAACACGGGCACAGCGCCCTTCTACATCAGCCAACTCCTCTCCCCACTGCTCCTCCCCCAGACACAAGCTCCAAGTTCTCCATACTGGGCTGTGCCCTGTTCCTGCTCTGAGGGACCCATCACTGATGCCAGCTGCAATGCCCAGGGCCTGGTGAGTGCCTGTATGTGGAGTGGGGGTCCTCGGTGTGTGTGTGGCCCTTGAGATGTGTGAAGGGGGCAGGATCAGCTCTCTACACATCTCAAACTTCTCTCCTACTACCAGCTGCTCTCTGTAGTTTCTGTCCAGCCTTCTGCCCTCATCTCCCCCAACACCTATGTGCCCCTTCCAGGGATGCCCATATTATTGCCCCTTCATCTGTCCCATCCATTCCTATCCATCCTCCTCATCTCATACCTCTGCCACCCTTGCTAGGGTCGCCACCTGTCCAGGATTCCCCTGGACTGTCCGGGTTTTGAATCATGTGTCCAGGTTTCAGTCCACCTGAAACCCGGATATTCAGACAGGAATGTGGCTCAGGACAGAACATGACAGGAGGGTGAGGGGGCGCTATGTGCGCCACATTACTATTCTCTTTGGCGTTCCCAAAGGTGTCCCAGGTCTGTTACAATCCTATAGTGTATACTAAAAAATATATATACTGTGCGCTTCTAAATCGTTTGGCTTGAAGAAAAAGTGGCAACCCTAACCCCGCCCATAACCCCCTCTGACTGGCACCCCGGTTCAGACCCCCTCCCCCCATTCATGCCCCTCACCTCAGCCTTTGTCATCACTTGGGAATCTCAGTGGCTGCATTGTGCCATGTTTGGGGTCACAGAGAACGAAGCCCCTCACTGGGGGGCTGCTGGAAGTGATCGGGGGAGGTGACCTCTGTGGGTGTAAATAGGAAATAAGATCTTATTACCTCCTCTGCTGTTACTTCCAGCAATGTCTCCTCTTTCCTGCCTCATGGAACGTCTTTATTCCAGATTACTTCCTGTCTGTAATGACATCACTTCCTGTCTGCATTCCATAGAAACTTCCTGTCTAGATATGAGTGAGATCACCACCTTGTGGAGTTCAGGGGAACTGCAGCCCCAAGAAAGGTCTTCTAGTAATTACACCTGTAAAATACCTTACAGAGCTACCAGAGAAGTTCAAATTTAACACAAAAAAGTAAGAAAAAATAGATACAGTTCTTATGTAACCAATTTTTGAACAGAGATATTTTTTTACATATAGAAAAGTCTTAAAGACACAGAACACAAGGTAACAACAAATGTATAGCTAATAAAACAGATACCCCCCGAAACTGATCTTTTTGGTGAAGAAAATGCAAAAACATATCCAAAAGCATAAATATATATATCAATCCACTCATAATGAAGATGTTAAACATAAATGGCAAGTACAGTGGAACCTCGGATTGCGAGTGACACGGTTAACGAACGTTTCGCAATACTAACACTGTATTTTTAAAAATCGTAACTCGGTTTGCGAGTGTTATCTCGCAAAACTAGCATGATTCAGGAAAAAGCGGTGTGCAGTGCCACGTTTGCCTGAGGTGGGGGGTGCCGGAGCCGAGCGTCTCCGACCGCAGCCGGTTGGTGCCGTTCAGAAATGCACGGAGAAGCCCGAGGACAGCACGGCTGACCTCGGCAAATCTCGGGAACAAAGTCTTTCCGAGGTTTGCCGAGGTCAGCTGAGGTGTCCTTGGGTCTTTTTGCCCTTTTTCGAGGCTCTCCGGCGCCCCCTCCCCTCTGGCCGCATGCGATATTGAAGTCAGTGCGGAACAAATTATTTTAGTTTCCATTGACTTCAATGGGGAAACTCGCTTTGATAGGCTTCTCGATTACAGCCAGGCGGGCTCTAATCGGCTTCCAAATAGTTAACCAGGGGACGCACTGGCAGCATTTTACAGAGCAAACTGGTGGCAATTGATGGGCACAGTGGCGACAATTGATGGACACAGTGGTGACAATTGATTGGCACAGTGGCTGCGTTTGGCATGGCACAGTGGTGAAAATTGATGGGCACAGTGGCGACAATTGATGGGCACAGTGGCGACAATTGATGGGCACAGTGGCGACAATTGATGGGCACAGTGGCTGCGTTTGGCATGGCACAGTGGTGACAATTTATAGGCACAATGGCTACAATTAATGGCACAGTGGCTGCGTTTGAGGGCATTGCACAGTAGTGAAAATTTACAGCACAGCGGCTGCGTTTGATGGCATGGCACAGTGGTGACAATTGATGGGCACAATGGCAATAAATGATGGCACAGTGATGGTGTTTGATGGCATGGCACAGTGGCTGCATTTGATGGCATGGCACAGTGGCAACAATTGATGGCACAGTGGTGACAATTGATGGCTCAGTGGCTGCATTTGATGGCATGGCACAGTGGCTGCGTTTGATGGCACAGTGGCTGCGTTTGATGGCATGGCAAAGTGGTGACAATTGATGGGCACAGTGGCGATAAATGATGGCACAGTGGCGGCGTTTGATGGCATGGCACAGTGGCTGCATTTGATGGCATGGCACAGTGGCAACAATTGATGGCACAGTGGCTGCATTTGATGGCATGGCACAGTGGTGACAATTGATGGGCACAGTGGCGACAATTGATGGCACAGTAGCTGCGTTTGATGGCATGGCACAGTGGCGACAATTGATGGCACATTGGCTGCATTTGATGGCATGGCACAGTGGCAACAATTGATGGCATGGCACAGTGGCGACAATTGATGGCATGGCACAGTGGCGACAATTGATGGCACAGTGGCGACAATTGATGGGCACAGTGGCTGCATTTGATGGGCACAGTGGCAACAATTGATGGGCACAGTGGCGGCAATTGATGGGCACAGCGGTGGCAATTGATGGGCACAGTGGCTGCAATTGATAGGCACAGCGTCGGCAATTGATGGGCATAGTAGCTGCGTTTGATGGGCACATTGAGGCTGCAATTGTTTGTTTTTTTTTCGTTTGTTTGCGCCCCTCAAAAATTTGGAGCACCAGCCGCCACTTTCCGGGCATATTAACTGTTAAGTTAGAGAGAGTTAATAAACCAGCCATATCCCTGCAGGGTGTTTATGAGAAAGCACAACTAAATACTACCCCAAGTCAATTTTACTGTGTTGGATAGGTTACATATACCAATTAGAGGGGGCGACTGGAACAAAGTTCTACTCCAGCGCAAGATGCAATGGATTAGATACTTGAAAGCCACGACCCCCCCCCCCCCCCCCCCCCCGGGGCCTTAAGGAAGCAGAAAGCGTCATGCCACGTACACACGATCATTTTTCGGCATGAAAAAAAAAACGTTGTTTTTCAGCATGTCCAAAAAAACGATGTTTTTCCAACTTCATCATTAAAAACGACTTTAGCGCCTGTGTACTTTTGTACAGGTGCTATGTTTAAATTTAGTGGGAAAATGAGAGAGTTATGTTGCTCTCATTCTGTGATTCTGTTAAATTTGGCTGTCGCCAAATCTGGATTGTTCTGTGGGTCAGTCTGCGCTCCAGGAAAGCAGTCTCATCTCTGGGCAGCATGTGGCGCCAGAGGGGTCCAGGCGGAGCCACTTCTTCCCAGCAGCCCACCTTCAGGGTGTGCGCACATCACGGGCCCCACCACTATGGCCTACCAGCCCGGGGTCACGTGCTATGCGGAGTTCCTGACTCTGGGCTCTCATAGCCCAGAGCAACGTATGCTGCAAAGGGGCAACAAGTGCCCTCAACATGGGGGTTCCTTGCCAGGGGGACTCACCTATGGCAAATCATCTTGTCCCCTATCTTGATAAGGAAAAGGGCCTCATCCTCACAACCCTGGCCTAGTGGTTGTGGGGCTTATCAGAATCTGAAAGTGTCCAGATACCCCCATATGAATGAGTTTGGAATACATAGCATATGTATATGGCTGGTTTATTAACTCTCTCTAACTTAACAGTTAATATGCCCGGACAGTGGCGGCTGGTGCTCAACATTTTTGAGGGGCGCAAACAAGCGAAAAAAACAAAAAACAAAATTGCAGCCTCAATGTGCCCATCAAACGCAGCTACTATGCCCATCAATTGCCGCCACTGTGCCCATCAATTGCAGCCACTGTGCCCAACAATTGCCACCACTGTGCCCATCAATTGCCGCCACTGTGCCCATCAATTGTTGCCACTGTGCCCATCAAATGCAGCCACTGTACCCATCAATTGTCGCCACTGTGCCATCAATTGTCGCCACTATGCCATGCCATCAATTGTCGCCACTGTGTCATGCCATCAAATGCAGCCACTGTGCCATCAATTGTCGCCACTGTGCCATGCCATCAAACGCAGCCACTGTGCCATCAATTGTCGCCACTGTGCCCATCAATTGTCACCACTGTGCCATGCCATCAAATGCAGCCACTGTGCCATCAATTGTTGCCACTGTGCCATGCCATCAAAAGCAGCCACTGTGCTATGCCATCAAACGCTGTCACTGTGCCATCATTTATCGCCACTGTGCCATCAATTGTCACCACTGTGCCATGCCATCAAACGCAGCCACTGTGCCATCAATTGTCGCCACTGTGCCATGCCATCAAACGCAGCCACTGTGCCATCAATTGTTGCCACTGTGCCATGCCATCAAACGCAGCCACTGTGCCATGGCATCAAACGCCACCACTGTGCCATCATTTATTGCCATTGTGCCCATCAATTGTCACCACTGTGCCATGCCATCAAACGCAGCCGCTGTGCCATCAATTGTCGCCACTATGCCCATCAATTGTCACCACTGTTCCATGCCCTCAAACGCAGGCACTGTGCCATGCCATCAAAACGCAGCCACTGTGCCATCAATTGTCGCCACTGTGCCCATCAATTGTCGCCACTGTGCCCATCAATTGTCACCACTGTGTCCATCAATTGTCGCCACTGTGCCCATCAATTTTCACCACTGTGCCATGCCAAACGCAGCCACTGTGCCCATCAATTGTCGCCACTGTGGTTGCTTCCCTAGAAACCAGTGACAGGCAGAAGCCATCACATTCGTCTGCACCAAATGCCGTAAACGTTGGATGTTCAGAAGAATGTGGGAGGAGCCAGTGTTCATCCAATCTTCTGTTCAGACACGGAGCTCCTCCCTAATGCAGATTATTGTAAGTGTGTGGAAGTGATTGTATCTGGCAGACAGGGATCTGTATGTGTGTGTGTATCACTGCCCGGCACACCACTCACATTGCACACTTCATCCAATCTGCCCTAAATCATGTGTGCGGGGGTGGGGAAAGAAGTCATCACACCAGGATTCTAGATTGAAGGATCGCTTGGGGGATCCTCTAAAGTGTGTGGGGATCACTTGTCTGCTCCACACTCCTTAGATTGTATCAGATTGTATGAAAGATTTGTATCTGCCTGTGTGTGTCCAGCCAGATAAATGTGGTTGAGTCTCCATTCAGTGGTGGTCAGCAGTATTACAGACTGTGAGAACTGTATGGCCCCGTACACACGACAGAGGAACTCGACATGCTTGGCACGTCGAGTTCCTCGTCGAGTTTTGGGATGAAGCCGCCGAGGAGCTCGGCGGGCCGCCTTCTCCCATAGAACAACGAGAAAATAGAGAACATGTTCTCTATTTTCTCGTCGAGCTCCTCGGCGGCTCCATCGAGCCAAAACTGTACAGACGACAGAGTTTCTCGGCAGAATCCGGGTTTTGACCGAGTTTCTCGGTGAATTCTGCCGAGAAACTCTGTCGTGTGTACGGGGCCTCAGATAGCTGTTTTTTTCTTCCCAGAGAAAGCTCTCCCCTCATTCCTCCTGCACCAACCAAGACTCTTTGCTAGATTCACAAAGAGTTAAGCCGGCATATCAGTAGATACGCCGTCGTCACTCGGAATCTAAGCTGTCGTACATTTAAGTGTATTCTCAAATTGAGTTACACTTAAATGTAGCTAAGATACGACTGCCTGCGCCGTCGTATCTTAGCTGTCTAGTTCCGCCGGTCGCTAGGGGCGTGAATGCTGATTTACGCCTAGAATGCGTAAATCAGCGAGATACGCCGATTCACAAACATACGCTTGCCCGTCGCAGTAAAGATACGCCGTTTATGTAAGGCGTTTTCAGGCGTAAAGTTAGTCAAACAAATAGCTGGTCTAGCCAATGTTAAGTATGGACGTCGTTCCCACGTCGATCTTTGAAAATTTTACGTCGTTTGCGTAAGTCGTCCGTGAATGGGGCTGGACGTAATTTACGTTCACGTCGAAACCAATACGTCCTTGCGGCGTACTTTGGAGCAATGCACACTGGGATATGTCCACAGACGGTGCATGCGGCGTTCGTTAAAAACGTCAATCACGTCAGGTCACGAATCATTTACATAAAACGCGCCCCCCTGTTCCTCATTTGAATTAGGTGCGCTTAGGCTGGCCCATTTACGCTACGCTGCCGTAACTTAGGAGGCAAGTGCTTTGCGACTACAGCACTTGCCTCTCTGACTTACGGCGGCGTAGCGTAAATACGCTACGCTACGCCGGGTCAAAATTACGCCGCCCTACCTGAATCCAGCTATCTTACTCCAATTAGCAAGTCACCATGTTCATGATTTCCTTGATGGCCATTGTTGGTGTCGGTGAAATAAAATTAGACCCCATTGTTGGTGTCAGTGGGATAAAATAAGCCCCACCTTTGATATCACTGAGATTAAATAAGCCTCATTGTGGTTGTCAGTGGGATTAAATAATCCCCCAATGTTGGTGTCAGTGATTAATAAAAGCCCCCTTGTTGGCAGGTTGAAGTCACATTGAATATCAGCCAGCCAAGCACTGGCATTGTATGACCATCGGAAAGGCCCATGGGCATTTCTGGCCTGCCTCAGGAGATCTTGTAAGCCTGAGTACCTACCTAGTCAAGAAATGCTGCACCACCAAATTCAGGACATGTGCCAAGCATGGAACATGTGTCAAGTGTCCCTGTCGGAGGGCGGAGAGAAGGTTGTCACATACCATTCCTGGCTCATGCTGCCGTGGTGTCAACCACCTCTGAGCCTGCCCCTGCAGAGCTGATCGAATCTTTGCACCAGTGTGGCTCCTGTCCCCTAGACAGACCAACTGAAGCACTGCATGGCATCTTTTAATCTGACTGCCTGTGTAGCCCTTGAAAGCTTCGGGAGCGCTGCTGGTTCAGAGGAGAATTCAGCAGAAGAGGCCATAGAGAATAGGTGGAGCAGATGGTGTGGCAAAATCACCACCAGTTTTTTGGAGGTGCGGTGGCTGGAACAAGCTTCAACACTGAACCCTGTGCTTCCCAGCTGCTAGCAGAGTTACTTTAATGGAAGGTGTTCCAGCATCAGTGACAATGGCAGGAGAATCCAGTCCCGGCGCGCGTCGGCAGCACGCGCGGTGATGGCGTTTGGCACCAAAGCTCCCTATTTAAGCAGCCTGATCCCTCACCAACTTGCTGTCCAGTATCCCTGGAGAATCCTGCACCTGTGTACCTGTTTGTATCCTGATTACCTGACCCGGCTTCCTTTAACCTCTCCTGCCTGCAACCTGCCCCTGACCCCGGCTACGTCTGTCCACCACACCTGCTCAGCCCCTGGCTCTGTTCTCTGCCCGCCTGTTATACCGACCCGGCCTGAACTTTGACTACCTCTTTGGACTTTGCTCTGGCTTCTGATCTGCCTGCCTGTGTTTGACCTGGTCTGCCTCACCTGCTTGATTCCTGTCCCGCAAGTGCCGCACCTCCACCTCTCTATGCCGTTGGCATCCTGCCAGGAATTTGGTGCACCTTCCTGCTGCCGCATCCGGCCCGCTACTCAGCTTACCACCAGGCGCTTGTGCCCCTCTGAACTCTTGACCCCCTGTCTACTCTACAAGGGGCTCCTGAGTCAGAGGCTTACGAGAGGCCGCTCCCTGCACGTTGGGATCCACTACCAGGTACGTGACAGTTACTCAGTGTGCTGTGAAAGAACTGTCCCTGTCCATGCCTGCTGGACCATGGGTCAGTGGTAATGTGAACCTTGCTGCTGATCGCCCTGCCCAACAAGGCTAAAACATTGCCTTCAACATGACGGTAGAGTACCGGAATGACTTTACGTAATAAGTAATGTATTTTTGGAACCTGCCACTGTGGTACAGCACATTCCACAAATTCACAAAAGGGGGCAAAGTCTACCAGATAAAAAGGCAGCAGTTGTAGTACTAGTAATTTGGCCAAGCTAGCATTTAGATGCTGAGCATGTGGATGGCTAGGACAGTATTTTTCTTTACAGTTCAGCAACTGGGGTAGCAAAATTTGCCTGTTGAATTCAACAGGTGGTGTACTGATAGCAGATTGGATGCAAGTACTTGTGGCACCTATTGCTATACCTTCATTCCTCTCAGTGCAGGTTTTTGAGAGGAAATGAGGTATAGCAGGGGTTGAGATCCCAGATGAGGAGCAAGAAGTCTGGATGTTTTCATGATGGTCTTTCAGGTGCTGTTGCCAATGGACTGCATGGCAGATCATCATATATCTTGTCAAGCATGTGGTGCCCAAGCGGCTTGTGACCACACCAATGAACTTTAGGGAGTCAGCAGTACCCTGCACCTGTGGAGCTCTGTGGTGTGATGCAAAAGGGTGGCTGCCCTCAAGCCAGCTCGTGGAGAACATCCTGCCTCGTTGAAGTTGTGCCTCCTCCTGTTTTTTCAGGCACCCAAGTACAGTCAGTGACCTCATCATCCCCTCCCTCCTCATCACTGGAGCAAACTTGGCAGTATGCTGCAGCTGGGGGAACATGACTGCTAGTTTCTTGTCCTTCTGTGGCACCCCCTCTGTCTAGGCTTGCATTACTCCCTTTGTCAACCTGGGAACCAACATCAGAGCATTCAGATTGCTGCGCATCCTCCAGCAGCATGTACCCGACACTATGGTCGAATAATTCTGGTGAATCCTCACTGCACGATGGTGGGGCTATGGAAGGAGTAACTGTGGACAAGGAGCTGGTGGAATAGTCCAGTTTGGCAGCTATGTTGGAAGGCAAACTAGTATAAGCCTGGGCAACAGAGATGAGGACGGCATAGTTTTATTCTCTAGGGTGTTAGGATAAAAAATATATATAATGTTTGGGGGTTCTAATTAGAGGGAAGAAGATGGCAGTGAAAATAAGGAAAAATAACATTAGAATTGCTGTTTAACTTGTAATGCTTAACTTGTAATACCAACGGCCACCACCAGATGGCGCCAGCTCACATCTGGTGGTAATAACTTGTAATACCAACGGCTCACCACCAGATGGCGCCAGCTCACGAAAAAAAAAAAAATTTTGCCCCCCTTCCAAGCCAAGTCGCCAGGACCCTATTTCTAGTCGCCATGGCGACCTGGCGCCCGGGATTTGTCGAGCCCTGATACACTGCATACTCCAACTCTTCTGCATGGCCAACACGGCTAGCAGCAGAAAAAAAGGTCAAGCGTGCCCCGCCTGCAGAGGATGCACCATGTCTGTGACCACCACTTTCACTGTAGATACAGAGGCTGCTTGCCCTCTTTTAGTGGCTTGTAAACAACTGCCTCTCCTTGGTGGCCTTCCGGACATGATAGGGATTTTTTTTCACACTGCGCTACACTGTATTATATACTCTGCACTGCACTCTATTATATACTGTACATCGACTGCACTATATTATACACTGTACACATTTATATACTGTACCCCGCCTGCACTGAATTATATACTGTACACCGACTGCACAGTATTATATACTATACACTGGCTGCAATGTATTATATACTGTACACACACACTGTATTATATACTGTGTACACCGCCTGCACTATATTATATACTGTGTACACCCCGTGCACTGTATCATATACTGTACTATATACTGTGTACACCGCTTGCACTTTATTATATACTGTACACCGACTGCACTGACTTATATACTTTACACCAACAGCACTGGATTATATACTGTACAATGCATGCACTGTATTATATACTATACGCCGCCTCCACTGTATTGTATACTGTACACTGACTGCAATTTATTATCTACTGTACGCACAGTATTATATACTGTGTACACCACACTATATACTGTACACTGAATGCACTGTATTATATACTGTGCGCAGACTGCACTGAATCATATACTGTACACCGACTGCAATGTATTATATACTGTACACCGACTGCATTGTATTATATATTGTACACCACCTGCACTGTATTATATAGTGTACAATGACTGCAATGTATTATATACTGTGTACACCGACTGCATTGTATTATATATTGTACACCACCTGCACTGTATTATATAGTGTACAATGACTGCAATGTATTATATACTGTGTACACCGACTGCACTGTATTATATAGTGTACAATGACTGCAATGTATTATATACTGTGTACACCGACTGCACTGTATTAGAAACTGTACACTGGCTGTACTGTATTATATGCTGTGTACATTGCCAGAAGTGTATTACAAACTATACACACTGTATTATATAATGTGTACTGTACACCACCTGCACTGTATTATGTACTGCACAACAGCTGCACTGTATTATTTACTGTACACCAACTGCACTATATTATATAATGTACAGCGCCTGAAGTGTACTATACACTGACTGCAATGTATTTTATACTGTACACACTGTATTATATACGGTGTACACCACCTGCACTGTAATATATACTGTACACTAGGGGTGCAACGGATCGTGCCCGATGCGCGATCCGAACGGGTCGACCTGTTCGGATCGGAACAGTTTGCGATCCGCGCAACGCATCGCCGGCGCGGCCTTAGGAAAGACCGCGGCTTCGGCCGAGCTCCGGAGCGGTCGGCCATCTTGGTACACTCGGCGGCGGTGCGCGCTGATGTCATCACCCCTCCCTCTGCTCGTGGATTTTTTCTATTTTGCAAGAACGCGCTGCGCCGCTGACTCTACATGTAACCTGGAGACGGACCGAGTACATCAGTACAGTGAGTTGGCTAATGGCTTAATAGCCATTAGCCAACTCACTGTACTGATGTACTCGGTCTAGTAAAACAGTAACACTGTAATTACCATTTTTGCCACTGTAATAATAGTCATAGCCAACATTGCCCCCACCATAGTAAACAGTAACACTGTGTGTATAGCCATTTTTCCCACTGTAATCAGAGGGAAAAATGGCTATACACACAGTGTTACTGTTTACTAGTGTGGGGGCAATGTTGGCTATGACTATTAATAATAGCCATAGCCAACATTGCCCCCACACTAGTAAAACAGTAACACTGTAATGGTCCCAAAATTGTCAGATGTGTCCGCCATAATGTCGCGGTCACGGAAAAAATCGCTGATCGCCGCTATTAGTAGTAAAAAAAAAAAATATATATTAATAAAAATGTAAAAAGACAAAGGGCCAGATTCACGTAGCTCAGCGGATCTATAGATCCGCTCGATCTACGTGAATTAAGATCCGCTCCCGCAAGTTTAGGAGGCAAGTGGCTAATTCACAAACCACTTACCTCCAAACTTGCGACGGCGGATCCTAAATCCCCCAGCGGTATTCAAATTCCGCGGCTAGGGGAGTGTCATATTTAAATCAGGCGCGTTCCCGCGCCGATTTAAATACGCAGGCGCCGTCCGGGGAATTTCCCGGCGTGCATTGCTCCCACTGACGTCACTAGGACGTCAGTGGTTGCGACGTGAGCGGGACTTGCGACGCGCGTGTTCGTGAATCGGCGTACGCAAACAACGTAGGAAAATTCAAATTTGACGCGGGAACGTCGGCTATACTTAACATTGGCTGCGCCTGATAAAAGAAAGGGTAAGTATACGACGGAAAACCGCTACGGAAACGACGTAAGAACAC